>NC_136625.1:7273760-7841260 GCF_933228915.1 Telmatherina bonti | reverse complement strand
GCCGGTTCTGATGATATTTTCATCAGAACAAATGAAAAATCTTTCCACTGTTTGCAGCAGCGACAACCCCTTTAAATAGAAAAAATCACCTCTCCATCTCCTCTTCCATCCTCCTGCGATCCTCCTCCTCCTCCCTCTTCTTCCTCTCCTCCAGCAGCTGGCTGTAGGCCCGGCGGGCCAGCTGGCCTCTAACACGTTTCTGGAAAGTGAGCGCAGCCCAGCGGAGCAGCAGGAACTTCCTCCTCCAATAGATAGCCCTGTAGTTCTTCTGAATGAGCACGATGCACTGAAGCAGCTTCCTGTACTGCTTCCTGTGTGGAGGACAGCATCAAACGGGGATCAGCATCAAACAGGGATCAACTCCAGCGGCGATCAAGCTGCTGTTGAGTTGAGGAGCGACGGTTGAGGCGTACCTGGCCATGTAACCCATGACGTGGGCCTGGATGATCATGGCTGCTTTCAGCACCTCCACCTCCCTCTGCTTCTCCAGGCGATGCTCCAGAGACTCCCGCAGAAAGACCTGGGGATGGACAAAGACAGAAGCAAGAAAAAAAAGAAGGAAAATGGAAAAATTAAAAGTTTTTTTTTATCATTTTTTTTAATGAAGGCTAAAATTAAACTTAAATCCTTCAAGTTTTAACAAAATCTTTCAATTGTCTGCATCTAATTTCCACATGAATCTGAAAGTTTTTTATGTTTTGTACGTAATAAAGTCCCTCCAGGATGGTGGGATGTTTAAGCGCTCCTCAGTCTTACCCAACACATCATCCACTTTCTGCTTATAAACATGCAGATGTGTTGAAGAAATGTGTTGCATCTGTTGTGTAAAATAAGCCTGATGACCAGAAGACTGGACGACACTCATAACCATGCATGACGCTCAGTAAACGGTTTCGTCTGGGTGCAAAACTGTGGCGAAAACAAACTAAAACTGGAAAATAAAAAACATTTTTCTAGCAGAAAGCTGCCAGAGAAATGTTCCTCACATCCAGGTCTGCAGATGTTCAGACAATTGCAGCAACTCTTGCTTTGTGCTCGCTGCTTGAAGAACAATCTGCATCTTCACGATCTCTGAGTAATGTCTGTTTATTATTTAATTATATTTATATAATTTAGGTAAATGCATGAAGTGGTCAATGCTAATCAAAAAGCTGTTTGGATATAAATAAAAATAGTGTGATATTTATATATAATATTTATAATAAGACCCAGGAAAAACTATGTTAACATGTGGCGAATTTTCAAATTAGAATTTTTTGTTTTATTACAAACCAAAGCTCTTATTTATTGTTTTATTTATTTATTTACTTTTCAGATCAGGCTTTTCGAACTTGGTCTGCAGCTTTAAGAGACAATTCAAGTGGACAATTCTCTGCTTGTGATGGACAGCAGTAAATCCTCGACTCCCCGTCTCTGCTGAACAACAAACACCCTCCATTACATTCACTTTGTTACACACATCATGAATAAATGATTTACAAACCAACAGAACTAAAAATGGACAACGTGCTGCTTTTTCGTCCACGTCTCCGTTTAGCTGACACTCCCTTCCAGGAGAACAATCGAGCCGAACAAAGCAGCCAACATAAATCAAATCCAGATCCTCCTTTCCTTTTGTTGGCGCCGCTAAAGGCTCCAGATTACTGCGGCGAGTGATTTCCACGACATCTCTCTGTGAAAAGACTGAAACTCACAGCCACTTAGTGCCGCTGCCTGCTGTAGGAACCAAGCTGTCATTCATTGATAGAGAAGCTGGAGCTGCTGAGGGCTGCTGGGGTTAATCCGATTAGGGTGGGAGGAAAATGAGATGGGGGACACGGTCTCTGATGGCAGAGACAGCGGGGAAATATCACGGAGCTGTGGGCTGAAGGAAAACAGCTTCCCATTCTCCTGTCGGACATCATGGGATCCTCAGCACTCAGGCACTAATGAGATTTTCAGGGGGAAATGTAAACTTGCTGGATGTCAAGTTAATTAACTCGGAAACAAGCATTACATGCCCCCCCCTCCACACACACACACACGCAAGCAGATGCACAAAGAAACACAAAACTGCTGCTCAACGTTCAGAAATTCAGCAGCAGAACACAGAAAAGTCTTCAGACTTAACATCAGAACAGACTGAAACCGGGTTTCTGCTGCATGAGCTGCTTCAGGAAAAACATGTCAGATCTGTAGCGGAGGAAAATAATGAACAATGTGTTCAGTCCTGGTTATGTGATTTTATTTGCTTGCTTTTAGAGAAATTTATTTTTACATCACTAGAGGGATGCATGTAGTTTTTAGTCACTATGGTCATAAAATGTCACACAAGAAAACTTAAGGAACCAATTCATTAAGACAGGTTTTTTTCTGTAAGCTAACATTAGCCACCATACGCTAATGCTAGCCATGCTAACTGGATTTAAATTAATTTGTGAAGAAAGTATAAAAGAATCTCTTTAAAGCAGAAGAAAACTATTTAAATTGGGAACATGTTGGTTTACAGGTTTGATATGAATAAACTAGAGTGAACGGTCGACAGGCTGAGTTGCTTCTGACAGAGATTCAGTATAAGAAGTTGTCAGGATAATTTTCTGTTCTCCACAGATAATTATAATATTCTTTCAATTAACTTTTTAATATTCTAAGAAAGCAGATGTTTAAAGGAAATGAAATATTGCTCTGATTGCACTTCAGAAGGCGACTGTTTCTAAACTGAAGGAAATATTACAGTAGCAGATGCTAGCTTACCTAGCTGCTAATACAATACAAAGTTCTGTGTGTCTGAGCCATCTAATGGGAGGAACTGCAAATGATTGTTTCCTTAATTCCCCTAAATAACCCACTTTTCTTAGCTATAAAATCTTATTTTCGTGCAATTGTACTCCAATAAAAACATGATAATTTAATAATAAAAATAGTTTAAAAAAATATTAATAATGATAATGAGTAAACATAATTTATTCTCATATTGCTCTTTACATCGTTGATCTTTTTTTAATGCAGTTCTGTGACATGTTCAATAATCACTGATTCTGACATCTCTAGCTGTGTAATTTTTGTGTCTTACATCTGTACATGTGCAGGAGTGGGGAGAGGTGCAGGAGTAAGCAAGTTTGTCTTGTTTTGTTTTGCGTATAATTTGTGTAATTGTTGATTATAATGTATTGTTTTATGTTTCTGAACCCCCTCAAAAACGAGATGGTACATCTCAAGGGGCATTCCATAAAATAAACTTCAAATATTATCTACTCATTTCTGTCAAAGTCGTTTAATCGAGTTATTATCTTGGTAAATCTTTTGATTTATAATCAGAAATGCTTTATGGAATTTAAAACATATGGAAAATTAAAAGAACTAATTGCACACTCAACAAGCAGAGTAATTCTCTTCTCTGGTTCCTCTAAAATGAATTACCAGGAACAACCAACCGTGCACACATGAAATGAAATGTAATTCCTGTGGAGGCAGCTCTTCATGTCTTGTCTTTCATGGTTAATGTAAGCAGACACTGAGAAACAAGGGACCTCCCAAAACTCACTTTCTACTGAAGTTTTCAACACACAACGTGCACACATTCACATGCCAGTAAATTGAATGACTAATCCTATTTAAGCATTAATATGCTAATTAGCGCAACAAAAGCCTGACTAAGCCTCTGTGCTTTTTGATTGTAGCTGTTCGGGGGCCTTTTGGGAGCAGCGCTTACAGTCACAGGTCAGGTCCGTGGAGAAAACAGAGCTCTGGAAGAAGCAAGCAGAGCCTCATCGGTTCCACAAAATTAAGTTTAAGGCTGTAAAAAAAAAAAAAAAAACTAAACACAGCTTCAAGACAATAGTCAGGACATGTGCCAGCTGAAAGGAGCTGCTTGATGTAAATCTTTCTGCGGCAGGCGGTGGGACAAAGTGGACCAATGCCTCTGAGCAACGAAGAATTGATTGAATGGTTTCCAGGCAGATGTGGACAGCGGGAACGGCTTTGTGGTTCAGTACCGAGCACAGTGTTGTTGCTGCTGCAGAAGGAGAGCCTGCAGACAGAACACACACCCTGCTTTCTATTCTGGAGGCTGGAAAAGCTCATTTCTGTGAGAAAATAATCAGAATGTTTAATAATAAAAAGAGCCAGCAGCTCTCCTGAAAAGGTCAGGTGACCCTCCGTAGTCACCAGATCTCCATTCAGTATGTCTCTAGTTCCCAACATGTGGTCTGACGCCCCCCAAAGGCGTTGACCATTAAAGCTTGTTACATCCTCCACAAGAAATGAGAACTTTTACTTGTTCCTCGAGGCACCGAGAAGAAAATGACCTCATTTTGTTCTTGCGGATGTGTTTGAAGACATTTCTCGACACATTGGGCTGGCAGAAGTTTTTTTCTAGAGGGACCCTGAGAAGTATCGTGTGATTGGTTGGACATGTGAGGTGGGTGTGGTTAACACGGAAACGCATGAAGCGGAAAGTTGCTGCTTCTGCGTTTTGTTGTTTTGATAAAACAGATGATCGAGGTGATAAAAAAGTACATTTTTACAACATGTGGCATTAAAACACACGGACGCAGCCACGTGTAAGACCCGTCCTGCCAGGGATGAAGTTTCATGTAAATGTAAAACGACCTGGTTCATTGTGTATAAAGTAGACATCGCCGCCTGCAGACGAAGCTTCCCGTGGAGGATGCTGTGCTGACGCTTCATTCAGAGCCTTGCACTGTTGTTGGTTCTGGACAAACACAAATACACACTCTAATGACCACTCATCCGTCCAGCCACAGCCACACACACACACACACACACACACTAATCACCCACTGCTGTCACCTCCTGCAGCATCACACGGTCATGCTGTGGTTAGGGATCTGTGTCTCCCATCTGTCATTTCCCCACAGCACACACACACACACCCTGAAGGTGTTCCTGATCCGGTGTGGAGGAGGCAGAGATAGAGAGTGAAGAGATGAGGGTTAGGGTTAGGGCTTCAGGTGCTCCGGACCTCAATTATTCACACACACACACACACACACACACACACACACACACACACACACACACACACACACACACACACACACACACACACACACACACACACACACACACACACACACACACACACAAGCTGAATTTGTACAAGTTAAGCCTGGAGGGGAGTGCAGCCAACGTGGATTTCCTTCCCCGGGTGATGAGGTAAGTCAGCATCCAATCATATTCCGCGTTAGTGCGGAGAATACAGATGAAGTGGCGCTGACCAGAGGCAAAGAGGACGGCGGGACGTTCACAGGCTCAGAGTCTGACAGGAGGAAAGTCAATTATCCTGCCGACAACTGAGCACAAGGGACGAGTCTCGCTGCTGATGTGGGGATCTTGGCTTTCACAAATGAATTTCTGTCTTCAGCATATTTTAAAATGAGCCCAAAGAGATTTAACTGTTCTGCCACGGACGTTTGCACCATGTGGACAATGTTGTCTGCCTCTAAAACACAGAACCAGACCTGACCCTGGGTCGGCTATGCAAGAGTAAAGTCTTGAGCAGAACTTTGGTCATATTAGATAAAAAGAATAAAAGATGAAGGTATGATGTGAGCGTGCACGTAGAGTTTAAAGTCGACCGGTCCCCTACCTTGGTCTTTCCCAGCTGCCAATCTGTGCTGCTGCTGTCGTAGAGGTGCAGCAGCTGGATGCAGCGCCCCCTGGGGTCATCCGGCATCAACACACCCCTCATGAGGACCTTGTACCTGCAGAGGAGGCGGAGAAGAAACCGAGTGGTCGGATCATGTCTGAGAGACACATGTCTCCATGCAGTCCAGCTGGTACGAACCTGAAGCAGAAATCTTGGAAAGCTCTCCGAACGGGGAAGCCGGTGCGGCGGATTTTCACCGTTTCCAACATGCCGGAGTATCTGAGCTGGTTCAGAACCACCGTCTGGTCAAAGTGGTCTGGCATCTGATGGAGACAAACAGTGGGTCACAGGTTATTACTGTGTGAACATGTGCCATCCACAGAGAGTCCTGCAGCTCCACATGACCATTTCTGTTCTTTATCGACAGGATCGATGTTCAACCACGACCCGGCCTGCGACTGCAGCTGGATGCTTTTACACCAGCAACACAGTCCGATCTATATGCCGCCATTAGCTGTTTGACCTTCTCATTTAGCGTCACGTTTGACATCATTTTCACAGCTGTGGTGATTAATTCTGCACCCTAACATATCTCCTGAGTCTCTGAGAGCGAGGCTGCTTAGTTACTGGTTTTTACTGGGATGACTGCTGCACGCTACTGGAGAAGTTTGAAGTTAAATCAAACAAGTAAAAAACTGAAAAGCAGTCGTATTGACGTCATTTAAAGCAGAAATCTGCATTAGTATGATTAAACAAGCCGATGATGAGCAAATATAGACAAATGAATGACTTTCTCCTGAGTGGGGGGGTCACGTTACCTCCTGGAGGAGTCACAACTGATTCTACGGGACAAGTTTAATATTCTCTGTGTGTTTAAAGTTCTAAAAATGCCTCAAAAGTCAAAACAATAAAGAAAAAAAGACACTTGATTAAAATCTGCACATATATCAGACACATGTGACTCAGAAATCATTGCCCCCCCCCCCCCCCCCCAAAAGAAAAAAGCCCTTGGCATTGGGATGCCATTATCACTTAGAGAATTCATGCAGTGAAAGCTCTTCTCCAGGGGACCCACTCGCCCTATAACCTCGGTGGGTGTTTGCAGGCATGGGGGGGCCTCATCATAAGAGGGGGCTTTCATAGTCGATCGTAATGCCTCTTTTATTCAGCACATCTCCCCTGATAGCCCACTGATGGCCTATTTGAGCTGCTGAGAAGAAGGGAGGCCAATTCAGCACCAGATTTTGACCGAGTGATTGAATGGTGGCATTTAACTGCAACTGGCCGCGGGAGAGTCCTCATTAGCATAATTTGCATTTGCATATGGACGGGATGCAGCCGCACAAAGATGAGTGGTGTCAGGAAGCTGCCCTCTGCCTCCTGCCTCTGTTTTCCATCAATGCCGTTTCCTCTTTCATCTGCTTTTGGCTGCTTCTGGGGTGTCAGATACAACTTTTCTTGCGGCTTCACGCTCCTGTTCTTTAATTTCGCAGCTCGTAGCTGCTTGGCTAACACGGTGAATGAAACGGCTCCTTTCTTTGTTTCCATTTCCTGCACTGAAACTTGGGTTTTAAGAAGAGTCAAAGCCCTGCTTTCTATTCATCAGATGTCAAGTGAGCATGTTGGTGTAACGTGTGAACGAACCCCCCGCTGCTCAGAAGTCACACTTGGTGACAAATATTACGTTTTAATGGACGGACAGGCGGAAAATCTGGCAACGTTTCAGCTGGAATCTGACAGGTCACATAATGAAAGAAATAACATGTAACGCTTTACTTGCAATGTGTCATTTTTACTCATCTAAACAAGAGAAAACTGTGCCTGGTAGTCCTAAAGCTCTGATCACATTAGATCTTCTCCTGACAGTTACCATTTTAACACTGAAAAGAGGAAGTTTCTGTAAAACAAAACATGTTGAGATGAGAAAACTGCAGCTTTGCACGCTTTGAGCGGAGTTGGAGTGTTACCTTCACGCTTTAAAGTTCACATTAAGAAAAAGAAGCATGTGAAGCATCTTCAATAACATATTGAAGATGCTTCACACAGCATCACGAAGAGCTTGTCATGTGTAGAGGAATTAGAATGACACCAGGACATATTGCGTTTAGAAAACTCTGACTTCATAAGGAAGTGTGTGTTACATCTGGCTGATTTACTGTCCAATCTCATGCGGATGGCAACTCGCAGGCAGGATGCTCTGTCTCTGTCTGTGGCATGTCTAAACGATGCTCCGAGGAACATTAACATAAATGCAAGCAGAGCCTGAACGCCGTTACTTTAACAGATTTATGAAGTCATTAACATTATGTGCTTCATCTCTGAAAGAGCCGTTTCCATCTGCTGGCAGCGTTTTAACGTCGTGTTGAAAAGGAAAAAGAATCTTTTCACACTTCAGTCACAGCTTTATGGATTTCACAGTGGAAATAATCAGAAGAAAAGGACATGAGACGTTGAAAAACGGGAATTTTCTCATGAGTCTTGCAGAGAATAATAAAGGATATTACACATGAAAACAGCCTTTAGGACGTCAAGATATTTAGCATAAAACTGTTAGTAGAATCACTTAAAATAGCCAAATTCTTCGTGCTTGACAAACACACTGCCTAAAGTGTTCAACATCCTTTGTAAGTGTGTCTTGTCTGAGGTTATTTCTGCTGGTTTGAGTCACTAAACCCCCAAAATCATTTCATTTCTGTATTTGTAACGATGACATTAGAGACTATTTGCTTTAAAATAGGAGGTAAAGAGTTTAACGATTCTTCCCTTCGGAGTGAAAACAGTTATCAGACGACCATCCCAAGCCTCCACAGGCAAACACTGCTAACAATGGCTGTCTTAGCTTAAGTTCCCAGCAAAAAGATTCAGAGATCAGGCATTCAGAAGCACAAACAGGGGCGTGGTGGTCTTCTCCTGGGGGGGCTGGGAACCAGCAGGGGTTAAAAAGAAAGAGAAAACTTAGAAAGTGCCGTCCATCCTTCAGCTCCAGCTCTACAGCAGCAAATATCCCTCCATTCATGCACATAACGCGTGTAACTCTGCAATACAACTTAAATTCCTGGACAATGAAACTTTGAACCAATCTGTTTATGTTTGTAGCAGAAACAGAGATTTTTCCCCCAAACACAACGGAGTAATGCTTTACAGATCTCAGCAACTCATGATATTTCAGAGAAATATTCCTTTTAGATAAAATCTGAATTATCTGAATTAAAATCTGAATCTGAATCTGAACTAAAATGTATTATGTGGTTAAAGTCAGAGTTTATAAAAAGGTTCATTAAAACTTAAGAGTTGAATGTCATCCTGTTTTGTATTGACATTTATTAGACATTGAAGTCTTTAAAATGTGGATTTTCAGATTGTTTTTGGACAAAATAAGAAGCAGGAAAATCCTCCAACATAACTACAAAGTAAACTTTAACTGTGGGAAAAATGTAGCTGAGAAAATCCTAAATACTTTTTCTCAATTGTTACAATAACTTTGCATCATTGATCAAACAGTAATAAAAGTATTTTTATCGGAACTTAACAAGAAGCATAACAGAAACGTGTTCGCAAGACCCCGGGAAAAGATTAAGGCTAGACAAAGGCGATCTGTTACACGGCAGACAGATGAGGAGGTTGTAGGAGATCCTTGATAGACAAAGTAAGATTTGTGGCATTTGTTTCTAAGTAGTAAAGCATGGTAAGTACTTACTCAAGATAAATGCTTGTAGCAGCTAAAAAAGTATCACTTAGTGGGGAAAGACTGGAGACCTAACAGAGGAACAAGTACTGAAGACCTTTACAAAAAGCAGAAGCTGAGACACAAACTCAGACTCCAAGAGGCTCAAATGGAGGATTAAGGGTCAAAATGGACTAAATATAAAACACACCTTGCAACACATGTCAGGCAAACTTACATCCCATTATTATTATTATTATTATTATTATTATTATTATTATTATTATTATTATTATTATTATTAATAATAACAATAATGTGAGCGCCCATAGGGCCACAATTGGAAAAAAATTCAACGCTTTTCCCAAGGTGCTACCAAGAGTACTAGTGGCGTATTGAGTAAATCAGTGTGCTTTAATAAAGGAGTTCATGGGGTCAATCCTGATGTGGGGCAGTTAGAAAAAATGTTAGTTTTGATTTTCTTTCTTTCAATTTCTTACACTTATGCAATTTAATTTCAATCATTCAGCATAGTTCAATAAATGGGCATTCACATTTGCTATTGTTTCAATAATAGCTGTTTCTAGTTATTATTATTATTATTACATTGTTTTGTAGAATCTAATGAAGTTATTTTTCTTTGACAAAGACTTTGTTACAGCTCTTCAGAATAACATTTGACTCAGACATCTGATGATGATGATGATGAATATCCCCATTTCCTGAGCATCTTAACGTCATAATTTAATCAATTTTCTTGATTTCCCTAAGTTCCCATTAGGATAAACAGATTGCTTATGTTGCCCAGGAAACCGCTTAATTTATGCAATCAAATCTCACTAAATTTGCTAAAGATATTCACCAAAATCTACATTTATGTTTGTGTTCCTGATTATTTCCTTCCAGCTCTTTTGTCGTTTTCTACTAAAAATCATCTGACCACAACACATTAGCATTAAATGCCAGAGCACCGCTTAACCAATAGGATTTTGTTCATAACAAATACTTATGTATACATAAGAATACGATCCAGGCTAGATCCATACTCAGATTCAATAATTGCTGAGCCAGTAGCATAGATCCAGATTTAACACATCAGTTCAATGGAAAAAGAAATCTATTCTGTTGTTTCCTTTTACATCATGAGAACATTTTAAAGCTCCGTCTAATTATTTTCTAAGAAGATTGTTTTTCATCAAAAAGTCTGATAAGGCTCAGTAATAAGTTTATATCGCAATAATTTACTTACTTATTATGATGTCTCAACTATCTAACTATCTATCCAAAATGTTATGATCATAATCAAACTTGGTATTTACATCCCGACTGATAAGAAACGCAGAAAAAAAATTCTTTAAGCAGTGAGGTCCCATAAACACATAACTGTATTTATTAGTTTAGGCACTAAAAAAAACATGAGGAGTCTAAATGTAGCCTGGAAAATATACTTTCATCATCACATCAACATATTTGACATTTTATTGATGTAAATATAATAACTTAAGACGATTTCAAGAGATTTTTCAGCAATTTTCAAAGACAGTTTGTCTACAATGACAAAAATCTATAAAAAGCATCTTTTTCTCACACCTGAAACCCAAAACAAAAGCAAATTTTTGGCATTCCTCATAAATGATGCAAAACTTTGATCATTTTAAAACCTGAAATGTCTCAAGTCAAAGGCCAGATGTCAGAAAAACAAATCCTCTCACTGCTTCAACAACATCTCAGACCTGTAACCCAATTAAAGAAAAAAGCTTCTGCCAATAAAAACTGTCAAGAGACGACGTCGTCTTCATTAACATGTCATTTCCTGAACTCTCTCCTCATCGTATATGCATTAATGTTCTGCCCTGCAGGCTTCATGATGATTATCATCACACACTCACGAAGCAGAATCTCAAAAGTCTCTTCTGCCAATCCACTGTGTGTCATTTCAGCTCCATTAAAACCAAGACAAACAGAAACCGTCAAAAGGATTTCAGGCAATAATGCTACAAAAACATTAATTTTAAGTCATTTAAACCATTTCTCTCCAGGTCAGATAACAAGAGGTCAGTTTCCACCTTTCTAGAGAATTTATCTAACTATCATTTTGTTTCCTGATGATCTTATTGATTCCTGCAGCAGGAAGGTTATAAAAATCTCTTCACACATTTAGGCAGAGTTGATTATCTGCCTAAATGATGAAAAGTAAGAAATGTTTCTTCTGCAAAGATGAGAGTCATGTTTTAGCATCTGTCCTGGAGCCAAACAGCAACTCCAGCATCTCGCCTCATTCCATAGCACCACAACCCACTTTTTCTTTTACCCAACATGCACTTGAACGCACCATTTCCCATCTGACACATGCATGAGGTCTCACCTTTCATCGTAGCGTCCCACTCCGTATCCTCACTGGGTTTTGATTTATTTCTTGTGCAGATCAGGAACGAAGGACAAAACTTCCAAAGCTGCTGCCTCTCTCTCTCTCTCTCTCTCTCTCCCCGTCTGGCAAACTGAGCCACTCAGACACACTCACTCACACACATACACACTCAAACAAAGGCTTTCAAACCCAGAGCTCCACTCCCCTTTTTTGTGTGGAGTGGGAGGGCCGTGGTTGCTATGGCGATGCATCGCCTGCTGTGGCTAATTTGTGCTGTCCACTTGTAGGGTCTGAAATGGTGTGTGTGTGTGTGTGTGTGTGTGTGTGTGTGTGTGTGTGTGTGTGTGTGAGAAGTATCAGGCTGTTTACTTTTAACCGTGGTTGGGACTTTTGTGTCCAGTTCCTGCAGCTGAAGCTTGCAGCACAAAGCCGTGCGACGCTTCCTCACATCTGCTGAACTGGACCCAACACCACTAAATGGACCCAACACGACTGACCAGACCCAACACGACTGACGGGACCCAACACCACTAAATGGACCCAACACAACTGACGGGACCCAACACAACTGACCGGACCCAACACAACTGACCGGACCCAACACGACTGACCGGACCCAACATGACTGACTGGACCCAACACGACTAACTGGACCCAACACGACTAACCGGACCCAACACAACTGACGGGACCCAACACAACTGACCGGACCCAACACAACTGACCGGACCCAACACGACTGACCGGACCCAACATGACTGACTGGACCCAACACGACTAACTGGACCCAACACGACTAACCGGACCCAACACAACTGACCGGACCCAACACGACTGACTGGACCCAACATGACTAACCGGACCCAACACGACTGACGGGACCCAACACGACTGACGGGACCCAACACGGCTGACTGGACCCAACACGGCTGACTGGACCCAACACGACAGACTGGACCCAACACGACAGACTGGACCCAACACGACTAACTGGACCCAACACGGCTGACTGGACCCAACACGACTAACTGGACCCAACACGACTAACTGGACCCAACACAACTGACCGGACCCAACACAACTGACCGGACCCAACACGACTGACCGGACCCAACATGACTGACTGGACCCAACACGACTAACCAGACCCAACACGACTAACCGGACCCAACACAACTGACCGGACCCAACACGACTGACTGGACCCAACATGACTAACCGGACCCAACACGACTGACGGGACCCAACACGACTGACGGGACCCAACACGGCTGACTGGACCCAACACGGCTGACTGGACCCAACACGACAGACTGGACCCAACACGACAGACTGGACCCAACACGGCTGACTGGACCCAACACGACTAACTGGACCCAACACGACTAACTGGACCCAACACGACTGACTGGACCCAACACGACTGACTGGACCCAACACGGCTGACTGGACCCAACACGGCTGACTGGACCCAACACGACTGACCGGACCCAACACGACTGACTGGACCCAACATGACTAACCGGACCCAACACGACTAACTGGACCCAACACGACTAACTGGACCCAACACGACTGACGGGACCCAACAGGACTAACTGGACCCAACACGACTGACTGGACCCAACACGACTAACTGGACCCAACACGACTGACGGGACCCAACAGGACTAACTGGACCCAACACGACTGACTGGACCCAACACGACTGACTGGACCCAACACGGCTGACTGGACCCAACACGGCTGACTGGACCCAACACGGCTGACTGGACCCAACACGACTGACGGGACCCAACACGGCTGACGGGACCCAACACGACTGACGGGACCCAACACGACTGACGGGACCCAACACGACTGACGGGACCCAACACGACTGAGGGGACCCAACACGACTGACGGGACCCAACACGACTGACTGGACCCAACACGACTAACTGGACCCAAACGACAAGCAGCTTTACATCACATCATCGCATGTTTGATTTAAAATGAGATGAGTTAACAGTTTAAAGCACACAGACCTCTGCCAAGACACCGTCATTTATTTTTTCCAGTGATTGTCGGCTGGTTTTTGAGGTAGAAGCTCATCTCTTCATGGGCCCTGAGGCAAACCTCTCGCCCAGCCTGCTGGTCACATGACCAGGGACAGCTGGCCGGTGAAAACAAAACAGCATCCGTGTTGAAGTGCACAACTTGTCTTCACAGTTTACATCTTCACCATCTGTTTTTAACAGAACATGAACCATAATGGCTATGGTTACATGATGTTTAATTCAGAATTAATAATTCAGAATTAAATAATTCCGAATTAATGTATTCTACGAGTTTACATGAAAATAATAATTCTGAATGAAGGTTTACATGAAACACATCTTCACCTAATTCCTCTTTAGAGCGGTGGGTTGGGAAGGGTTCTGATTGGACAGAGAGTGCACGTGACATCTGACGTATACTGGAAATAAACAACGTTGGCTCCCTGCTTCTCTTCTTTTCTGTCGTAACTTGTAAAAACTACATAATAAGTACCAGTTTCACAGCTATTTTTTATTAGAATTTTGAAGTAGCAGCTCAACACGAGCATACTACTTCACGAACACGAGAGGTAAAACAACGCGCGTCATCGGGACAGGACAAGGTAACGAGCATGCTCAGAACGACCGGAATTAACTTAGAGCGGAATGAAGGTTTACTTGACAGAGGAATTAAATAGATTGGGATTAAAATGGGAATAAACCAGCTGCTTACATCGGAATTAAGTTTAATTCCAAATAGAAATTAGCATTAGGAATTAAATGTTTACATGGTCATTTTTCATCAGTTTAAAGCGGAATTAACTTTTCTTTGGAATTAAATAGGAATTAAAACTCTCATGTAAACACACGGATAGTTATATGGTTATTTTGACACCCTGAGTGTGAAGCTGGTAAAAGACACGAGGTGAAGAGAAGCGGCACTGAAAGGATGTCCTGATGTCTGTCCATCGTAATATAATTAATGTTTTACAAACCAATCACAAAATTATCTGAACAAATTGTGGAATATTTGGAAGGACTGGAAATATGCTAACTAGTTATCGCATCTTTGTGGGCTTTAGTGTAGCTGGGAGAACCATCTCTTGGTGTCTGTGGAACAACGATGTTTATGGCAGCTGACCACAACAACTGTTATGCATATTTAAAGTGGAACTATTTTGTGGAAAAAATAATTTATTTTTATTTCTGAGCCCAGAAGGGCTGGGATTGATCGAGTTATTGTCACAAATGGCTTTATTTACTTCAGACCGACCCTCTCCGTAGGCTGTCAGATCAGCCTGTGGGCAAAACGAGTGGAATGAGACCCTTCTGCATTAAGCCCCGCCTCCCACCACTGCACTACATCGGGAGCGCGCACCGCACCTGCTTTCGCCGTCATTGTAACATCTCATAAACAGAAGGATTAGGCTCATTTGAACTCAATAAAATAACAAAATCCAATGCCAACACATAGCATACAGCCCTACATGTTGGAACCTGAATCAGAGCCTGAAAACGAAGTGGAAAACAGCAACCCACAGCAACGAATGCAGCAGGATGTCTCTCTTTGGTAAACTCACCAGCCATCGTTGGAAATAACTTTATCCCACGTTTTCCACCCGCCTGATGTGTTTGTACATGCCCTTGTTAACCAGTAGAAGGTAACCAATCACCGAACCTTATCCCCCGGGACGTCACAAGGATTTCCAAGTAGAAAAAACTCTCTAAAACGACGCGCTTTTCGTTGCCATGGAAACCGAATGGAGAGAGTACTGGAACTCAAACTCAAACTCAAACATGCGTTTAGGTGATAAAAAACAGTGTCGTTCACATGTCTGATGAGGATTCAACACTGTAACACTGTAGAAAGCTCAGAAAACTCCAAATACCATAACAGCACCCCTTTAAAGGAAACTATGAGTAATGTTACGCTGTAGCAACGTTGTGTTTTCACGGTAGAGCCAGGAGTGATGGAGGTCACAGATGTTTCAAAATGCTGGAATAATGCGGCGATCCGGACGACCCCTAAATCTAATAACTTGTTCCTTTTTTTGATTTCAGAGATCTTCTGAAAATTGAACTACGTTGAAAACAAACAGACAGATGGACGGACAAACCAAAACAGCAGAATATATCACACTAAAATAATAAACATCTTGGACACAGAAGTGGAAAAAATTCCCAGAATAAAGTTTTATTTTATTCTGGTTAATCTATTTTTTCCACAGTTTTATTTTCAAACATTAAGACAAGCGAGTGTAATTATTCCAGAGGCCGTTTGTCTGTCTGTTCCACATATAAACTCGTATTTGCTACATTATTTTGCCACTATTAGAAACGCCAAACAAGACAAAATGGCAAAAAGTTTTAATTTCCTAAATCTGAAGTATTTAAAAATTAAAATTAATAAAATATATATAAAAAATAAAATACATAATAAATAAAATATATAAAATATTAAATATTAATCAGTAATAAAAATATATAAAAAAAAAAAAACATAAATAGAAAAAAATCTTATATGTACAATTTCTTACTAGTATGTGATAAATCAGAATTACTGGATCATAGAAAAGAGTATTGGATCGGATACAGCAGGGTTTTTAGCAATAAAGTGATGCAACAGGTCCCAAAAACTGTAAATATAACTGTTTAAATACGGCAATGATAGTTTTAACCATAAAATCCAGCCTTCGCGTACAACTGGTGACCTGAACGCCCTCACACAAGTCAATATTTAGGTAATATCAATATTTCCAGCAACTTGTGTCCCTTTCTGTTACAACATACTTCATTTGGCTTTAAGTACACAGTGAGGCTGCCTGCAGAAGGCTGGGGGGGGCGCAGTGCTGATGGGTGTGTGCAGCTGATGAGCAGAGATGATCCGGGTGACAGACTTCATGAGAAAGTCAGCTTAGATTTGGGTCGTCTCCAAACAGACAAAAGAGGAAAATGTCTGTAAGAAAGCTGCACGTTTTCCTTTCATGTGAGGAAACACGACGACGCTGACGGTCAGCCGGTGCCACAAAATGCATCGACAGTGGAGAAGGAGTGGAAACATTCTCCGTGTGGTCAGTAACATGCAGGAAACATGTTACCATGCTAGTGAATGAAAACGGTGCGCTCATTTTCTCTTTACTTGAGCAGAAACTCAGACTGTACTCATCATTCATTGGAAGGCCTTGCTGTGTGTGGGCGCCGCTAGAAACACGCGACTCTATGCGACAAACCTATAGATAGATTTGGGGAAAATGAGCGTGCTAAAAGTGTTTCCAACAGCTGGAAGAACCAGCGTGTTTTCAGACACTGCAGTCTGCAGAATGACTGCTCCAGCGGGGACATCCCAGGCTTTTGTGCCTCTGTGTTGTTGTGGAAAATGGACGGTGCACGCACATATATGTCCTTGTTATATAAGTTCACAGTCTGTGCTGTTGGGCATTTACACAGTTTATTGATATTTCCACAAACAACACCCTTCCCATCTGTAAGAGAGCCATGACCCTGCAGCCCGTCAGCACACTGTTGCATCACTTTGTCCAAAAATAGTTTCCAGTCAGCAGGTTGAGCTTTTCTTTCCAAAGTTTTCATCTCTATTTTCTCTTTCTTCTTATTAAAAAATGGATTTCAACACTTAAACTGGTTGTTTTGGAAACCAACCAGTTGGTTGCTGGACTGATTTTCAAAAGGTTAATCTGTTATTTAGTGTTTTTGTGAGGTGCAGAGGCTGAAAAATGCGGTCTTTAGGAAGAATCACCAACTGGTTACGCCTGAAGAAACGCCCACACTCTCCAGACTGAGCGCGCTCAGACTGATGTCTTCGGCCAGTAAGACTCGAACCCTCACAGTCTTCCGTCTCTGTTGGTTACGACTCCTCACATGCACTCTGCACAGAGCATCAGCCTTGCACCCCTCCTCCCCCCTGACACCTGCTCAGTCAAACAGGCAGCTGACAGGAACCCCTCTTGGGGGCCACGTGCCATGCTGCCCTGACCCCTGATTCCCCCTGGGGAGGGACTAACACCCACTCCGATTGTTCTCTGCTACTACATTAAGCTCCACTCAGAAGTCCTCATCCAGCTACGTTTAACATCCGATCTGAAGAGTCCAGACGGCTGCGTTTCGCCTCATAAAAGCATGTGTGCTGTCCAGATGGTCTCCCAGAGGACGGCCTCACAACACGTGTGTTTCACTGCATTTACACACGCATCAGTCTGCATAGTGTTAGCTTCGGCTTGCTCATGAGGAGCCAGGATACCTGCTGACAGGTGCAGAAGTCTCAGCCACGGTTACAGGAAACGATTGATTGCAGTGACAATTCAAAAGGTTGTGCAATAAAATATTAAGTAAAGGAAACTGTTATTTTTGTCCAGGCCGGTTTCACGAGTTTATCTTTGTTGGAGGATGGTTGAAAAGAAATGTCTGACTTTCATTGGTTAAATTCAATAGAACTTTTATTTATAATTACTTCAGTCAGACTCAAGTTGTTTCCGGGATTATTGTGAGTTTTTAGGTCATTGACTGAAGGGTACAAACGATTTTGTGCACATGTGTAACTCACATCTCATTTAAAACTTCTCAGCATTTGCTGAATTGTTTATTTTACATGTATGTTTACTGTATGTTTATTGCATGTTTACTTCATATGTTTACAATTTCCCTCTGGGATAATTATCTTAAGTATTTTTCATTTAATTTCATTATGAACAATATATCATGTCTATAAGGGAGGATTCATATGTGAATTATATGGTAAAAATAATTTTAATCTTCCTGTTGGTTAAATAAACACATTTAGGCTCTTCATACTCAAGAAGCAACTATCTGACAAACACTGCAGACGTACACAGAACAGACCAGACACCCACTCCCCCCGACACAACGACAAACAGAGACCCTCTGTGTGAACCGAGAAAGTCCACCGACGACAGAGAAACTCTCAGTCACACATCTCCTCACAGTGACGGCAGAACTGCGTTACATCTGCGTCACAGATCTCCAACTGTCCGTGTCCAACTCCACCACAGCTGTCCAGCAGAGAAGAGATACGCAGGTTTTTCTCTGCCAGCACTGTTCTCAGAGCACATAGAGATATACTGATAAAAATTCTTATATGAAGAAATCCTGAAGCTCTGTTTGAGCTCACACAGCAACCTCTGGTGAATCAACACATTCTTAAGGCAATGCATATGTTGCTCACATGAACTTTAAGGAGAATTGAAACCTATTTGACTGAGTTTGGTTTGAAGATGCAGACTTTTTGGTTGCGCTAGCAGTTAGCTAGCATTAGCTTCTAGGTAACAGAATGAGACCACTTAGCAGCAGAAGCAAAATGATTACAACACACATTCATAAAAGGTTTTAGAACTATAAAAACACCTATAAAATAATAAAGTTCTGTTACAAATGAAAGATTCACGAGCATGTGTAGATGTATTTATTTTAAAATGGTTTCTTCCACAACAGGAAGTTGACCTGGATGTCAAAGTCCACCTTCATGTAGCTCCGAGAAACATTCTTCAACTAGCCAGAGCAAATTCTCCCAGAGCAAACCTACTGCAAGGCTCACAGTTCTGTTCACAGAACCAGATTTTAATATAATTATTTAAATGAGGAATAACCATAGACTGTATAAGAAAGATGGACGAAGCCTACGGCGGTAAAAAAGTGAAGCCTATGTGGAAGTGCATAAATCTGCAGTTCCCCCTCCATCCACTAGGGGCTCCAAAACAGAGCAAATCCCCATAGACTCCCATGTTAAAAAGACCAACTTCACAGCAGAAATAAACATGTTTACAGCCTGGTTCAAAAATCCATTTTAGGTTTAATAGATCAGGTTTACCTTCATGACAACTGTGGGGGGAGTGAATTTTTTTCTAACTCGCCCGTTTAAAAGTAATTTAATCTCGAAATTCGGGATATTTAGGGGCGTGTCCTTTTGATTGACAGGTACCCGATCTCCCGCTTCAAGTAAGACGAACGTAGAACAACTGCAGTTTTTAGCCGGTTAACAACGTGACTTAGCTTTAGCCCGCTTACCTCCGTTAGCTGGTTAGCTCCTGTTATCTCCGGGTTAGCTCGGTTAACATGCAACGTTAGCTTCCATTGCTACCAACACAACACAGACATCTGAGAAGGTTGCACTGACTGCTTGAGGTTCAGGCTGGTAGAACAGTCTTATCTTTTAGCTTCCGTCTCTGAGCAAAGCTGGTGTTGTCCATGTGCGGCAAACGGTCTGAATGTTTGTACGACTGTGTGGTTGACCAGGAAAAACCAACAGATCTAAGATCCCAGAAGCTTCTGAGAAGCTGAATAGAGTAAAACTTTCTCTTGTAACCATACACATTATAATGGGAAAATGTCCAAAACAAAAAAAGTGCACAGTCTAGCTGGGGGGAAGCAAATAAATAAATAGTCCTTTTGATGCAACAGCAGGAAACATGTTCTTGTTTTGTCTAATGAAAAGACATTTTGTGCCTTATAAGACAGTTTTCATCCATGACTAAATATTCTGATATTAAAGTCTTATTTTCTACTCTGATTGGTTTGTAAGCATTTTGTTCGGCCTTGCGAGTCCTGCCTGGGTTTTGGACAGAAATATGGACCATACATCTTTCTGTTCCCTCCATTTTCTGACCTCGCTTTACACAGGCTTTTCGTGTTTGAGCTGCGACTCAGCATCCAGACTAACAGTTAAATCATGAAAGGTGTGTTTTCAGTATCAGGTTTTTACATGCAAAATCCATCGCTTGTATTGGCAGTGATACATGAAGCTAGTGTTGTAGGTATGACAGGGATGTCTAAAGTCGGTCCTCCAGGGCCACAATTCTGGATTAAGAACTCATTGTGCAGAACTTCACAGGCTGTTGGATCCATTATAATCTAATCAGATGTGTTGAAGCAGGGACACAATGAAAACTTGTGGACTGGAGCAGGACAGGCCTAATGTAAGGAATA
Organism: Telmatherina bonti; assembly: GCF_933228915.1. Taxonomy (NCBI): domain Eukaryota; kingdom Metazoa; phylum Chordata; class Actinopteri; order Atheriniformes; family Telmatherinidae; genus Telmatherina; species Telmatherina bonti. The sequence goes on along the minus strand of NC_136625.1, from coordinate 7,820,666 downwards.
TGAACAGAACCTGTTAGTCAGTGCAGATGGTGAAGCCCAAACCTCTTCTCTATATATCATTTGTGTACATTAGCCCTCTAGTGTCAACTCCTTCAGGCTGTTGCCAGGCAACCTGAGGTTAAAGGGCACTGGCAGGGCCAGACACTTTTCATTCTTGTCTGCTGCTTGGAGAACGGAGGACTATTTGATTACTGAATGATGAACGATTCACATGCAGGGCTCTTGCTCCAACATCTTCACGGGCTAATATTTACTCTGTGTGCGTGTGCATGTGTTTGTGTGAGAAAGATTAATATGTTTCATGGATGTTTCATCAGTGACTTACCTTGTGTGTATTTGGTTTGATGCATCGGATAAAATATGGGTTGGAAGTGCTGAGTGTGGCCATCAGGGAGTGCAAAGAGTTCTGAAACACGACAATAAAGGTCCTTCATGAGAAATTTCTATCAAATTGTCTCTTTGTAGCTTGTAAAGTAATATTTGATCTCAGACATTATTTTCCAAGCGTTAGCTCAAAGCCTAACTCTAGCCTATAAGAGTTTCTCCATCACTCTAGTACCAACTTATAGACGTTAACTACATCTATAATTCAATGTGAAAAGCACATTATCACACAAAAAAACCAAGGCACCGCATCGAATAGTGAAGTTTAGTGTTGTGTTGCAGCATTTAGCATCACTGATTAACAGAAAAATGGTTGATAAACACGTTTGCCTGCCACTGACCTTAAACTGGGAGCTGACTGTGGGCCGCTTGTGCTTGGAGCTGCTCTTCAGAGTGTCCTGTTTATTGCGGCTCATGACGTGTTCAAACAGATCGTAGACAAAGTCCAACCTGGTGAACGGAGGGGAGGTAGTTAGAATCAGCAGGATGTCATATTTACAGAGTACAGCAGACAGATTTGGTGTTTTATACTCTGTTTAACTCTGGCATCACCAAAACACAGCCGATGGTGGAGTCACTCTACATATAATCTTTATTTTTGCTATATTATAAACCTAAATACTTCCATCTAAATGTGGCAAACAAACTTTCCATTCAATATGATATTTAGAACTCAGATGAGTTAAAGAAAACCCCTTTGGTGCATTGACAGCCTTTAAAAGACATGGTGGAACCGGTCTCAGGTCAGGTCCTGTGCAACAGGAAACCTCCGACTGAAAGTCATGACAATGAGAATCAGTCTGAGTGTTCAGATTGTGCCCGTCAACTTGCAGGAAATCCCTAAAATGTATGTCATGTTTTAAGCAGATACTATGGGTGCGTTTACACAAAGACAGTCTGATAGTCTGTTCGATTAGGGAACTGGTTTAATTACAATGTTTGTCTCGACCGGGTTTGTTTTCACGTCGCATTATTCAAATGAATTGGACTTTTAGGGTGCATTCACACCAGGATAGTCTGCTAGACTTGATCTGGTTGGGGACTCGGCCCAGTTGTAGGGGGGTGTATCCATGCAGACCATTAGAATAATATATCCCCATTCCCACCAAAGGTGGCGCTGCACTAGTATTTAGCAAAAGAGAGGACAAGACCGGCAAGAAGAAGAAAACTGTTGCGAGTTAAACATGGAAACGAAACTATCGCTGTTTTGTTATTGTGTCTTATGCAAGTATACTGCAGAAATCCACTGCAACAATGGACGCAGTATGAACACCAGATGAGGCAGAGGACCCTTAACGCCATCAACATGGATTTACCCACAATGCAACGCTGCAACATATGCTAGAAGTGACTTTATTTGTCGCCTGCTTCCTGTATTTGGTCCACTTGAAACGGACAAAGACCTGCGTTTGTAGGCAGACTGAGTTTGCTTCTTTGGTCCGAATCAGAATTTGTTTGGCAGATTCATATTTCCCGAAACAAAGCGGACTTTCTGACCAAACGGACTCAGATTCGGATCAAAAAGGCTGATGTGAACGTGTCCTTACATAACGTGTTCTATGCCTCACCAGAGGCATTGTTGTAATGAGAGTTACTGAAGGAGAAGACAAGGAAGAAGAAATCTGGCTCATCTATTGGTTCTCCAGAACAACTTCTGTTTCCATCATACTGGAGCAAAACATGGAGCTGGATCAGATCCTACGGATCTTGGATTGATAATATCTCTATCAGAACTTCTACCAAGTTCTTCCATGTCCGACCGCCCACATGGGGTTTGTATGGTTTTTTGTCACTTGCCAGAACCTGTGTGTTTGGTCTGAATCAGGGTTTGTTTGCACATTCAGACGTAACCGAACAGAGCAGACATGGACCAGGATGAGAATCACAGGGCTGGTGTGAATACGCCCCTGGCCAGCAACCGTTTCCACTTCTACCTGCACACAGCCTCCGTACATCACCTCATCACACACAAAAACTATTACAAATGTAGTTTTTCTCTAAATTAAGAATATAAAGGAAAGAAAACTTGATGTTTTATTGATATTTCACTGTCAATAAATGCTATTAATTTGTTGATCATTCAGTTTCATCCAGTTTTCTGGATCTGTTTGTAGGACAAGCCTTTATCTGTGTTTGGGTCCTCTCTTCACAGGCTACTTGACCACATTCATGAGGTTTAAAATAAAACAGAGAAATAATCATTCCTAAATCAAATTAATAGTCTGGGATTTTGACACACACTTCTCCTTCTAATGACAATTTCTCTCAAACATCATCTGCAACCATAGTAAATGGTGGAAGGAGTCAAAGATCACGAAGCAGCAGCTAACCTGCTCTCCCTCAGCATGTTGAGGATGTCATCTCTGAAAGTGTCTCGGTTCTTCTCCAGAATCCCCCTCACATCGTACACCACCTGTAACCAGCCACAAGGTGCATCAGAGTCTCATAGGTCGAAGGAAAGCAGTGCAGAACCTGCACATGGGGTTTGAGACTAAACAATAATTAAACTGTGCAGCTTTTGGAGAAAACTGAAAGGATTCCTGAGATTGTCCATGTGTTGGTACAGAGATGGAGAAATCTGGTAGGACTGCTGGGATTATCAGTGTTTTGGCACAGGTGAGGCTGCTGTGGTACGAGACTAGACGGGGTGAAAATGACGAAGGGATTGAGTTCGGGATGGATGAACTTACCTCCCCTGCATAGTGTCTGACTCCAAAGTAGTGCACGGCAACACGAGGTTTCACATAAAATGGGTTTTTCTGCAACAAGAGGAGAAAAAAAGACAACTGGATTAACTTCAACCGCTCTTCTGAAACAGCAGAAACAGAACAAAACCAACTCGAACTCCTGACTGTGAGGATCGTGGAGTTGTAGCTGACTGGCAACTTATCAGAATCATCCCGGCATTAAACTCAGAGAAGGATCATTTCCTGTTGTTACCAACCGAAAAAAAGTAGGACACATTTATCCAATTTAAAACTTTCTTTCCTACTATTTGCTGTGACATCATATATATATATATATATATATATATATATATATATATATATATATATATATATATATATGTATATATATATATATGTATATATGTATATATATGTATATATATATATATGTATATATGTATATATATGTATATATATATATATATATGTATATATATATATATATATATATATACATATATACATATATATATATATATATATATATATATATATATATATATATATATATATATATTATACATATATACATATACATATATACATATACATATACATATACATATATATATATAAATTTTTTTTAAAATAAATAAAAATAATCCATTATAAAACTTTTTTGCATTATAGCAGCAGAATGATGATCTGCTTACTGGGCTGTTTTTTTCTAATTGAAATCAAGAAAAGATTTTTGTACATGTCGCAATTGAATTTGAATTTCTCAGTTTTTTTTTTTTTTAATCTTATAGAAAAATTAAGTTTCTTTGGAAATTAACATATTTTGTTACTTAAGTCTCATGATTAGGAATCAAAAATCTGTTTGAATGGAGAATTGATTCTGAATCGAATCGTCACCCAAAAATTCAGAATAAAATTGAACCTTGAGTTGTTGTCAGATTCACATCTCTATATTTTACAGTCGCGCTTAAAACCTCAATCAGTCCAGAACCCAGAAGTCCCTCCCAGCAGACTGGACCAGTTTTATTTGCACAGGTAAACTACCTGAGAAAGGAACATGTATGTATGAACTGATCAGAGCCGGAGACGTACTGAGTGCTGGCTGTGAAGCTTCTCCAGTAAGGTGTCGTCTGTCGCTTTGGGGAAGTGACTCTCCTCATTCATCAGTGCTAGGAGACCCAGTTTCTATGGAGACAGTAAACACAATCACAACAACCACATCACCTTTATTTAAATAGTTATCTTCAACTTGTCTTCTACAAATTCTGATATGTGTTTTTGTCATATAATAATATAATCAGCTCTTTCTCATTATTCTCTTTCAGGTGAATAATCATCTAAAATCTTTTGTAACCAACATTATAAAATAGGTCAAATACACCCAGCAAGATCTTATTAATTATCATTTCTTAAATGATTTATTTACTTCTCATTATTTATCAGTAATTATTGTATTATTTAAATTATTTTCCTTGTTTAAAGTTTTAGTTACTGACTGCAGAAAGAAAACAACTAACACACCTTCTCAATCAAATCCAGACACTCCCCATTATCCATCCAGTTGATGTCGACCCAAACCAGGCCTTCTCTGCAGGAGGCAATGGGAAAGAAAAGGACAAATCATTCACTCACACACAACAGACCAGTTTCTTTGCCTTTGGTTGTACAAATGACTGAATGTAGGACTAAACAAAAGATCAAATCCGTGCATTTTAATCCAACGCAGTCTGACTTCAGGACTCTAAATGATCTTTATATCTTTCTCTTCATCTTTAAGTAGGATGAGCTGACAAGCGTTGCATTCTGACTCACTTCAGGAGTGGGACATAAAGTAAACAACATACTTGTTGTATTCAAGTTGCTCCAAGGAGAAAATGTGCTTGTTAAAATATTCCTGAAGCTTCTCGTTTGCATAGTTGATGTTAAACTGCTCAAAGCGGTTGACCTGCGGGAGGTGAAGAATAAACAACAAAAAGCACAGACAGGGAGTTAATTTACTGAAACACAAGACATTTTCCCAGCTTCTTTATTCATAAATAAAACCTGCAGTGTGTGTGTGTGTGTCAGTGTGTGTCAAAGGGAAAATATGCAGCTGCTCAGTCTAACGATGTTGTGACAGACATAAAGTCGGTTTAACTGGATTTTTCCTGCATTTTAACACACCTCAAAGTTCTCAAACCCAAAAATGTCCAGGATGCTGATGGACTTGAAGTCTTCCCTGCCCCTGATGCGATTGTTAAGTTTGTGGATGATCCAGTTGAAACACTGAGAATAAAGTGCCATGGCCATGGAGTCTCGGGAGTCCACCGCCTGGAGGAGGAAGAAGAAGAAGAAACACGCTGTTGGTATTCAGCTAGAAGTCACAGACGCGTTAGTTCAAGGTATGTTTAAGTTTAATGAAACATAAACTGTGGCAGACTGGAAGAGTCCTGGTCTTCCTCCCAAAGCAACGACTACTGGAGAACGTCAGGAAGCCAGAAGAATGTTTATGTTCTGCCTCCACTGCACACAACCGGAGCTTTCCTCATCCTAAAACTAGACTCATTCCTCCCTCCTCTCTTGTGTGTAAGATGGCTGCCAAGAGATCCTGTTGGATGAGTGTGTCTGCAGTACAACGCCATGCCAAGGTCTATAAAATAATCATATCTTCACTCCCGCGGCTACATTTCCATACAAGCCAGCTCTTGTGAAACCCGGAGGTCACGGCGGTGGAACAGCCAGTAAACACAAACACAGCCAGACGTCATCTGCTTCCTTTAAGCTCCTAAAACCAAATAAATCCACATCTGACCCGTGGTTCTCCCAGTTTTCTGAAAAGTTTCCTTTATGAATGAAAAGCATCAACTGGAGGAAACAGAGATAGTTTTTAGTTTTATTGGCTGCTTCATCAGTCACAGTGAACTCCTTCTGAAGGATGGAGGAAAGATTAACGGGACGCAGCACAGAGAGGTTCTTCCTGTCAGCAGGTTCCACCGCCAGGTGGCAGAGACGTAGGAGGAGGGGCTGGGGGAGGAGGGGCTGGGGGAGGAGGGGCTGGAGGAGGAGGGGCTGGGGGAGGAGAGGCTGGAGGAGGAGAGGCTGGAGGAGGAGAGGCTGGAGGAGGAGGGGCTGGGGGAGGAGGGGCTGGAGGAGGAGGGGCTGGAGGAGGAGAGGCTGGAGGAGGAGGGGCTGGGGGAGGAGGGGCTGGAGGAGGAGGGGCTGGAGGAGGAGGGGCTGGGGGAGGAGAGGCTGGAGGAGGAGGGGCTGGAGGAGGAGGGGCTGGAGGAGGAGAGGCTGGAGGAGGAGAGGCTGGGGGAGGAGGGGCTGGAGGAGGAGGGGCTGGAGGAGGAGAGGCTGGAGGAGGAGGGGCTGGGGGAGGAGGGGCTGGAGGAGGAGGGGCTGGAGGAGGAGGGGCTGGGGGAGGAGAGGCTGGAGGAGGAGAGGCTGGAGGAGGAGGGGCTGGAGGAGGAGGGGCTGGGGGAGGAGAGGCTGGAGGAGGAGGGGCTGGGGGAGGAGAGGCTGGAGGAGGAGGGGCTGGGGGAGGAGGGGCTGGAGGAGGAGAGGCTGGAGAAAGAGGGGCTGGAGGAGGAGGGGCTGGAGGAGGAGAGGCTGGAGGAGGAGAGGCTGGAGGAGGAGGGGCTGGAGGAAGAGGGGCTGGAGGAGGAGAGGCTGGGGGAGGAGAGGCTGGGGGAGGAGGGGCTGGAGGAGGAGGGGCTGGGGGAGGAGGGGCTGGAGGAGGAGAGGCTGGAGGAGGAGGGGCTGGAGGAGGAGAGGCTGGGGGAGGAGGGGCTGGGGGAGGAGAGGCTGGGGGAGGAGGGGCTGGGGGAGGAGGGGCTGGGGGAGGAGGGGCTGGGGGAGGAGGGGCTGGAGGAGCACAGGCTGGGGAGGAGGAGAGGCTGGGGGAGGAGGAGAGGCTGGAGGAGGTGACAGAAGAGATGCTGGGGGAGGAGATGCTAGGAGAGGCTGGGGGAGGAGAAGGAGGTGATGCTGGGGAGGGTGTGGGAGGAGAGACGGGGGAGGGGGTCTGTGTAAAGTTTATGAGGAAGTGACATCAGAAAGGCTTGGCATGGAGGCGATGAGGAGGCGATGAGGAGGCGATGAGGAGGCGATGAGGAGACGATGAGGAGGCGATGAGGAGGCGATGAGGAGACGATGAGGAGACGATGAGCAGACGATGAGGAGGCGATGAGGAGGCGATGAGGAGACGATGAGGAGGCGATGAGGAGACGATGAGGAGGCGATGAGGAGACGATGAGCAGACGATGAGGAGGCGATGAGGAGACGATGAGTAGACGATGAGGAGGCGATGAGCAGACGATGAGCAGACGATGAGGAGACGATGAGGAGGCGATGAGGAGACGATGAGGAGGCGATGAGGAGACGATGAGGAGGCGATGAGGAGACGATGAGGAGACGATGAGACGATGAGGAGGCGGTGAGAAGGCGATGAGACGATGAGGAGGCGATGGGGAGGCGATGAGGAGACGATGAGGAGGCGATGAGGAGGCGATGAGCAGACGATGAGGAGACGATGAGGAGACGATGAGGAGGCGATGAGGAGGCGATGAGCAAACGATGAGCAGACGATGAGGAGACGATGAGGAGGCGATGAGGAGACGATGAGCAGACGATGAGGAGGCGATGAGGAGACGATGAGCAGACGATGAGGAGACGATGAGGAGACGATGAGAAGGCGATGAGAAGGCGATGAGATGATGAGGAGGCGATGGGGAGGCGATGAGGAGACGATGAGGAGGCGATGAGGAGACGATGAGGAGGCGATGAGGAGACGATGAGCAGACGAGGAGACGAGCAGACGATGAGGAGGCGATGAGGAGACGATGAGGAGGCGATGAGGAGGCGATGAGGAGACGATGAGGAGGCGATGAGGAGACGATGAGCAGACGATGAGGAGGCGATGAGCAGACGATGAGGAGGCGATGAGGAGACAATGAGGAGGCGATGAGGAGGCGATGAGGAGACGATGAGGAGGCGATGAGGAGACGATGAGGAGGCGATGAGGAGGCGATGAGGAGGCGATGAGGAGGCGATGAGGAGGCGATGAGACGATGAGCAGACGATGAGGAGGCGATGAGGAGGCGATGAGGAGACGATGAGCAGACGATGAGGAGACGATGAGCAGACGATGAGGAGACGATGAGCAGACGATGAGGAGGCGATGAGGAGGCGATGAGGAGGCGATGAGACGATGAGCAGACGATGAGGAGGCGATGAGGAGACGATGAGCAGACGATGAGCAGACGATGAGGAGGCGATGAGGAGGCGATGAGGAGGCGATGAGACGATGAGCAGACGATGAGGAGGCGATGAGGAGACGATGAGCAGACGATGAGCAGACGATGAGGAGGCGATGAGGAGGCGATGAGGAGGCGATGAGGAGGCGATGAGGAGACGATGAGCAGACGATGAGGAGGCGATGAGGAGACGATGAGGAGACGATGAGCAGACGATGAGGAGGCGATGAGGAGGCGATGAGACGATGAGCAGACGATGAGGAGGCGATGAGGAGGCGATGAGGAGACGATGAGCAGACGATGAGGAGGCGATGAGGAGGCGATGAGGAGACGATGAGGAGACGATGAGCAGACGATGAGGAGGCGATGAGGAGGCGATGAGGAGGCGATGAGGAGACGATGAGGAGACGATAAGCAGGCGATGAGGAGACGATGAGGAGACGATGAGAAGGCGATGAGGAGACGATGAGGAGGCGATGAGGAGACGATGAGGAGACGATGAGCAGACGATGAGGAGGCGATGAGGAGGCGATGAGGAGGCGATGAGGAGACGATGAGGAGGCGATGAGGAGACGATGAGGAGACGATGAGGAGACGATGAGCAGACGATGAGGAGGCGATGAGGAGGCGATGAGGAGGCGATGAGGAGGCGATGAGCAGACGATGAGGAGGCGATGAGGAGACGATGAGGAGGCGATGAGGAGGCGATGAGGAGACGATGAGGAGGCGATGAGGAGACGATGAGGAGACGATGAGCAGACGATGAGGAGGCGATGAGGAGGCGATGAGGAGGCGATGAGGAGGCGATGAGCAGACGATGAGGAGGCGATGAGGAGACGATGAGCAGACGATGAGGAGGCGATGAGGAGGCGATGAGGAGGCGATGAGGAGGCGATGAGCAGACGATGAGGAGGCGATGAGGAGACGTTTCTCCTTGGTGGATTTCTGGTAAAACAGCCTCGTATGGAAACAGACTGAGTGACAGCGAAGCTTCTGTGTGAACTCCTGCATGTGTCCATAATTAAAACGTGACCATGAAGCTTCACATGGAGGAGATGACAACCGAGGATTCCTCCAATCAAAGTCAGGGAGGCAGAATTCCAGTATTTAGGAATTTTAACAGGTTTCCTGTCAATACTCACAGTTGTTCTGCTCCAGTTTTGTATAAAAGAAATGATTTACCATCAGTTGTCTGTTTGCTGCTTTAACAAACTTTGTCCACAACAACTACACGTCATATTAGCCCTGCCGTAACTCCCAGTGGGAACCAGTGTATTAAACTGGTACTATCCAACCGAAAACAAGCTGAAATGGAGACGCTGGGAGTGAAAATGAGCTTCTTGTAAAAGTCTGTTTACGTGGAGGATAAAACTGATCCTCTGACTGAACTGACCTGTTCCACAGTTAGCGGAGTGGAGATCTCCTCCCCCCTGAGGATCATGGACCGGTGGGTCAGGACTTCAGCCAGTTGATCCGCGTTCAGTCCAAGCAGTTCAGACGTCCAGGTGAGAGCTGCAGACAGGAAAAAAAGAACTTTACAGATGCTTGGACACAACAGATGATTTTATAACATCCTGCTTTCAGCTACAAGCTACATAATTTATTTAATCAAGCAGGAAGATTTCCTTCAGCAGATACCTGCACCTCCTTCTGCCTCATTCTGCTTCACTCAGTCTCCGTCTGCCTCATTGTGCCTCCTTCTGCCTCCTTCTGCCTCACTCTGCCTCCTTCTGCCTTCTTCTGCCTCATTGTGCCTCCTTCTGCCTCATTGTGCCTCCTTCTGCCTCATTGTGCCTCCTTCTGCCTCATTGTGCCTCACTCTGCCTCATTGTGCCTCACTCTGCCTCATTGTGCCTCACTCTGCCTCCTTCTGCCTCATTGTGTCTTCTTCTGCCTCCTTCTGCCTCATTGTGTCTTCTTCTGCCTCCTTCTGCCTTCTTCTGCAGAGCAGAGCTCAGCTTCATCTCAAGAGGTCTATCATCACTTCTTATACAAGACTTTACAACGTGAGACAGGCCTGAAGTCGGGCAGTAAAAAAGGTTTAAATGGGACTTAAAGTCTAAAAACGTTCTGCAACATAAAACCGATCGGCAGTACTTCCTTCTTTATTTAAATACATAAAGATGTTTTATGTTGTAAATGGTTTTAATTCAAATAGAGTAAAAAGTCTTGATATTCAGCAGGAATCATGTAAGAAGAGAAAGAATAAACTAATCAGTTTAAACCAGGAATTTTCATCTTATTTTCAGAGTAAAGTTTCGGACTATTCCAGGAAAAGTCGGACTGCAGCATTAACCGCTGAGGAAAGTGCGATAATGAGGAGAAACTCTGTAACCTGATTTGGAGGAGACTTGCGCTCCTCCGGCCGTCATGAACTCGATGTTCCCTGTGTGAAGAATCCCGGCCAGAAGGCGCAGGATATCGTTGATGTTCTCCTCTGTGAACTGCATTGTCCGCATGGCGTTCTGCAAACCACAAACACACCATGAAGAAGCTGAAGCAGCGCTTGGACGTTCTTACAGCCTGGCAAGACAGAATCTTTTGTTTCTTTTGGATCAGAAACAAACACTGCTGTTAGTTTCTGTTCGTCCTGAGCAAATGATCCGTCTGTGGTGAGCTGTTTGGGGTTGGGAATATCTGAGTCTGAGGGCTCATTTGGAGTGTTTTTGATTTCCAGGTTCAATGGGATCAAATTTTCTTACGCAAGTTTAAGACTGAATGTTTGAGTCAGTCCACTCAGATCACATCATTTATGTAAAGTTATGTGGGAAAAAGCAAAATATATGCAATATATGTGCATACCAATTTAAACTTGTCCAACTAGAAGATTTATTACAGCTCATTTACATGTTTTGAATACAAAATATTAGACATATAAACACTTATTACCATAAAAAGAAGTTTAATAAAAAGTATATATGTTAATAAGAGGAAAAAATTGAAATTCAGCTGCTGAAGGTGGAAATTAAAAATAACCATTAGTTTAATGTTTAAATTGTGCATTTGCTGAATAAATTCATGTTCAGATTCTTTGCTAGTACGTACCAGAACATCCTGAAAAGTGCCCTTGTCGTTGATTGTCTTGTCAGCGAAGCAGCTGGACTGTCTCAGGTAGTGGTAACTGTCAGGATGGGTCAACCCAAACGCTTCTGCAGGCACAGATACAGTACGGCACATGCCCCATCAGAAACGGTAAGGCACACGCCCCATCAGAAACGGTACGGCACACGTCCCATCAGAAACGGTACGGCACACGTCCCATCAGAAACGGTACGGCACACGCCCCATCAGAAACGGTACGGCACACGTCCCATCAGAAACAGTACGGCACACGCCCCATCAGAAACAGTACGGCACACGCCCCATCAGAAACGGTACGGCACACGTCCCATCAGAAACGGTACGGCACACGCCCCATCAGAAACGGTACGGCACACGCCCCATCAGAAACAGTACGGCACACGCCCCATCAGAAACAGTACGGCACACGCCCCATCAGAAATAGTACGGCACACGCCCCATCAGAAACAGTACGGCACACGCCCCATCAGAAACGGTACGGCACACGCCCCATCAGAAACAGTACGGCACACGTCCCATCAGAAACGGTACGGCACACGCCCCATCAGAAACCCATCAGAAACAGTACGGCACACGCCCCATCAGAAACGGTAAGGCACACGCCCCATCAGAAACAGTACGGCACACGCCCCATCAGAAACAGTACGGCGCATGCCCCATCAGAAATAGTACGGCACACGCCCCATCAGAAACGGTACGGCACACGCCCCATCAGAAACGGTACGGCACACGCCCCATCAGAAACGGTACGGCACACGCCCCATAGGAAACGGTACGGCACACGTCCCATCAGAAACGGTACGGCACACGCCCCATCAGAAACAGTACGGCACACGCCCCATCAGAAACAGTACGGCACACGCCCCATCAGAAACAGTACGGCACACGCCCCATCAGAAATAGTACGGCACACGCCCCATCAGAAACCCATCAGAAACAGTACGGCACACGCCCCATCAGAAACGGTATGGCACACGCCCCATCAGAAACGGTACGGCACACGTCCCATCAGAAACGGTACGGCACACGCCCCATCAGAAACAGTACGGCGCATGCCCCATCAGAAATAGTACGGCACACGCCCCATCAGAAACGGTATGGCGCACGCCCCATCAGAAACGGTACGGCACACGTCCCATCAGAAACGGTACGGCACACGCCCCATCAGAAACAGTACGGCGCATGCCCCATCAGAAACAGTACGGCACACGTCCCATCAGAAACGGTACGGCACATGCCCCATCAGAAACGGTACGGCACACGTCCCATCAGAAACAGTACGGCGCATGCCCCATCAGAAACGGTACGGCACACGTCCCATCAGAAACGGTACGGCACACGTCCCATCAGAAACAGTACGGCACACGCCCCATCAGAAACGGTACGGCACACGCCCCATCAGAAACGGTACGGCACACGTCCCATCAGAAACGGTACGGCACACGCCCCATCAGAAACGGTACGGCACACGCCCCATCAGAAACGGTACGGCACACGTCCCATCAGAAACGGTACGGCACACGCCCCATCAGAAACAGTATGGCGCATGCCCCATCAGAAACAGTACGGCACACGCCCCATCAGAAACGGTACGGCACACGTCCCATCAGAAACGGTACGGCACACGTCCCATCAGAAACAGTACGGCACACGTCCCATCAGAAATGGTACGGCACACGCCCCATCAGAAACAGTACGGCACACGCCCCATCAGAAACAGTACGGCACACGCCCCATCAGAAACAGTACGGCACACGCCCCATCAGAAATAGTACGGCACACGCCCCATCAGAAACCCATCAGAAACAGTACGGCACACGCCCCATCAGAAACGGTATGGCACACGCCCCATCAGAAACGGTACGGCACACGTCCCATCAGAAACGGTACGGCACACGCCCCATCAGAAACAGTACGGCGCATGCCCCATCAGAAATAGTACGGCACACGCCCCATCAGAAATAGTACGGCACACGCCCCATCAGAAATAGTACGGCACACGCCCCATCAGAAACGGTACGGCACACGCCCCATCAGAAACGGTACGGCGCACGCCCCATCAGAAACGGTACGGCACACGCCCCATCAGAAACAGTACGGCGCATGCCCCATCAGAAACAGTACGGCACACGCCCCATCAGAAACCCATCAGAAACAGTACGGCACACGTCCCATCAGAAACCCATCAGAAACAGTACGGCACACGCCCCATCAGAAACCCATCAGAAACAGTACGGCACACGCCCCATCAGAAACGGTACGGCGCACGCCCCATCAGAAACGGTACGGCACACGCCCCATCAGAAACAGTACGGCGCATGCCCCATCAGAAACAGTACGGCACACGTCCCATCAGAAACGGTACGGCACATGCCCCATCAGAAACGGTACGGCACACGTCCCATCAGAAACAGTACGGCGCATGCCCCATCAGAAACGGTACGGCACACGTCCCATCAGAAACGGTACGGCACACGTCCCATCAGAAACAGTACGGCACACGCCCCATCAGAAACAGTACGGCACACGCCCCATCAGAAACGGTACGGCACACGTCCCATCAGAAACGGTACGGCACACGCCCCATCAGAAACGGTACGGCACACGCCCCATCAGAAACGGTACGGCACACGTCCCATCAGAAACGGTGCGGCACACGCCCCATCAGAAACAGTACGGCACACGTCCCATCAGAAACGGTACGGCACACGCCCCATCAGAAACGGTACGGCACACGTCCCATCAGAAACGGTGCGGCACACGCCCCATCAGAAACAGTACGGCACACGCCCCATCAGAAACGGTACGGCACACGTCCCATCAGAAACAGTACGGCACACGCCCCATCAGAAACGGTACGGCACACGTCCCATCAGAAACAGTACGGCACACGCCCCATCAGAAACGGTACGGCACATGCCCCATCAGAAACGGTACGGCACACGTCCCATCAGAAACGGTACGGCACACGCCCCATCAGAAACGGTACGGCACACGTCCCATCAGAAACGGTACGGCACACGTCCCATCAGAAACGGTACGGCACACGCCCCATCAGAAACAGTACGGCACACGCCCCATCAGAAACAGTACGGCACACGCCCCATCAGAAACGGTACGGCACACGTCCCATCAGAAACAGTACGGCACACGTCCCATCAGAAACAGTACGGCACACGTCCCATCAGAAACAGTACGGCGCATGCCCCATCAGAAACAGTACGGCGCATGCCCCATCAGAAACAGTACGGCACACGCCCCATCAGAAACAGTACGGCGCATGCCCCATCAGAAACAGTACGGCACACGCCCTATCAGAAACAGTACGGCACACGTCCCATCAGAAATAGTACGGCACACGCCCCATCAGAAACGGTACGGCACACGCCCCATCAGAAACGGTACGGCACACGCCCCATCAGAAACGGTACGGCACACGTCCCATCAGAAACGGTACGGCACACGTCCCATCAGAAACGGTACGGCACACGCCCCATCAGAAACGGTACGGCACACGTCCCATCAGAAACGGTACGGCACACGTCCCATCAGAAACGGTACGGCACACGCCCCATCAGAAACGGTACGGCACACGTCCCATCAGAAACAGTACGGCACACGCCCCATCAGAAACGGTACGGCACACGTCCCATCAGAAACGGTACGGCACACGCCCCATCAGAAACGGTACGGCACACGCCCCATCAGAAACGGTACGGCACACGTCCCATCAGAAACGGTACGGCACACGCCCCATCAGAAACAGTACGGCACACGTCCCATCAGAAACGGTACGGCACACGCCCCATCAGAAACAGTACGGCACACGCCCCATATGAAATTATACGGCACACGCCCCATCAGAAACAGAACGCCACACGCCCCATCAGAAACAGTATAGCACACGCCCCGTCAGTCCACTTAAAGCCCTTTTCTGCTCTTTTTCAACCGTTTGTAAACTCAGAGTCATCACCCTCATCCTGAAAAGGCTAGGGGTATTGTTTAGGCTACATTAAAGTTACCTCTCTGCTGGTTGTTGGCTCCTGCTAATATGGCATAAAATATGTGGTAGTTTCTCTCCCCTGGGTTCTGCCGCACCACCCGGTTCTGCAGAGGAAGAGGAAGATTGGATATGAACAAACTAAGCTTGTTTAAAGTGAACAAATGGAGAAAGTTTGATACGTTAGTCAAGATGGCGGTCACTCGGACTATTCAGATGATTTTCAGTGCTGTTCTGAGGGAAAATACTCACCTTTTCTAGAAGGTCTGTGTTCAGAAAAGCATGAGTCAAGGCGTAAAACAACCAGAGGAGCCAGTTCTTTGATCCAAAACCAAAATAAGTCACGCTAATTAGCCACTACACAAACCAATAAGCTCACCTGCTGACCTCCTGGGTGATGAAGGTTTACGTAAGCAAACAAATCATCCCTGGCTTAAAAAACGCACAACAAATCTACCAACGTTTAGTCTGCACTGTGATCCACACACACACCGAATGAAGCAGGCTCTGGCTGCTTCATGTTTAGTGTCTCTGCATACCTTTACCCTGAACCACCTTAAAGAACTTCCTGTTTGGCCGTGAGGAAATGAGCAGAGAAAGGAAGTCCAGGCCGCTGCACACCATGTAGGTTTGAAAGGATACAGTCAACGATTCTGCCCCCCTGGATGTTGCCCTTCTGGCTGAAATGCAGCTGGACAAACTTCCCAAAGCGGCTGGAGTTGTTGTTGTAGACAGTCTTGGCGTTTCCAAAGGCCTCCATGATTGGACTGCAGGGTGAATGTATAGTGTGGTCACCAAACAGGCGAAACTATAGTTCCTCTGGCAAAGTGTCCACAGAATAATCACCTGCTCTCCAGCAGCGCCTCCTCCACATGCGACGTCTTGTCCCTGCATGATACCTCCAGCGAGTGCTGGCTCATGGCCGACAGGAACCTCAGGATCAGCTTGGTGCTTTCTGTTTTACCAGCTCCACTTTCTCCACTGTGGGAAAGAAGAACATGTTAAATGAACTGATGTCCAGTCGACTGACATGCCTTTACTGGGACTTCTACCAGTAAAGACCAGCAAACATAAAGTAATCATGGAATTAAAATATTTAATCTTGCATTTGTTTGTGAAAGTTATAATTATTTGCATTGATAATACATATATTAATAATAAATCTGTATAAACATCTCAAAGGTCATTTTTAAGTCAACACTGGTATTTCTGGTGTGAGGACTGAAAGTCAGCGAGTCCTTTTCATATTTTATCTGATGCAGAAAAGCCCAGAAACAGAAAGAGGGAAAATAAAGAATCGGAGTTAAAATAAAACAAATGTCTGCAGAAAATTGAGATTTTTACAGATCAACATGTTATTTTCAGTTTACTGGCATCAACAGAGATATTCAGGACTTTTATTCTATCATTATTTGGTTTATAAAGCAGGTGTGTGTGGAGGATGTGTGTGTGATAAGGTGTGTATGATCAGGTGCATGTTTTGGAATTGCAATGTTTTTAACTTGAATGTTTGATGTTTTTCATATATATTTTCATAATTTCTGTTTATCATATGAAGCACTTTAAGCTGCTTATGTATGAAAAGTGCTGCATAAATACATAAAATAAATAAAATTTTATTTATTTGTTTTTAAAAAGGAAAATAATCTTGATGGGACTTGTAAATTTCATCCGCTAGATGGCGTACTGGCCTCTTCTAACTTTCCCTGTTTGCTTTGTTTTCCTCCACAGATTCCAGTCTTTGAATGACACAGATGGAATAATGAGTAACAAAATAATAAAAAATAGAGAAATAAATCTAAAAAAAAAAAAGATACATGCATACAAATAAATAAATAAACTTATTACATCTCCAAACATACAGACTGTTTCCAGCAGTTTCAAAGCGGTTCAGACCAATAATAGCAACTAAAAAAAATCTAATGATTTGCCACTGGTGTTTGTTTGGTTTGTTTACACAAAAGCAGAACAGAAAGAGTAAAAGACGTGAAAATGGAGGAGAAGCTACAGAGTCATTATCCGGCCCGGTCCAGCATCCCACTTCCTTCTACTGACAGTGACTGTATCATTTGAGGCTTTGGCTGCAGAAACCATCAACTTTACATCAGACTGAGCTGACATTTAAAACATCTACTTTCCATCCGCTGCTGTGATGACTATGATTTTATACGTCAAACCATCATCCACAATGACTGGTGTAGTGTGTAGCTGCCATCCCAATGCAAGCTTTGTTTACACACTGTGGAACAAACTGGAGACATTTTCCATTCAGGAATATGCAGCATCTTAAGGAGACGGCGCACATCTGTCTTAAAATGTCAGTTTTAGAACAGGATTATCTCCTGTTCCAACTTGTCCATCTCTGATGGAGTTAAACCAGCTGGAAAGAGAAATGTGCGTCCGAATACCAGGAGAAATATGGGAAAGAAGTGTCGAACATGTGCACACATACTTCTGTCTAATGTTGTTTAAATTCATCATTTATGTCCAGATGTGTGACCCAAATGAGACAAGCTGCATCTTACTGATCTGTTTCATCTCATAAGTGATCTAGATTTACTTCAGCTAAATCCTTTCATAATTTTACCGAAAGTATCTGAAGCCACAGGAAAACTTTCTTTTTCACAGCCCAAACTGGGAGTTATGGAACAGAAAGGACAGATCTGGCCATGTGACTTTACTCAAAGGACAGGATACATTTTACTGGAAAAACTTGGATATTAGAAATAAATCTGGAAAAACCTGGTGGTATATCTGCAAAATAAGACGTTGATGAGCTGCTTCCCTTACCCACGATTATCAGCCAACTGCCCGTTTACGTACTTTTAACTCAGACCTATTTTACTATTGTTTATTTTAGCTTTTGTTGTCTTTACCTGCCCCATGTCTACAACAGACTGATAATTGTTGACTTTAACATTACTTTTTAGAAAAGCATGTACATCAATATGGCTTGATAAGAATGAAGTAAACAAACAAAAACACTAAGTATCACATACAGGAAAAACACGCAGAAAGATCTGATTATTATGAGTAGTAAGCTTAAAATGGCAATACCTGCAGGTCAGTCAACTCTACACATTATGGAACTAAAAGAATATTTTATTTTTTAACTAGAAAACATTTTTTTCCACTGCAGTCACAGATGATTAAGCTGACTATGGTGTAACACTGCCAGACGCCTGCAGACAGCCCTTTACTCCCCTCTCAATGCCATCAGTATGAACCTGGCAACCCACAGTGTGAGTTTTAGCTGAATCATGTTAATCATCAACCTGGAGACCTTTTGCAATGACAATGACAGCAACCCAAACTCATGGACTGCTAAAAAAAAAAAAAAACCCAACCAAATAATTACTTTAGAAGAATATTTAATAGCAGTTTGCATGACATTTTGCCATGTTTAGGTGTAAATCTGATCTGCAAAGCAACTGTAGCTTTATCAATATCTAAATAACGGGATTAACTTTGCTGATTTTGGTTAACTGCATGGGAGAAGAAGAAACATCACAGCAAGATCACCATGGTGCCTCAAATGAATGCAATTTCCAGTAAAGTGCTGCTTTTACATCTGTAAACAATTTCTGAAAGTTATTTCTCACTTCATTTGGATAATGGTTGGAAGGCTCCTGATAACCGTGTGACGTTTGGGGAATTTAAAGGTGGAGGAGAGAAACTGAGCTGCTGACAACTGCCTGACTAAAAATCATACATTTTTAATAGTAATTGTTGTGAATGTTCAGTACAAGTCTGTGTAGAGGCATTCCTGGCACTGTGGTGTGAATGTGCGCATTTGTATTTGATATACTACTACTACTACTACTACTAATACTAATAATAATAATAATAAATAACAATAATGTATGATGGTCAGGGCCGGATTAAAAGTGCACAGGCTGTTGGGCCCAGAGTGTTCCAGGGGCCCCTTTCCCCACCACAACATTGTGACAATTGTGAATGATACGGACATTTCTAACATCTCTCAGCCAATGGTACCAATAGTGATACACTAGACACTGTTGCGTAACTATGTGGCTTTTATGTACATTATGATTCATGTCCAAACTGCTTGCGTATGCCCTATGTGGGCCCCACATGGGCCCCAAGTGGGCCCCTGGGCCCGTGTCCATAATGCCCATTGGATGATCTGGCCTTGTTTTGTATGGTCTATTAAAATGCAGCATTAATGTGTGTGAATGCATAAATAATAATGTGATAAAGCGTTTTGAATAAGCTGTCAGAGGTTCAAATATAGAGTTTTTGTACATTTGACACTGTAAAAAATTACTAACACATGTAACTACTTTAAGATGTCAAGGCCTGATATAAAGGTCAAACATGAAGAAACCATAAACAGTCGAGCTCGTGCTCACCCGACAACCAACCTCCGCGTTGCTGCGCAGCTAAGCTAGCATAACTAGCATAACCGCGGTTGACTACTGCTTTTATTTTCACAGTAGTTCAGTAAATGTTTATAAATATGTTTTACTCCATCTAAACGGAACACAAAACAGATGCAGAGCTTACCTACAACTGTCCAGGGGATGTTTTTCTTGAAAGGGGGCTTCAACTAGCTAGCACACGGCTAATTAGCATATGAAATTCATATCATATAGATATATCTATATAGACTCTATATAGATATGAACACACACCATTACCTTTTATTGAATAAAGATAAAGGAGCTACATTCATAGGCCATAACATGCATTTTACTGAAAAAACAAAAAAGCTGTAAAGGTGAATCAGCATATATAATAACAGAAGTCAAGGAAACAGGCTAGCATGATGCATTTAATGTCATCATGGCACAAAACGCTGCATTCAGTGTCATTATAAACCAACTACTATTTGTTGTGATACACGGTTTTTTGTTTGTTTTGGTGGCTTTCCAAAAGTTCAATTTTCAATTCTAATGTCTTTGGGGGGGGGGGGGGGGGGGGGGGGGGAGACAGGGACCTTTGGTGTACATAAATACAGAAAATCAGTTCTTCTCCTCAGCAAAAGACAGGTGAATCAAATCTAAGTTATGTAGGAACATCATAGCCTCCTGGAAACAGATGTTTTATATTGAATAAGAATGTTGAACAAACGAACAGCGGATAAAAGAAATTCTACTGGAGAGGATGCAGTGTGTAGCGTATGGATGGACTAATTTACGACATATCCACCTCCTGGGGTTGTCTGGCAGTTCAGAGGCCTGAGGTGCATACCATGAAGTCACAACACCGTGAAATAAATCCTCTTTTGCCTTCATCCCTTCCACTGCTGGAAACTTACCTGGTCGAGCAAAAACATTCTGAACTTCAGTAACGTTAGAAATAAAAAAAATCTTGAACTGGCGCTTTTACTTTTTTCTTTGAACATCAAATGTGCAGTTTTTTGTACAACATGAGAAACTTGATATCACCAAGTCTTTTTTTTTTTTTTTTTACCAGGGACTGTTCTGAACAATGTGGAAACACACATCTCAACATCCTGACAGGAGCTTTGAAACAGGATCTCATTCATGTCCACAGGCAATGAAATACTTTTAAACTCTGCAAATTATCAGTTCTTTCAATGTATATACATATATATACAAACTACATACAGGGACCAAAAACCTTTAAACTGCCACTTTTGTTGGATGCAATTATCCACATAAATGTGCTTTAAGCTGGTATAAATTAAGAGTTGTAGATTTACAGAAGCAAATGTAATTTTTATTCATATGTACTTATTAAAGTTGACATATTGTGAGTTAAATCTGAGTTTATGCAAAAGAAGAAAATTAACAGGAAAGTGTAAAGAGTCTTGTCAAATATGGACATAATTATTAATTAAATAATTAATTAATTAAATAATAATTAAAAAACTACTTTTAATCCAGCAAATTGTGACCAACAGAGCTGCAAGTTGTACCTGCACTATGTGGCTACGGCAGCCCAGAAGGGACAAACCTTTTCCAGCCAAAGTAAACTTAACATGGATGATTTTGATGTGATTAAATCTAAAATAAACTCTGTTGTGGACCATTAAAACTTACTGGTATATGAGTTATCTAATAAATAATGGCACTGCTAGCTTTAGCTGAGGTTTTGAAAATAATGCTGAACTTGACTTTATGCTATGGCTGTGAAGCAGGAGAGGTCATGTCCGTCCAGTCAGCGGTACGTTCCTGACAGACGGACACCAGGACGGCAGATAACACAACCAGTCAGGGCTGTACTGGGAGACGTGAGCATGAAGTACATGTGAATGGATGTGTTGATGAGACACAACCTGATGCTGAAATGTGAGAAAGATAAAGCCACTTCAACTATTTACAGATTGGATATTTTACATTCACAGCACAACATTAAACCGACCTGACCTCACCACTGGGAAGAAAAGGCCGTAAATCTCCAGTGGAAGGGTTTGATATCCCGTCTTTATGACACAACATCTCTCAAACCTCCTCAGAAAATACAAGCCACAGTCGATTATAATGGGAATGAACCTGAACTTGTGGAACAAATTTAATCCTAACACCTATATATATGTAGTAAATGTGGAGCTAAATGCACATTATTGCACTGTCTGTCTGAATATCACCAAACACAAACCTTCTGGACGGATATGCTTTCATATTTCACAGGTTTAAAGATAAATCTTTGCCCAAAACTGTACATCTTTGAAAATGTTCCTGCAGAATGACAACCTACAAGCAAACCTTTCATTCATGCATTCATTCATTTTCCGAACCGCCTATTCCAATTCAGGGTCGCGGGGAAGCTGGAGCCTATCCCAGCCGGCTTTGGGCGACAGGCAGGGTACACCCTGGACAGCTCGCCAGTCCATCGCAGGGCACAAGCAAACCTAACACGGCTAAATCTAGGAAGTCTATTAAACACCTGGTTGGCTGTGCTGTCAAATGTCTTAGCTCTGGAAGAGAGATAAATATGTCACATTACAGAAGATTATGATAAAAACCTTATTATTTTTAACAAGGGAAAAAGTCACAGGGGCCCTGACGCCAATTATTATTGTGATTTAGTGTCTTTTCACAGTGCATTACTACCTCTAAACCACAGTCCTACCTTCTCTAAACCACAGTCCTACCTTCTCTAAACCACAGTCCTACCTTCTCTAAACCACAGTACTACCTTCTCTAAACCACAGTCCTACCTTCTCTAAACCACAGTCCTACCTTCTCTAAACCGCAGTCCTACCTTCTCTAAACCGCAGTCCTACCTTCTCTAAACCACAGTACTACCTTCTCTAAACCACAGTCCTACCTTCTCTAAACCACAGTCCTACCTTCTCTAAACCACAGTCCTACCTTCTCTAAACCGCAGTACTACCTTCTCTAAACCACAGTACTACCTTCTCTAAACCACAGTCCTACCTTCTCTTAACCGCAGTTCTACTTTTGGACTGTACCTGTTGCAACAGGTTGACATGTTACGCTTCAGTCCAACAGTCTAGAGAAGGTAGTACTGTAGTTTACACATTATAAATTATATTACTTTCACTGTTTATTGCTCTGAAATATTCAAACCTCTAATAAAAACATATTTTTAAAGGTAATATGAAACTTTGAGGTAGCAACCAGCAATAAATGGCCACTAACATCACATATTTGATCGAATACTTTCCTTTTTCCCCACTTCAGTAAACAGGATTCTTCCTTTCCCTCCTACAACTCGTGTCAGAGAAGAAACCAGAACATCCATCCTGCAAGAACCGTTCATAATGCTGCTTTGTATGGAGAAAAAGCAGCAGATCTTCTCCAACTCTGGCCTGCAGGACCAGACCGTCATTACGCTGCGTCATGTGAAAACAACGACTGCCAAAGCAGAATAATACCAGCAATCTGCTGATCTGAGTTGCTGCTAATGGGATCCTGTGTGGTCTCGCCTGAGTCTAAAGCTTCAGCCCTTCTGTGGTTTTACATGTTCTGTGTATAAGACAGGCTTTAAAGCTGTCATCCAGCATGGTGAAGGTAATAATTACAGAAAATGGTATCAAAGTTCTGAGACATGCACAGGAGCTGCTGTTTATAGTGGAACAAACCCTGCAGTATGAAAACAGAAAGTCCTGGCTGGACTGCAAACACCCACATGTTGTTTTGGGGATCATGGTGCAAAACATTCGAGAAGCAACTTCCACACAACATGATGCATATGTCGACCCCATTGTCACCATGACAACAAGTCTGCAGATTGATTTGCTTTGAAACTAAACACAATGAGACAACGGTGGAGAGGTGGAGATGGGAGGGAAATATCTACAGCAGAGAGGTGGAGATGGGAGGGAAATATCTACACCAGAGAGGTGGAGATGAGAGGGAAATATCTACAGCAGAGAGGTGGAGATGGGAGGGAAATATCTACAGCAGAGAGGTGGTGTCATGGATTTCCAACCTGGATGTAGCTCTCTGTGGTGTCTGGCGGAGGCGTGGCCTGTGGTTAAGCCTGCACAGCTGAGCAGAATCAGGATCATACTCTTCACCTGCTTATAAGACCCAAGCTGTTCACCAGTCGATGCTGGATCGTTGCCTCTTCTAGGTGTAAACCTCACCTGAGACAATCCACAGCCCTGGCCTGCCTTGCCCGCCTTGTCTGCTCGGACCATCTTCCCAGCCAGTCCTGTCTGCCTGCCTGGATCATTCCCTGCCTCCCCAGAGTCTACCAAGAACCTTGGACATCAGCCATCTGGTCTTTTTGGTGATTGCTCAATTAAACAGTTAAAGCTGCTAACCTGTTCCGTGGGTTCATTATCTCTTGTGACAGAACGATCCAGCCACAAAGATGGACCCAGTGGATCAAACTGCCATGGATGCCCAGAGACCAGAAGCTGGTAATGAACTGTTTTTTGCTGTCTCCTCTCAGGGGAATCTTCTGGGCCAACATGCTCGAATACTCGGATCTCTGGGTGCAAGCCATGCAATCCCAGCTGAATGACATAACAGCTAAAATGACAACCATGCTTAACCAGTTATCTCAGACTTCTGTTTCTACAGCGACTACTTCAGCGTCTGTATCTGGACAACCCCAGCTCACTCCCAACCAAGAGATTCACATCCCGGACCCCAAACCATTCTCTGGGGATTTAGGTAAATGTAGGGGATTCCTCTTACAGTGTTCACTTGTGTTTGACCAAAAAACCATACACTTACTTGTCTGACAGATCCAAGATTGCATATATCATAGGATTACTGGATTCCCGGGCTTTAACCTGGGCTGAGGCATATCTTGGAACTTCACCTCTCAGTAGTTTAACCTATAGGGAATTCTCGGAGGAGATGAGAAAGGTTTTTGATAACCCCGTACGTGGTCGAGAGGCAGCCAAGAAACTCATGTCCGTACGTCAGGGAGCATTGAGTGTGGCTGAGTTCTCAGTTGAGTTCCGAACTCTGGCAGCAGACTCCAAATGGAAATCCGAGGCTTTAGTTGACCATTTTTTGAGCTGTTTGTCTGAGACCCTGAAGGATGAGTTGGCAACTCGAGACCTCCCTGGAACCCTGGACGAGTTAATCTCTCTGACTATCAAAATCGATGATCGTCTCCGTGAGAGGCGGAAGGAGCGAAAAGGAGCCCACTTGTCCTCATCTCTGGGACATTTACAAACTCCCAGTCCTTTACCCTCCCAGAACTGCCCATCTACTGTTGCCAACGCTCAGGAGCCCATGCAGTTGGGAAGAGCCCGTCTCACTCAGGCTGAACGGCAGAAGCAGCTACAGTCGGGTGAGGGCTTTCACTGTGGTCGATTGGGCCATTTTCGTGATGCCTGTCCCATTCGCCCAAAAGACGGGGCTCGTCAGTAAATGTCGGGGTACTGACGAGCAGAATAAAGAGAGCCCCAGAGATCCCAACCAAGACACAAATTGAAGCAACCCTTACTTGCCACGATCACACTCTCACAGTCCCAGCCTTGATTGATTCTGGTGCCGAAGCCAATTTCCTGGATGCACAATTGGCTGAGAGGGCAGGGATACCCTTGGTACCTCTACCTCATCCCATGACCGCTAAAGCTTTGGATGGTCGACTATTAGCGCAGGTAACTCACACCACCATCCCTGTTAAGTTGAAGTTGTCGGGCAACCATTCTGAGTTTATTGAGTTTAAGTTAATCTCTGCATCTGACTCCCCCCTGGTACTAGGACATCCCTGGTTGCCACTCCACAACCCGCACATTAACTGGGAGAACGGCTCCATTTCCAGCTGGAGTTCTAAATGTCACCAGTCTTGCTTGAGGCTATGCCATCTACCTCGACTCCACGCAGTAAGAGTGAGATTCCTGACTTGTCTGCTGTCCCTTCTGAGTACCATGATTTGGCTGAGGTTTTCAGCAAGACCAAAGCTCTGTCTTTGCCTCCTCATAGACCTTATGACTGTGCCATTGACATCTTGCCTGGGGCTCCTTTACCCAGTTGCCGTTTGTATAACATTTCCAGACCTGAGAGACAGGACATGGAAAAATACATCAATGACTCACTTACTACTGGCATAATAAGACCGTCTTCTTCACCACTGGGAGCAGGTTTCTTCTTTGTGTCAAAGAAGGACAAGACGCTTAGACCTTGTATTGATTATCGGGGTTTAAATAAGATCACTGTCCGAAATAAATACCCTCTGCCTCTGATTGATTACGCCTTCGATGCCCTAGCAGGTTCTACCGTCTTCACCAAGCTTGATCTTTGGAATGCTTACCACCTGGTTCGAGTCAAGGAAGGGGATGAGTGGAAAACGGCTTAACACTCCCCTGGGTCACTTTGAATATCTTGTGATGCCTTTTGGTCTCACCAATGCCCCGGCAGTTTTCCAAGCCCTGGTGAATGACGTTCTCCGAGATTTTCTTAACCGGTTTGTCTTCGTGTACCTGGATGATATCCTCATTTTTTTCAAGGAATCTGTCAGAACACATTTCCCATGTCCAGATGGTACTTCAGAGACTCCTAGAAAATAAACTCTATGTAAAGGCAGAGAAGTGCGAATTCCACTCGAGCTCTATTTGCTTTTTGGGATACATTTTCCAGAGTGGGCAGATGAAGACTGACCCAGAGAAGGTACGTGCAGTTTTAGATTGGCCAAGGCCTGAGTCTGTGAAGCAGTTGCAACGCTTCATTGGGTTTGCCAACTTCTATTGCAGATTTATTCTGAACTTCAGTCAAGTTGTGTCACCCCTAACCAAGCTCACTTCACCCAAGTCTCCTTTTCAGTGGTCTGTGGATGCTGAAAGGGCCTTCCAGGAACTTAAGGTCCAGTTCGCCTCAGCCCCTGTGCTCCAACAACCAGATCCATCACGTCAATTTGTGGTGGAGGTAGATGCTTCAGACAATGGTGTTGGCGCCATCCTGTCTCAGAGATCGCCGGGGTCAGGCCAGCTTCATCCATGTGCCTTCTTCTCTCGTCGTCTCTCTCCAGCAGAGAGGAATTATGATGTGGGAGACCGTGAATTGTTGGCAGTCAAGTTGGCTCTTGAGGAATGGAGACATTGGTTGGAGGGGACAGAATTACCTTTCACTGTTTCGACAGATCATAGGAATCTGGAATATATTCAGTCAGCCAAGAGATTGAACCCCCGACAGGCCAGATGGTCTCTGTTTTTTTTGGTCATTTTAACTTCTGTATCACCTTCAGGCCAGGTACCAAGAATGTCAAACCGGATGCCCTGTCCCGGCAGTTTAGCCCTGATGACACTTCAGAGGACCCTGACTCTATACTGCCTGCTTCATGTGTGGTGGCTGCTGTGACCTGGGAGGTGGAGGAAGCTGTTAGAGATGCCCTTCAAAACAACCCGGATCCAGGTACGGGCCCACCAAATCTATTGTATGTGCCCAATAATGTTCGCTCCCAGGTAATCCAGTGGGGGCACGCCTCTCGAATTGCTTGCCACCCTGGTGCAGCACGGACCATGTCACTCATTCGAAGACACTTTTGGTGGCCCACTATGGACAAGGATGTAAGAGAATATGTGGCTGCCTGTCTGACCTGTGCACGAAGTAAAACATCCAATCGGGCCCGAGCCGGAATTCTTCGTCCCCTCCCAGTGCCTGGAAGGCCTTGGTCCCACATTGCATTGGATTTTGTCACCGGCCTGCCCCCTTCCCGAGGTAACTCAACAATCCTAACCATTGTCGACCGGTTCTCTAAGGCAGCTCATTTTGTTGCTATTCCCAAGTTACCCACTGCCTTGGAAGACATGCTGCGAGATAAGCTCAGCCGTCTCTGTCTCCATGGAATTCCCACAGATATTGTCTCGGACCGTGGTCCTCAATTCGTCTCGTGTATGGAAGGCTTTCTGCAAAGCTTTGGGTGCGTCTGTCAGTCTCAGTTCTGGTTACCACCCACAGACCAATGGCCAGGCTGAGCGGATGAATCAGGAACTGGAGTCAGCCTTGCGATGCGTTGCAGCTGAGAATCCTTCTACCTGGAGCAACCATCTATGCTGGATTGAATATGCCCACAACTCTCATGTTTCTTCAGACACAGGTCTCTCTCCATTCGAGGTTTCTCTAGGATATTCACCACCGCTCTTCCCCATTCACGAAAATGAGATTGCTGTCCCTTCCGTGCTTCATCATCTGAGGCGATGCCGCAGAGTCTGTAGATCCGCTAAGGCAGCACTAGTTCGAACGACTGAAAGGAACAAGCACATGGCAGACCGGCGCAGGACCCCGGCTCCTGCATACGTTCCAGGTCAGAAGGTCTGGTTATCATCTAAGAACATTCCATTACGGACGAGTCTCGGAAACTGTCTACCAGGTTTCTCGGACCCTTTGAGGTTTTGGAGGTCATCAATCCCATGGTGGTGAAGCTGCGGTTGCCCTCTTCTATGAAGATCCATCCATCATTCCATGTCTCCCAGCTGAAGCCTGTTTCCCTTGGTCCCTCCTTCCAGGCCCCCTCCGCCCCCCCCCGGGTTGTTGATGGTCATCCTGCCTACTCTGTTCGCCGTTTGTTGGCTGTCCGTCGGCGTGGTCGGGGTCTGCAGTACCTGGTGGACTGGGCAGGGTATGGCCCTGAGGAGCGCTCCTGGGTTCCCCATTCCTTCATTCTGGATGGTCAGCTCATCCGGGACTTTCACCGGTCCCGCTCTGGTGGGTTGCCGGGGGGCTCCCCTTGAGGGGGGGGGTACTGTCATGGATTTCCAACCTGGATGTAGCTCTCTGTGGTGTCTGGCGGAAGCGTGGCCTGTGGTTAAGCCTGCACAGCTGAGCAGAATCAGGATCATACTCTTCACCTGCTTATAAGACCCAAGCTGTTCACCAGTCGATGCTGGATCGTTGCCTCTTCTAGGTGTAAACCTCACCTGAGACAATCCACAGGCCTTGCCGGCCTTGTCTGCTCGGACCATCTTCCCAGCCAGTCCTGTCTGCCTGCCTGGATCATTCCCTGCCTACCCAGAGTCTACCAAGAACCTTGGACATCAGCCATCTGGTCTATTTGGTGATTGCTCAATTAAACAGTTAAAACTGCTAACCTGTTCCGTGGGTTCATTATCTCTTGTGACAGGTGGAGATGAGAAGGAAATATCTACAGCAGAGAGGTGGAGATGGCAGGGAAATATCTACAGCAGAGAGGTGGAGATGAGGGGGAAATATCTACAGCAGAGAGGTGGAGATGAGAGGGAAATATTGGAGGCTCCAACTCAATCTCCCATCCTGAGCAAGCACACGGCGACAGTGGGAAGGAAAAAAACTCCCTTCCTACTGTTCTTTGATTTTTATTAATCAGTGTCAGATTCTTGCAGTAATAAAAATGCTTGCAGGCTTATAATGTGCTCAGTATAGTTTATTAGTAATTCTAAGGGGTCATCATACTGGAACAGTCATTTACATGTAAGTAAACTGGTTTCTGCCATTAACGTCTCAGTAAGCAGCTGTCTGTTTTAACAAGCGTTTGCCATCAGCAGACATGCCAAAGTACTGCAGAAAACTTTGACACGTGGACTAAATGGAAAAGCAGCATGACAATGCTAACAGCATGTTAGCCAGCAGTAAACACCTGCCCAGGTGGGTGGGGGTGTCTGAAGACTGATCCACATGCTCGATAAATTTAATGTAGCATTTCTTCTACAAAGTTCTGTTCTGGTCGCTGTTTATAAATGAATGAAATGAAACGAATGAAAAATACTTTATTAATCCCAAAAGGGAAATTCAATATTGTAGAATATAATTTTTTATATAATTATTTATGCTGCTGTATCTACTGATACATTCATTTTCCATCATTTTATCCTCCTCATGCGACGGCTGATGCTGAAACATCCCGTCTGCAGGCTGACTGGGATTAACAGACTTCTGCTTCCACATGAATTTTTACATAAACAACTAATCAGAAAAATTAGTTGGTTTGTTTCTAGCATCTGGAAACATGCTGATCACATCCTGGTTTCCTGCTTCGCATGTGTGCGTTACAGATGTGAGGAATCCGTCTCACTTTTCCAACAAAGACTCAAACGTCTTACAGGAGCCGGATCTGAAAGTGATTTGTGTGAAACTGGTTTTAAAGAGCTCAGACTGGTGATGCTGAATGTGAAAAGGCCTGTTAAATGGAAGTCGTTTAAAAGGCTGCTGGCAGGAAGCCAGTTCGCCCAAACTGGGACACAAACACACACACAAACAACAACAGCTAAACAGCACCCGGCCTTTGTGCTAATCCTTGGCTCTCCACATGCTGTTGCCACCCAAGGTAAAAACCCCCCACAGGCAGGATGGGGGGTCTTCCTCGGACCAGCGACCGAGCACAGCTCTGGACCTCACCCAGACCCCTTTGTACCGAGCTGCAGACTCCATCAGGGTGACAGAGTTTGGGAGAAAGAGGAGAAACTGAGACGAGAGCTGAAAGAGAGGAAAAATCCTTCCTCGTGCCATTTAACCTGTCAGCTCAAGGAATGAAAACGGAAGCAGAGACATGATCTCAGCGAGCAGCTAGAAGCAAAACAAAGACCTTTATTCAGATTAAATTACTGCACCAGTACAGCTTACCTGGCAGTCGTGGTGCATTCAAGGGACAAAGTCCTACAAGCGAACAGTAAAAGTCCGTTTTCTGTTTGAGCCAAGACACCAGTGGTGGAAGGGCTTGAAGCTCTATTGTCTTCCTCACCCACAAAACATTCGCTTCGAGTTCGTATTCACCGACATGAAAAGCTGCTCACACCTCAACAACATCTAACTTTCCTCATGTCTGCAAACAAACAGAAGCTGACGGTTTGCTTTTCTCCACCAAACTCCCAGAGACAGCGTCTTTACGAGCTCTGACTGGAGGTCTTCCACAACCCATCACTCTGTGTCTTCATCACTCCTTCCACTGAAAGCGACATTTAGAGACCTGCAGTATGAAAATACACCAAACTTCCTGTTAATAAAATGACAGTCTGGCATGTTAAACTCTGACTTTTACACTCATAACTTCAGGACCTGATAATTATCACACAGACAGACTGAAAGCTGCAGGATTTTACCAGAACACGCCGTAAGCAGCCTTTTCAGCCAGAGAGAAGAGCATAGACTGTATATAAAAAGATGATGTAGCCTCCGTGACGTCACCCGTAGGTTTCTGAAAAGCTGAATTGAAGCTCGGTGGGCGGTTCCTACTGTCACCATCTTGGCAGAGGCATGCATGTCGTCTCGCCCGGAAAATACAAATATGGACAAAGAGGTGGAGCTGAGAGGGGGGCTGTGAGCGTCATGGTGGATGATTGACATCAAGCGAACTCCGAGCTTTCTGTAGCTGAGAGCTAACTAAGCTAACCCGGAGATAACAGGAGCTAACCAGCTAACGGAGGTAAGCGGGCTAAAGATAAGTCACGTTGTTAACCGACTAAAAACCACAGTTGTTCTACGTTCTTCTGACTTGAAGTAGGAGATCGGGTACCTGTCAATCAAAAGGACACGTCCCTAAATATGCCGAACTTCGAGATTAAATTACTTTTAAACGGGCGAGTTAGAAAAAAATTCACTACCCCCACAGTTGTCATGAAGGTAAACCTGAAAAACCTAAAATGGATTTTTGAACCAGGCTGTAAACATGTTTATTTCTGCTGTGAAGTTGGTCTTTTTAACATGGGAGTCTATGGAGATTCGCTCTGTTTTGCAGCCCCTAGTGGATGAAGGGGGGACTGCAGTTTTAGTAAAGGTATAGGCTTCACTTTTAACCGCTGGATGCCGCTTGGAGAAGGAGGGGGGGGGGGGGGGGGGTGCTTAGCGTGAAGCACTAGGAGAGGTTTGTGTGTGCGGTTAAACAGAGGAACCGGGGGAGGAACATGAACTATGTCTAAATATCCACACAACTTGTAAACAAATGATCCTTTATGATGTTAAAGAACTAATAATATTATTAATAGAAACATTAATATTATAATTATTACTGCATAACTCAGTGTAACATGATGTAGGTCAGTGGTTCCCAACATGTTGTCCCTGAGGACCCCCCTTCATGCAACCTCCCCCCTCCCCCAGCTAAAGCGTAGTTTTATTATAATGTATTTGTTTCATTTTCATATTCAGAATTAGTTGTTATGAAGTAAAACACTGTGTTTCTGACTGCATGAAAAGTGCTTTATTAATAAAGTTTCCTCTGATCACCAACACCAGACTGAGATGTAACAGCGGGGTGTGCAGCGACCTCATGGTGTTATAAGTCAGTGTGGGGTTAAAAAGCGCCGGATTCTTCCAAACTGTTGCAGTTTTTGGATTCATTTTCTTTTCTTTTGCTTTAAGTTCAAACAATCTCAAAATGATTATTTTTTTCCTCGTGTCAACAATTCATGTTTATGTTTAGCAGTTGTGCTGTTTTAATCTGCTATCTACGTCAGAAATCAGCTCAGGGGGAGACTCTTTATTTTCACTACAAATCATGATAAACGTTCCTTTAAAAAGCAAACAGTCATTCTGACGTCTGAACTTTGACAAGAAAAAAAAAACAAGACATTAAAAAGATGATCTCATCTCAGCTCCCATGACTTTTAAACATCTCTGGAACAAAGAAATGAGTGATTAAAGGAGTAAAGTTGTATATTTGCTCAGTGATTCAGAGTGATGATGTTCCTAGAAATAAAAAAACAGATGATTTTGTGTTAAATCTAAAACCAACATGGTCAGAGCCGCTTCTGGTCCATTCCTTCATTCAGTCACAGAACAGGCAGATAAATCTGCACCATCCCCAGAGGAAACCTCTCAGGTATGTTTTGGCTGCAGGGCTTTCTGTGACCCCCCCCATGCCTGAATAATTACCAAGGCTGGAGCCTGTTGGGTTTAATCTGGCAGCCACCTCTGGGTCAGGAGGTCAGGGATAAAATGCCACGTCTGGGGATGTGGGGGGTGCTTTGGGACTGGATCAAACCTCTGCTGGTCAGACTGTGTAAACACAAACAATCTTCTGTTTTGTTTGGTGAAAACGACTGTTTTAGGTCTGAAATCATACTTTCAGTCTAAAGCCACAATATTCTGGATGAGTAACTTATTTATTCCTAGAAGTTAGTGTTTATTAACAAGGAGGAGCTACTGGACCTCAGATGCCGGGTTGTGGCCTCAGGCTCCTCATCTGGCAGTTTCCCTCTGCGTTTACACACCCCTGCCACATACGTCCGATCCCATTCTCTGTCATCCACATCATGGGAACCCTGAGCGCGTTTTCCTTTAGCAGAACTGGACTTCATTCTTTATTCTTCCTTCAAGACATTTTATCTTCCAACAAACATCAGACGCTCTTCAGCTGCAAGCAGGGCCACATGAAAGGTCACGAGGTCTGCGGGATGCGCGGAAAAAAGCTTCATAATCAGAAAGACTTGTTAGGTTTGATCCGAGATGTCGTCACAATCCAGTTTTTAACCAACACTGTTGGCAGAACTCCAGTTAAGTGATGCTAAAAGCATGGTTTTGATGGTTTCTACCAGTATAGCACTCTACTGTACGGCCACCAACACCGATCAAGGTGTTAAAGAATGAAGAATCAATACTGGCTTCGTGATGAAACCATTGTTTGATCTCAACTGTAATCTCAAAGGTTACTTTGTGAACTGTTTTTAAATTCCTTACGTCTGCATTTCAGAACAATTCAGCATCCAGAATAAAAGGAGATCCATCATTTAAAACAAGTAAAAAGAGGAATTTGTCTGGAGATGCCAGATTTAGCTGTTGTGAAAATGTCATTACGGAGGATCAGATACTGAGAGCTCTACACAGGATTTTGTTGCTCCGGTCGCTCCGACAGTCCCAGTGAGGGTAGACCTGCACATCGACTGGTGAATAGAGGACTTTGTTGTTGGAGGTCAGCTCCTTCCTCACCATGACAGACCGATGCAGAGTCTTCATCACTGCTGACGATGCACCCATCCTCCAGCAGATCTCCTGCCTCAGTCCTGAACCCGACCAGAAGCTACCTGAACTCCTCAGCTTGGGTCAGGACCTCCTTCCCGACCCGCAGAGGCTTCGCACTCGGCTGCGAATCGCTCCATCCAGAGCTGCAGATCGCGACCCGATAGAGGCTTATTGTTCAGCACTGGTTCTCTGTCGCTTGCTTTGCGTGTTTAACGGTACGACGTGAACGGAGCCAGCTCCGTCTTCTCATGAGGAAGTTGGATTTTCAGCAAAGTAAAAGTTGACTTTGGACAAACTGAAGCCGTAAAGTCACCCGGACATGAAAGCTGAGCAACACTCTGGGCTTTAACGAGCTGCTCGCCTCTGGTTTCAGTCCTTCAGACAGATGGTGGAACCCATGGCTCCAGGGATTAGCTGTTCCACCACCACAGCTTTTCTGAGGTCCGACAGTAATGGTGGACGACAGGGTGTCTCACAGTCGGTGTTCCAGTCCGCTGAGGGGAGGCTCTCCGACACCAGAGCAGGAATCCGTCTGTCTGTCTGACTGTTGTTAAAACCAGAGGTGTTTCATGTGTGAAATATCTGCATGCTGCTGTGTAAAGATCTAGAATAAAAACGTCGGAATGTGCTGTTTTCTGCTTTATTACTGAGATGAAAAGCTGCCATGGTGGTATTTTCTGTGCTGAGTGAAGGCTTGGAGGATTTCCAGGCGTTTCTTGCCGTTCACAACAACTTGCTGCTGAAATGTGCAGCAGGTCTCGGCGGGTGGCCTCCATTAAAACAATGCAGCTGGATGCAGGCAGGTATCCGCATCAGTGGGAACACAGGACGGCAATCATGAGCAGTAATGAGCAGATGGTTTTGTGTTGGAGCTGGCTTCCTCCTCCTCCTCCTCTTCATTCACCTCCCTCTGCCTGGATCTGATTACCCACAATCCCTAAATCCAGCAAGAAAGCTTCCTGCTTCGCCTAAAAGTGCCAGCTTGCAATTTATAGCTCCTCTTCCTCACACATACACAACATGAAGCGATGCCTCTTCGGGGGCTTGACATGTTTACGAGGGGTCCACCCTGTCCAACAGGAGGTGTTGTGTCGGGGATCATTGGGAGCCCGTCCACGTACGGTGGCAGCTGGGAGACACTTTGAATCAGTTAAAACCGATCAAAGTGACTTCAGGTTCCAGAAAACGCAGCCATCACTATGTTATGTCTATGTTACGACCTCTTAGAAGCTTTCTGTTTCATAAACTGAGCAAAGCAAGGAAGTCTGGGACACGTGGAGCGCTTTGGGAACGGCCCATGGAGGCGAGTTAAAGCTCATGCATGCAAGAATGATTCAACATCCTTTCTGGTTTCAGAAGGATGAACAACGAACCTTTGCAAGCTGCTGTCTCCTCAAGGATCAACATCCTTTCCAGTCACATGGACTGAAGCAGAAAACTGCGCTGAAGCTTCCACGTTGTACGTTTTCTATGAAATGTGAGATTTAAATATTGTTCAAATGATTGCATTTATGTAAATGTGTGAACCTAAACGAGCAGACTCACAGGAGTAAGCAGAGGAATGACCCTCTTCCAAGCAAAGAAACTCCAGAAATCAGCCATTCTGGTGGCTTTTTGTGCAGTCACATACACACAGGCCATATGAACTCCCAACAGCCTGATGTGGAGTCAGAAGGCGGCCCACGCAGCCAAGCAGCAGCCCTCGGGAAAAACATTTGGTGGTAAGAGAAGAGAAAAATTTACTCTGAGGGTTTCTGCTCCTCACTACAATTATTCACACTCTCACACATCCATCATCCACAGAGCAGAGGACACTCCAGGGCTTTCCGGCTGCTTTTAATCTGAGTAACAAAGCAGAACAACGACCGACGCTTGCTCACACGTCCAACAAGTTTAACTGTCATTATTCAGTTATTATTATTACTATTTTCTGGCAGTTTAAAGTCACATCGCAGGACGGAGTTTAGACCAGAATGTCTGGTTGATGTCAGAGGAGACTGGACAGACTGGTTGGAGATGATAGAAAGGCAACTGGAAGCCATATCAGCACTGGTTTCACCCAAGATCTGCAGAACATCATGTCTGAACACACAACCCGTCCAGCCTGGAAGCAGATGGTCTCCAGCAGCAGAAGACCACAGTGGGTTCCCTCCTGTCAGTAAGAACAGGAAACTGAGGCTACAATTCACACAGACTCACCAGAACTGGACAATAGAAGATGGAGAAACGTTGCTGGTCTGATGAGTCTCCAGTTCAGCTCCACATTCACATGGTAGGATCAGAATCTGCTGGAAACATCATGACAACATGGATCCATCCTGCCGTCAGGATCAACGCTTCAGGCTGCTGCTGGTGGAATGGTGGGGGGAGGTTTTCTGGTCCCAGTTTGGTCCCATTAGTACCAACATGACATGGTTTAACCAGCACAGCCTACCTGAGTCCTGCTGCTGACCATGATGATGCACCATGTCACACAGCTCACATCACCATGACGATGAGTTCACTGTCCTCCAACAGCCTCCACAGTCACCAGATCTACATCCAGCAGAGCAGCTTTGGGATGAGGTGGAACAGGAGATTCTCATCATGATGAGGTGGAACGGGAGATTCTCATGGTGATGAGGTGGAACGGGAGATTCTCATGGTCATGAGGTGGAACGGGAGATTCTCATAGTGATGAGGTGGAACGGGAGATTCTCATCATGATGAGGTGGAACGGGAGATTCTCATCATGATGAGGTGGAACGGGAGATTCTCATCATGATGAGGTGGAACGGGAGGTTCTCATGGTGATGAGGTGGAACGGGAGATTCTCATCATGATGAGGTGGAACGGGAGATTCTCATCATGATGAGGTGGAACGGGAGATTCTCATGGTGATGAGGTGGAACGGGAGTTTCTCATCATGATGAGGTGGAACGGGAGATTCTCATCATGATGAGGTGGAACGGGAGATTCTCATCATGATGAGGTGGAACGGGAGATTCTCATCATGATGAGGTGGAACGGGAGATTCTCATCATGATGTGGTGGAACGGGAGATTCTCATCATGATGAGGTGGAACGGGAGATTCTCATGGTGATGAGATGGAACGGGAGATTCTCATGGTGATGAGGTGGAACGGGAGATTCTCATCATGATGAGGTGGAACGGGAGATTCTCATGGTGATGAGGTGGAACGGGAGATTCTCATCATGATGAGGTGGAACGGGAGATTCTCATGGTGATGAGGTGGAACGGGAGATTCTCATCATGATGAGGTGGAACGGGAGATTCTCATGGTGATGAGGTGGAACGGGAGATTCTCATGGTGATGAGGTGGAACGGGAGATTCTCATGGTCATGAGGTGGAACGGGAGATTCTCATCATGATGAGGTGGAACGGGAGATTCTCATCATGATGAGGTGGAACGGGAGGTTCTCATGGTGATGAGGTGGAACGGGAGATTCTCATGGTGATGAGGTGGAACGGGAGTTTCTCATCATGATGAGGTGGAACGGGAGATTCTCATCATGATGAGGTGGAACGGGAGATTCTCATCATGATGAGGTGGAACGGGAGATTCTCATCATGATGTGGTGGAACGGGAGATTCTCATCATGATGAGGTAGAACGGGAGATTCTCATGGTGATGAGATGGAACGGGAGATTCTCATGGTGATGAGGTGGAACGGGAGATTCTCATCATGATGAGGTGGAACGGGAGATTCTCATGGTGATGAGGTGGAACGGGAGATTCTCATCATGATGAGGTGGAACGGGAGATTCTCATGGTCATGAGGTGGAACGGGAGACTCTCATCATGATGAGGTGGAACGGGAGATTCTCATGGTGATGAGGTGGAACGGGAGATTCTCATGGTCATGAGGTGGAACGGGAGATTCTCATCATGATGAGGTGGAACGGGAGATTCTCATCATGATGAGGTGGAACGGGAGGTTCTCATGGTGATGAGGTGGAACGGGAGATTCTCATGGTGATGAGGTGGAACGGGAGTTTCTCATCATGATGAGGTGGAACGGGAGATTCTCATCATGATGAGGTGGAACGGGAGATTCTCATGGTGATGAGGTGGAACGGGAGATTCTCATCATGATGAGGTGGAACGGGAGATTCTCATCATGATGAGGTGGAACGGGAGATTCTCATCATGATGAGGTGGAACGGGAGATTCTCATCATGATGAGGTAGAACGGGAGATTCTCATGGTGATGAGATGGAACGGGAGATTCTCATGGTGATGAGGTGGAACGGGAGATTCTCATCATGATGAGGTGGAACGGGAGATTCTCATCATGATGAGGTGGAACGGGAGATTCTCATCATGATGAGGTGGAACGGGAGATTCTCATGGTGATGAGGTGGAACGGGAGATTCTCATGGTGATGAGGTGGAACGGGAGATTCTCATGGTGATGAGGTGGAACGGGAGATTCTCATGGTGATGAGGTGGAACGGGAGATTCTCATGGTGATGAGGTGGAACGGGAGATTCTCATGGTGATGAGGTGGAACGGGAGATTCTCATGGTGATGAGGTGGAACGGGAGATTCTCATGGTGATGAGGTGGAACGGGAGATTCTCATCATGATGAGGTGGAACGGGAGATTCTCATGGTGATGAGGTGGAACGGGAGATTCTCATCATGATGAGGTGGAACGGGAGATTCTCATGGTGATGAGGTGGAACGGGAGATTCTCATCATGATGCTTCATCTCATCATGGAGTAAAATCTCTGAAGAATGTTTCCAGCAGCTTGTTGTAAGTATGATACTAAGAATGAAGGCAGTTCTGGAGGTAAAAGCGGGTGTAACACGGCACTAGAAGGTGGAGCGTATGGAAACACCACATTAAACAGAATTGATTGTTTTGGGTTATTAATCATAAAAGAACACCAGTGTGTTAAAATAGCAGCTTAATTTGTTTGATAACTAACGTTTTATATCAGTCATCGAGACATCTTTATGTCTTTAAAGTCTCCTCTGCATCGAAGTAAAACATGCAGATTTGGTCTTATTGCATCTTTCTTTGACTTTTGGTTTCTTAAGTCAAATTTACTCCCATTTATCCCATTTAAAAGCCCATTTTGTGTATTAAATTATATTACTGGAGTAACATTAATTATGAACAAATACGTAAAGAAATAAAATGTTGAGGTTCTAAGTGCAGTGGCGATGAAGAAACCTCTGTCTGAACACGTTGTTGGGTCACTAATTGTTCATAAAGACTCTTTAAATTGATTTTCAATAACAGAAAACAGCTATATGCTCACTTAAACACTTTATGTTCATTATGTTTTTGTGAATGTGTATTTCTTTAATCAAATGTCATTTTATTAAATTTGACATTTTGCTTTAACTTGTGGAAGAACCCATGATGCTCGACCTCGTCCCTCCTTTCCCACCGTTCACCACCTTTTCTTTTTCACTCTGTTGTAACTTTGGAACCTGCTGGATCACACATGAAAAAGATGCAACTTTAACCCTAAAATATTTTAAATATGCCAATAATTTGATTCAGAAGAGGATAATTAAGGCTCTCAGTCTGTGCCTTGGAAAGCTCAGCATGTCATTTACTCTATTTTAACAGGCAGAAACCACCAGGTTGTGTTGTTGTTCGGACACCACGAGGTCAGAGCTGTGGTCTGACGTTTGTCCTGTCTGGTCTGCATCGCTGCCGCTGCTGTCATGGAATAACTTTCACAATCAGAATTCACTTTATTCCTCTTAAAGTCCCACATTCTGCTGGAGGTCAACTAATTATTTCATCAACTCACTTTACTTCAAGCCCAACATGGAAATATTGAACGATTTCCCTGCAAAGAAAAGCAGATGAAAAACTTTGCTTGTTGCAGCAGGACTCAGTGAGACGAGAAGGAAAAGGAAGCAAATCCACGTGTGCCAGAACAGAATGCTGCATTGTTACAGCTCAGAGCTTTCTTCCTCCACAACATGACATGTTTGCGTTTACGCCTCGCTCTGCGCACCGTGGCCCAGATTCTTCCCACCGACCAACATCCGGACACACAAAAGGCTTTCTGTGTCCCCAACAGGAGAACCAAGACAAATCAGAGCAGAAGACAAACACAGTGAGGAGAGACTGCATGCAAAGACCTGCAGCTTTTCACACGTCAACAATCAGTGCAGTTCAACTCAGTCTGCATGGTAGGTAGTAAATATGGCCACCGGCGCCGTCTCCTGAGCCGCTGAGCTCAGATGCACAGAAAATACAGGATCACATCATGTGATGCAGAAACATGTTACTGTTGTGTGTCTGGCTGGAGGAAGCCAATGCAGCGTGCAGAGCAACACACAGATATACATGTATCAGCTATTTGAGCGTTTAAATAGCGATCTTTGTCTGTTTTCCTTTCTGCATCCATCTTAGACAGCTGTCACTCTGCAGCGCGTGAAACAGACAGTTTGTCCCATCACATGAACATGTTTAGAGCTGCAGAAGCTAGGACTGACATAAACCAAACACTTTGCATTTCATTGTTTTTATGTGTCATGTCAAAAGAAAACACCAACAACCCAGTGCAGCTTCTGGGATTCATAGATCTACGCTGCAGCCCCTTATGCTTCACATGGTCAAATCAAACTTTATTTATAAAGCACTTTTCATACAAAAGCATATCAAGGTGCTTAACAACACACACGCATGTTACCCACACACACACACACACAAACACACACACAACCCAACCCTTCCCCTGACCACAGACGCCTAAATAAAAACTTCTAACTTCAGGATTCTATATCTGTATCTGGTCGTCGCTCGACCTGTTGCAGGTGATCGGATCAGCTGGAGCTGAATTAGTTTGCCGAGTCGGGAAATTAGTCATTTTGATTGTCCAGTCTTTGACGTTCTGAGCAGAGAGAAACATCTCACAACTATTTCATGATTGTCTTTAGGTCCATCATCACATGTTCTGATGAAACAATCTTTATTAGTCTCCGTTCCTGAAAGGCCTTCCTGTCGCTTCAGTTGCCTCAAAACCTGCAGCAGTAGTTAACTCTGGAGACTAGATCCACTTCTTTATTGCTGGTTACTGTAGGCCACAGCTGTCAAACTCCAGTTCTGGAGGGCCGCTATCCTGCAGGTTTTTGTTGTCTCCCTGCTCCAACCATAGACTGTATATAAAAGATGGGCGGAGCCTCCGTGACGTCACGCGTAGGTTTCTGAAGAGCTGAATTGAAGCTTGGTGGGCGGTTCCTACCATCGCCATCTTGGCAGGGGCATGCGTGTCGTCTCACCCGGAAAATATAAATATGGACAAAGAGGTGGAGCTGAGAGGGGGGCTGTGAGCGTCATGGTGGATGATTGACATCGAGCGAACTCCGAGCTCTCTGTAGCTAAGAGCTAACAGAGCTAATCTGGAGATAACAGGAGCTAACCCGCTAACGGAGGTAAGCGGGCTAAAGCTAAGTCACGTTGTTAACCAGCTAAAAACCGCGGTTGTTCTACATTCTTCTGACTTGAAGCGGGAGATTGGGTACCTGTCAATCAAAAGGACACGTCCCTAAATATGCAGAACTTTGAGGTTAAATTACTTTTAAACGGGTGAGTTAGAAATAAATTCACTCCTCCCACAGTTGTCATGAAGGTAAACCTGACCTATTAAACCTAAAATGGATTTTTGAACCAGGCTGTAAACATGTTTTTCCTGCTGTGAAGTTGGTCTTTTTAACATGGGAGTCTAGGGAGCCCCTAGTGGATGAAGGGGGAACTGCAGTTTTATGCACTTCCGCATTGGCTTCACTTTTAACTGCTGAAGGCTCCGTCCATCTTTCATATACGGTCTATGACTCCAACACACCTTACCGAAATTCAAAGATCTGTTGACAAGAAGCTGTTTGATCAATTTGATGTAATTCAGGTGTGTTGGAGCAGGAAAACAAAAACCTGCCGGACACCGGCCCTCCAGGACTGGTGTTTGACACCCTGCGGCCTGTAACCACACAGGAAGAAAAAGTACCGCAAAAAGTAGCTCAATGCTCTCCACGCACACACACCAGCCTCCTGACGATCCACCCTCCCGTCACATTCCCCGCCTCCTTTCACGCTGTAACCACATGTCAGAACTCCACATACGCAGCATCATGAAAACACTTTCAGTCTCTTCCTTAACAGGATTTGACTGATTAACTGATTGGGTCCTTAAAGTGCTCCACTGTGTGTTTCTGTGACCACAGAATGGATTCTCATTAAGACGGCCATGTCGAAGGAAACTTCTGGAAACGGCAGTTTCAGCCCAATCACAGCGAGCTCATTAGCTTCACTTATGGAGGCCCCCCCCCCCCCCCCAGATGGATCCAAGCCAGCTGCAGCTCTTTAAGCATCTTACATGTTTCTCTTTTCCACAATCAGCAGCAAACATCAAGAGTTCCCTGAATGAACGTCTTCTTAGAGCCACGTTGGCAATTCCTCACAATAACAAAAATCTATTTGTTGTTTCCGGTTGCATTTATATGTTACAATATGTGGCTGTTTCACCTCCTTCATTGTGACAAAGAAACCGGAAATAATCATTAATTTTATTCAGTAAAAGCATCATTTATAGGTTAATTCACGTCAGGAGGACGAGGCTCTTCGTCATGTTCTTGGAGGCAATAATATAATACAAAAGGCCTTTTATTAGGTCAAATAAATAAAAGTTATGCCATTATTACAATTTAATTAGAGCAATCTTATTTATTTATAATTAATTCTGAATTTATATCAGCTTGGGTCTCCTGTACGAGGTCAGCTGCTCAACAATCATTTCCAGCAATCCATGTTTTTATTAATTTGTTAATAATGACAGCAAAGCAGCCGTTAACTTGCTGATTTCTCATAAAAGCAAATCAGCTTGTGTTTTAATGGCGCACGTGCGTCTCATTATCCCCGCTGCCAATGAAACGAGGCCAACCTGGCTGTAAACTGATGTCAGCTAACTGTGGCTGGCTGAGATGTAGACAATGTACACGTTCACCCCTATATTTCAGCTTTATCTCTCAGCATAGGAAACGTCACAGAAACACCCCTACAAGTAACGAAAACAGGTGTTTGGTACCCAACGGGGAAGAAAAGAGAACTTAACTAAAGTTCAACCTAAGAAGCATCAGATTTGTTCATCTAGTCTTTATTTGATCATTTAATAAACTTGTAAAACAAAATAAAGATTTGTTTTTATAAATCTCTACAATTTATTACCGTGTCAAAAATATTCTAGTTTAGTCTTCTGCTTTCTGGGATCTATTTAGGCCCATTTCTGCTCCATGCAGAAGACGGACACGCAGACGGACTGACAACTTCGTCCATCTTCTGCATTGGTTACACAAATAATTTGGCCTGTTATCAAGGAGCTAAGTTCGTCACTGGATGCAGAAAACAGAGCAAATACCACCGGAAATAACAACATTCAACCGACACGCAACCAGCGAAAGGAACAAACAAAGAAGAAAAAGATGAGGAACAGGGAGAAAACTGCAAATAAAAAGCCGCTGAAGAAGATGGAAGAAGCTCAGAACAGCAAAATATCTGAACTCTGGTGTTTTCAGACTGTTGTAATAATGGTGCGTTACTGTGTACAGTCATACTGTGTGTCATGATTTGAAGGGAAAACTTTACAGTTATTAAACTTTATCAGTCTTCTTACAACGTTCATCACCCTCTGCAACAGTTTTGTTACCTGAACTATACAGTGTCACCACAGCAGTAAACCACGTATCCAGGACACTTCGATGGCCACAAAACTCCTTGCAACTGATAACAAAACCTCCTGCAGCTGCTTTTAGCTAAATATGGAGCCAAATATTATCATTAGAAAAATACCAAAATAACATCTTTGAAGTGAGATAAAACAAAAGCATGACGGCGGATGTGAAAGTCTTCCAGCGAAAATCAAAGAGGAAGGATGTGAGGAGGGAAAGCAGTGGAAAGAGGATGAAGACAGGGCAGCAACTGTGTGTGTGTGTGTGTGTGTGTGTGTGTTTGACCGTGCACTGATCAGATCCTCTGAGGTGAAGCCAAAAAAGACTTGAAACTTGATCAAAGTGTTTGGCACCGAGCAGGGCAGAAATAAAACAAGCTGAAGACGGCCTGACATAAATAACCTCTTCAGAAGACAGGAATCCTGAATGGGAATTAATAATAAAAAGCAGAAATCTGAGGTTTTCTGCCCCCTACTGGTCAAAAAAGAAAATAAAAACTGTTGGAGCTTTAAAGTCAACCAGGCTTTTGTAAAAGAAACCAAAATATTCCTGCGTTTCCCTGACAACCAGAAAGAGGACGTGAAAGCAGGATGTTTAAGAGGAACACACACCTGATCAGGACACACTGGTTCTGCTGCATCTTCCACAGCGAGCGGTAGCACTCGTTGGCGATGGCGAAGATGTGCGGGGTG
The DNA here is from genome assembly GCF_933228915.1 of Telmatherina bonti. Taxonomy (NCBI): domain Eukaryota; kingdom Metazoa; phylum Chordata; class Actinopteri; order Atheriniformes; family Telmatherinidae; genus Telmatherina; species Telmatherina bonti. Next base: position 7,776,603 of record NC_136625.1, on the reverse strand, counting down.
ATCTCGCCCAGGTGGTGGTGACTGTACAGCTCCACAGCTGGCCGCTCGTACAGGCCGGGGAGCAGCTGGTAGGGGTTCACCGCTGCCAGGATGGAGCCGATGTACGTCTACGGAGCGAGAAGGACGACAAAAATATAAACAGCAGGAACGAATCATCGTGTTCAGAACACGTACATACAACCATGTAGCTGAGAATTACAACGCCAGCCTACACGTCATTACTTCCTTCCACATGTGCAGACATGTGATTTACATGTGAACCACATGTAAAGAACATGTAAATCACATGTAGATGACGTAAAGTTCACATTTAAATCATACTAAAAAATGGTTTTGAAACAACTTCATGTGAACCACATGTGAAATACATGTATTACACCTACTTCACATGTGAATCACGTCAAACAGGATATTCACATGTACTTCATATTTGATTGCCATGTTCTTCATATGTAAACCACTTAAACACATGATTCACAACTGAACTAAATGTGGTTTTCATGTTCTTCACATGTTCTTCACATGTTCTTTACGTGTGATTCATCTGAGGCACATGTACACCATGTCTCAAACACGTAATTCACATGAACTACATGTCATTTACATGTTCTTGACTTGTGAATGAATAACATGTAAACTACGTGTCAAACAAGTGATTTGCACGTGAAACGCATGTGACTTCCATGTGGTTCTTATGTTCTTCACATGTGATTCATGTGTTTTTCACTTGTGGATTACATAAAAATATTCCAAAAATACATGTTTGCACATGTGAAACACGTTATTTACATGTGGTTAACATGTACTTTATATTTGATTGCCATGTTCTTCACATGTAAACCACTTAAACACGTGATTCACACCTGAACTAAATGTTATTTAATGCGTTTCACATGTGCAAACGTGTGGAGGGCGTGTTTTTTCTTTAAGGTTTGGTATCTTAGAAGACAATATCGCTGCTGGCTGTGACTGGAGCCACAAATGGTGCAAAAGCTGCACATAATTCAATTTTTCAGACCGACGCAGGGACCATAAAGCCGTATTAAGTTCCCAGAAAGGTGGACAACAGCAAGCACGAAAAGCAGCTGAACATATAACCTGAAAATGTGTTTAAAACAAGCTCTAAGAAAAGCTCCCTGACGCAGCATTCAGCCTGTTTGACCTTTACTTTGCCTTTTCCAATCCAGCTTCAGATTTGAAAGTAAAACAAACCAAAAGTGCTGAAATAGAAGCTTGTGAAGCCAAACGTGGAGCTGGCTGCATCTTCGGAGCTGCGGCGGTGACTCATGCATGAACAGGCAGAGTAAAGAGGCAGCACATCAGCATCTGGTTGTGAGAAAACGCCTGGATTGTTCTGCTTCTGTCTGAAAGGTTTTATTTCTAACATCCATTGCAGCACTAAAGCTGCGGTTAGCAGAACTGGTAGGCTCTTAGAGTTGCTGTACACTTACAGAGATCTCTCCGTTAGTTTTTAGGAAAAGCTGTGTTTTAAAAAAGTTTTTAACAAAAGAAAACTGTAAGTCTGGAGAAACTGTTTGCATGTGCAGTCTCCTCAGCCAGGAGTCAGGAAGGCACCTGGTGCATGATCAAACAACTCTGCTCGTCATGAAACTACAGCTACATGGATGATACAAAAAGTCTTTGTGCACGTTAATGTGGAAAAACTGCACACACACTGATTTTTTAATGTCATGACTTTCAGCAGGAGGTTTCCATGACATCTGAACAGCATTTGTGTCTCTTGGTGACCGGACTTGACCTGAAACAGTCCCTGATTAAGCAAAATGCTAAGATTTGGGACAAGATGTCGTTAAAATGTTGGTTTTTGATAAAATTCTTGATTGAGCATTTTGTCCGTGTTTTGCTAGCAGTGCCATGTCTTATTAAGAACCAAGCCAGATGATGAACACTTTCTTCCATCTGCGTTGATTATATGTTTAAATTTACGAGGTCATTCTGCCTGTATTATAAGACTCTGCGATTAAAAAAAATACACGACAACTCAAAAACGTATCCATAAAGCAAAGCCTTATAATAGTTCATCATTTGAAAAGTCACCCCCTAGAGCACATATTTTCATACGTTGCATTTATTACATCATGCAAAGTCACTTTACTTTGTTTTAAAATGACATGTTTCTGCCACTGCTTTAACTGTTCAATAAATACGGTTTTGATCAGTTTGCTTCGTTACAATTTCATCCTTTTGGCATGAATGTTTAAAATCAGCATATCTTAATGCAGTATGAACAATTATGTTTTAATGGAGACACAAAATCCTCTTACTGATGTGATTGTATGCACCAAAGCATTAATTCAAGGCTAAGGTAAATATCGAGATATATATCGTATATCGTGACATGCCATAAAAATATCGGGATATTACTAAAAGGTCATATCGCCCAGCCCTAGTTGTAATAGTGCGTTGCCGCCACCGACAGGTGTCTGAAACTGACTTCAGAACATGGAAGTGTCCTGTGAGCTCACCACTGCCCACTAGTGGATGAACTGGCAACGTAAAAGACACGTGGAAGTATGAATACAGTAACGTATGACACCACCAGAAGCAGATGTACCTACTTACTTACGTAACGGAGCAGAAATGGTCCGTTAAAGGATTTATAGCTTTGACAAGATGGTCCTCAATGAACTGCGGTTGTTTGTTTTCACCAACTGGAAAGCCCAAACATTTGATCAACCAGTGATACAGTTCTAAACAATGACTAAACTCTTAGGTTTGATTGTGCTGACCATTTTTTCTGTACAGAAAGCACCGCCTGCCGTTAAAATGGAGAAGTTTGCACCGCTTGCTACTCTATTTAGCATAAGTCACAAAACGGGGCTTCCCAGAAAGACTTACAGGTGCTGTAATCAAAAACCTCCCAGTCATTTAAATACACACAACAGCATCATTTTCTGCATTCTTCTATTTCCCAGCAGAGTGGGAGTATTTTTGTTTGTGCACATTGGAGCAGAAGTGAAAATATCAGAGAGCAGCACAGCGTTAACTTCTGTTGCCTTGACATGGAGAAGAAATGGTGGCGGTGGGTGGGACCTCGTGGTCTGCGGAGCAGCCATGTTTTCTTGTAGTTACACGACTCAACTATCTGTTATCCTGTTCATGTTTCGTGGGGTCCAAAAAGACTAGAACACATCTGAAAGCAAACATGGTTGTCTCAGTCATGCATTAACCTTGCACATTCCTCTCCCACATTGTTTCTCTTCTTCTAGCCTGTTTAGACAAAGTAAGGCATTTTTCTTTGGGTTTTCTGGCCGTTTATTATTATTTCATTAAGTATAATGAAGTTAGTCAAGCTGGTATTCATGTTTATTGCATTAGAGTGGAGCTTCCAAGCGGTTTCTTACAAAAACAAGCACATAAATGAAAAACAGGAGACTCCTTTTTCTTATTACGACGGTCAATAAGGGAAAATTCCAAACACTGTCGGGTCAGGACAAATAAAAGATAAAAGCTAAACAACAATGATTCCTAACACACTCTGCTGTGTTAGAGGTCTGAAGTGTGCAACTTAAATTACAGCCATAATAGCGATAATTACGTAAATGGGCATGTTGATGTACGGGGCACGGAAAGAAGACCAGGAATTAGATCAAACTGACATTTAAAGCTGCAGCAGGGCTGTGGGATGTGTTTGGAGGTGTGGAAGCTTACAGAGAGAAAGCCTGATGGAAACACTTAGGGGGTGTTTGGATGAAGGAAGACAACTTATGACTCTCTGATTGTTTATTTTCCAGAGAGACCAGTTATCCTGAGTCTCTCCAAGCAGTTTGAAATATAAAAACCAGAACACACCGAGCCGGCAGTCACAGTTTACAGTCTTTATGTTCCGTCTTTGGTTGAGTACAACATTTTTATTTTGCTGTTAACACGTTGAAAGACATCTGCAGCATCTGCAGCATCAACATTAACAACATTAACAACATCTGCAACATCTGCAGCATCTGCAACATCTGCAGCATCTGCAGCATCCATAACATCTGCGACATCTGTAACATCTGCAGCATCCATAACATCTGCAGCATCAACATCTGCAGCATCTGCAGCATCAACATTAACAACATCTGCAACATCTGCAGCATCAACATTAACAACATCTGCAACATCTGCAGCATCAACATTAACAACATCTGCAACATCTGCAGCATCAGCATTAACAACATCTGCAACATCTGCAGCATCAACAACATCCGCAGCATCTGCAGCATCAACATTAACAACATCTGCAACATCTGCAGCATCAGCATTAACAACATCTGCAACATCTGCAGCATCTGCAGCATCCATAACATCTGCAGCATCTGCGACATCTGCGACATCTGCAGCATCAACATTAACAACATCTGCAGCATCAACAACATCTGCAGCATCAACAACATCTGCAGCATCAACAACATCTGCAGCATCAACAACATCCGCAGCATCTGCAGCATCAACATTAACAACATCTGCAACATCTGCAGCATCAACAACATCTGCAGCATCAACAACATCCGCAGCATCTGCAGCATCAACATTAACAACATCTGCAACATCTGCAGCATCAACATTAACAACATCTGCAACATCTGCAGCATCTGCAGCCTCCATAACATCTGCAGCATCTGCGACATCTAACATCTGCAGCATCAACATCTGCAGCATCTGCAGCATCTGCAGCATCTGGATGTTCTTCAGCATCTGCAGCATCATCAGTCTGATGAATGGCTCAGCAGGTCATCAGTCCCTCTCCATTAGACTTTCATTCACACAGGCTACCTGAGAAGGAAAGTTTCGCTCAGTCCTGCTGCTGTTTACCTGCTACAGCTCCGGTTTGAGTTGATGGGAATAAAACATTTGAGGTAAGAAGTTACTTTTAACAAGCTTCAGCGCTGCACACAGGACTGCAGGAATGTCCACAGTTCACTGTTTCCATACAGAAACGTCATGATGACAGACTGCAGGACACTGCCACAAATGTCTGACAGCAGCAGCAACAACTTGCAGAAAAGACACAATGATTTATTTCACATGGCTTTGTAACAAACAAAACAAAAACCTTTTAATCAGAATGTTTTTAGGTTGAACTGGATTAAGAAAATTACAGTTTAACACACTAAATCGCTATAAAATAATTAAATAATTAATCAAAACATAATTATAGCAGCAATGCTGTTTAATTTGATCAAATTTATTTGTATATTTATATTTTCATTTATTTATACTATTTGTTTATTGGGAACTTTTGAGCACCTTGCAAAGCGTTTCATAAATAAATTGCTTTATTATTTTAAAATTATTGTTTAAATTAAATTAAATTATTTTTCCTGAAGTGCAAATCTCTTTTTTATGTTTTATGCATAAGATTATAAATATGTGCAATGATATTTTCTTGTTTATCATGTACTAGATTAAAAGAGGGAATAAAATAACTGGTGGCTCACAAGAGAATATCACAAATAGGTGGTTTGGTTCATTAAAATGATCTCCAGAAACATCTGACCAGTCTAGCTTAACAGATGTGAAAATAGATGCAAAAATACACATTTAAAATAAGGTTTTCTAAATGCTAATAAACAATCACCTTTTTCTGCACTCTCCTCTCTTTCCGAAACATTTGTTAAATATCCTGCTCATAAAAAGAAATTTACCAAAGGACCACTCTTGATGCCTTACAAAGCGTCTGTTTAGAGTCAACTTGCACATTTCCACCTTCACGTGCGCGGCGCTGCTCATTAAACCTCCTCGCCTTCATAACGTCCCACTGACCGACTGACCTACATTCAGCCTCATGCAAATACATTTGAATGGCAGTTGAGGTTACAATATTTACAGGGCAAATATTGGCTCCAGACCAACCTGCATGTGCAAATCAGTACAGGAGGGGGGATGGATTACTGCTTTTATGATGCACAGAGAAGGATGAATCCTCAGCTCTCAGACGGAGCTCCGTGTAAACACTGCGGCAGCTTCCTTCTCATGTGAAGCAGGGAGTTAAACTTTATAAAACAGAGACGTCTGTCCTTTCCAGGAGCGTAAACAGTTTACAATGGGACTGATCTCTGGCTCTGAACCTCACGTTCAACCTCCACTTTCCTCTGGAAACGTCTTTGCAGATGCTCATGGAGGGTCATGTAATGTTTGGAAGTTTTATTTAAGTTCTTGTTTAAAGGTTTTGGTTAAAATAGAGAAACATCCTGTAGCTCAAATATTTACAGTTTAATGGCTGCAAGAAGCAGTTCTACATCAGACAGGCGGCTTTGTTTGGATTCTCAGTGGTACAGAATCTATTTAGTTGGATTAGAATGTCATAAGAGTCAAACTTTTAATTCAATCATTCACATGATTCATTTTATTCATTATATTCATTCATTAGATAATACATGAATTAATTCCAAATCTATAAAAAATTGTTTTAAAAAATTAAAAAATTATAGTTTTGAATTCTAAATTATATAAAAAAAAACAATGTGAATAGAATAGTTCTTTAGTTACGTGGAACCGCCTGATTTTCTGACAAAATCCTACAAGTTATCATCGGAAACGCCACAGTTCAGTCAGCGGCATCGTACAAAGAATGTCTTTAAGTCCAAACCTCAAACACTTTTCATTTCTAACTAACTGCCTGTCAATACAGTTGTTTAGATATAATTTAATAGTTATTGCCTTAATCAAACCCGGAAGACAGTGTTGGGTTGCCAAGGCAACAATCATTGAAGTGATGGCAGCATTGTAAAACGGACACGTGATTCCTAACCACCTAACTATAAACTGCTGATTTGATGTGTAAAACCAAACCAGGAGGTGACTTAACACACCCTAAATATAAAAATAGATCTTTCCAAATAAAGTGAAGTTAAACAGGGGGTTGGGGTTGGGGGTTGGCAAAGGACATCAAATCATGTTGAAAGAGCAACAAAATGCCTTCGGCTAAAGTTGTGTCTAACAATAACTCATTGAATTAAAGGCATTTGGACTCAATCGCATCCAAGTCCTGGTAACAGTTTCCTTGGCATCAAGCTGAGAGCTAATTGGCTGTGACTCATCGCTGACCCCCACCGACCCAAACCCTCCCCAGCAGGTCTACGTCTGGTGTCAAAGTCCTGCCGCTTTACAACAAGGCTGAAGCGAGACACGTAATATCCATTCTGTACGGTTTCTGGTCGAGGCATTTCATCGCAGGGACCCCACAGTTTCAGTGGATAAAGTCAAACGTCCCACTTTCACATCAGAAACTGGGAAACTGGGAAGATGAGGATCAGAACTTTCTTTGACATGTTATCAGTGTCAGGTTTTCCTTCAACCTCAGAGGCCACGTCCCGGTCCTGAAAAGGAAAAATCCAAGCCACTCGATGCTCTGTTCGGAGACAGACAACAACGTTTTCATCAAGGTGATGACACACCTAAACCTAACCAAACAGCAAGCCAAAGCAACAGGAACGGAGTGAAAACAAGTGAGGCAAAGAGTAAAACTTGGGCTCAGGAATCCAGTTCAACAACCACCAAACTGTTTTACACTTTGCAAGTCATTTGGCTGAAGTTCAGTAGTAAAAAGTATCTGGTTAAGTTTAGGAAAACAGCGTGGCTGGTGCTTAAAACACGTTAAAACATTCTTTACCTGATAATCAAGTCCCAACACCATCACAGCAGTAAACAACGCGTCCCATTCAATTAATCCATTTACATGCTTTCAGAGCCCAGTCTGGGTGCACATTAAGTGAATTAGAAATTATCATATTTAACTGGGAATCATCATGATGACATTAGTCAGATGTATATTCCATGCCAGACATTTGTGGTCCATTTTGTTTGGAGGATAGTTTCAGTTTTTCCCACCATAACAAGATTTATTTTTTCCATCAGTATGTTTGTTATGAAGGTAACAACGGTGCTGGTTTCGGTTATGAGGCTAAACTGGTGTAAAATGAATGTATAGCAGCAACCAGCAGAAGAAATCACACACAGATCAACAGTGACAAAGCCTTTTATCATCTGCGCATCATTTTCTCATGTCTGAAATAAACACACGCTATTTCCATATTTACACTTTTTCCACATAAACAGTTATTTATGCTAATATTTACCGCTATCCTCACTAAACCACCTCAAACTCTGCTGCTTTTTGGTGCCACTGTGCATAAATAGCATCTTCCAACCATGGAGGAGCATTATTTTCCTTCTTTTCTGCACACTTGTTGATCTTGATTGGACATTCCCGTCAGCTCTCTGATTGGTGGAAAGTTTGACCAAAAGGGCCAAAATCATCATTTCCAGGTCAAAACAGAAATCTCTTAGCAATGTAGTGATGATTAGGTTTAGTTTTTTCTGCTTAGGTTTTTATGCTTAAATATGACCAAACAATCAGACAAACAGTAAACTTAAAAAAAAAATAAAAATAAAAAAATAAACTGTAGAAAAAAATCTACTGCTACACATCCAGCCCACTAATGGAGATTTTTCCCCCTTTCTTTCTTTTCTGTTTAATTTGACTCTTTAAAACCCAGCTAGATTTCTCAGGACAGATAGAGTGTAACCCTGTGGGGTAGATGAGGATCACTAGTTGACCTTTTAGCTGATGTATGGACATTTTCCTGGCATTTTTATCCCACAGAGGGGGTTTACAATGTAGCTGCAAAATGAAGTGTTTATTCAGTGACTATATGGTAAATCCACAATGAGTGATCTATGATAACGCCATGATTTATCACATTATCACAGTAAAAAAGGTCACAACAACAGAGCAGTTATTAAACGGACAAAACATTTTGTACAGGATGAAAATAGATGAGTGGACATTTAATCTAACAGACTTTCTGTTAAATCATGTCCATGTGTGGTCTGATATCCCAAAGATAAACTCCAGGGATCACTGTGCTGTTTGCTTTTCTTCTGTCCAGCTGATAACAGCCAAGTGATAAATATCTGGTCAAACTGACCCGGAGAGAATCTTCTGTTCTGTCGGTGACGGGATGAATTGGAGCAACAGCACAGCGACTTGCTGTTTATAGAAAGGCGTCAGTCGCTGCTGATGGTGTAACTGTAGAGCGGAGGGAGGCATGCAGGCACTCGGACCTGTCCAAAAGGGGAAAAAAACCTCATCTCTCTAAGACAGAGCCAGATAAATTCAATGTGAGGGAAATGAAGACCAGATGGAGGAAAAAAAACAGCAGAATCAGAGGAAAAGAGCCGGCAAACCAGTCTGACTGACGGCAGGAAATGTAAAAGAGGGGGGGTGGCGAGCCAATATGCTGCTGTTACCGTGTCACCATATAAATTCCTGCACATATGTTATACTTGGCGATAAAAGCCACCTCAATCCACAGTTTGGCTTTAATATCGCTGTTGATGGACGTGTGTGAGTCAGACAGGTTAGGGAAGGAACATGCTTTCTCTCTAAACGCCGCCCATCTCTTTCAACACAACTCAAAGGCACTTTCCATGCTTTCCTGAGGTGGTGAAACTCAACAAATCATCAATCGCAGGAAGTTTTGCTTCAGTTAAAATACTGATATGAAACTCACTGAAAATTCTGTTTGTGTTTCCAAACTGGTGCACAAAGTCAGCGGACAGATAAGGATGCCATGGCCCGTTGTTTTAAGGTCCGGTGTGGAAAGATGTTAACCGAGAGGTTTTCAAAAGGGAAACGCAGGTAATATGATTCAGTAAACTAAAGATATGAATCAAACTGGGTCAAAATAAAACTGATTTCTCCAAACATTGATCAAATTTGTGATTCACACCCCCAGTCGACAGAGTGATTTTATTATTTACAGCCAACTGTGTGTGAACATGGTGATCCACATGGTAGACATCACCAACAAAGTCCCTAAACAACAACAAGCCGCCACTGTTAAAGCCACCTCTGCTTAAGGAAAAGGAGCTGGTTTCTTCTCCTCCAGTGCCAACCAAACCAGCTTTCTCAAGCAGCTCCAGCTGGTTCGCTGGCCATAAACCTAGTTGGGAGGCGCTGGCAGCCATGTTGTTGGTTTGGGTTCTGTTAGGTTAGTTTGTGTCTTCGGGGGTATACCCGTCAACAGCCGAGCCCGATGGCTGGCCTTCATAGGTCTGGTTCTACTGGAGGTTCTGCTTCATGTTAAAAGGTTTTCCTTTCCATCATCATCCCATGCACGCTCAGGACTGGGGGCTGAATGAAAGACTAGATCTGATGTCATCTGGTGGCTTGTTTGGCAAGGCAGTTATTTCTAAGAAATGAACACTTTTATGATGGTTCATAAAAGGATCCAGGTTCAAGCCCTCAGACTTGCAAGGAAATGGAGCAACTATAGACCCCCTTAACAAGGCCCTTTAACTCCCAACTTCTCTGTGGATGCTGGAACATGGCTGCCCACTGGGCCTGGTGGTTCTAACTACCTACGTAGCAGACATGTTTGAGCCAAATCTGGAATACTTTTGGCACTGGCTCAGTTACAGCTCTGGCATGTGTCATGTGGGCCAGAAGTGGACCAGATTTCTGGTACCAAACTGGTTTGGTTTGTGTGAGGTCTCCTGTGGGCTACATGTAGTCCAGTTGTCGGCCTGGATGATGATTATCAATCATATTTTGTGAGCCTAAAGTCCTCCTAAGTGAAGCCTTCCTTATGACAATTTCCTTGTGGGTCACATGTTGATGATCCTGTGGCTGAGAGTTGGTAGACACGTTCACATTCAGTCAACGCCATCAGTCAAGGTCAAAGAAAAAATAAAATCACATCTCCTTCATCGCTAAACAACAATAAAAGACTCAAATTAAGCCAAAAGCACCTGAGTACCAAATCTGTTTTGTGTAATTCTATATATAACAAATGAAGTTCTGCTTAATTAGTTCTGTTTAATTATCAAACTAAAAATGCTAAAAATGGAGAAATCCTTGTGTAAAACAACGCCTCACGGTGTAAATGAAGTGTTAGCTTTACAATAGTTCAACAGGTTTTAACAAAAAGAAATCAAAACATCTAAATTCTCCTTTGATTTGCCACCTGAGGTCCAAACCTGGTCTCTGAGGACGTGACATCAGCTACACCGCCTAAAGGAAAGAAGTGTTGCTGGAAGACCGTTCCTGCACATCTGACAGTCATCAAGCTGCTTGAGCTGAAGCCTTGGCTAAAACCTCTGAAATGTAAATGGATCTTCCACACACTGCTTTTAATAAGCTCTGAAGCAGGTTTGTGTTCCAGTGCGCCTAAAGGAATGGAGATTACAGCGCTGTGGGGAAAATAACATGAAGGACTGGTGAAACCATGATGATGAAAATGTTTCATGCAGAAATTCACCTGCACTTATGTGAGGAGAAAACACGTCTTTCAGCATAACTCGGACCTGGAGCTTACAGCACAGATGCACTTATCATCCATGTCCATCGGCTGTTTTGCTTGTCAGATTGTAAACCAGTCACGTGCTAAGGCTTGTCCAGTTGCTGTCTGGTCAGTGAGGAGTATCTGCACATTCCAGGCTGCTGCCGCCCACATTCATCCTCATGCTCATGATTTCAGAGCTTGTGAAAGTAGAGCAGCGACTGCCTGTTGCGTTCTGTCTGTCAGTGGGCCGACAGCGGCCACGGCAACTTGTTAAAATAAGCCGAGCGAGTCATGAGACCGATTCTGGTCTGCGCTCACATCTCTGGAACTGGGACAGTCTTTCATCTCATTGACAGGGAAGAAGGACGAGGATTTGGTGTCTGCTTTTCCACAATCCTCTTCATCACATGATGCAGGCATTTTCTCCATCTTTATTCCTGTTAACCCTGAAAACTCCAATTCTTCCTTTAAGCCATTTGTACTCCACCTGTTTTTATTTTTATTGTAAGAAGTCTTGTAAAAGCTGAAGTTTTTAATCCCAGTCAGCCTGCAGACGTGACGTTTCCACGCAGACGTGACGTTTCCACGCAGACATGACGTTTCCACGCAGACATGACGTTTCCACGCAGACGTAACGTTTCCACGCAGACATGACGTTTCCACGCAGACGTGACGTTTCCACGCAGACGTGATGTTTCCACGCAGACGTGACGTTTCCACGCAGACGTGATGTTTCAATGCCAATGTGACGTTTCCACGCAGACGTGACGTTTCCACGCAGACGTGATGTTTCCACGCAGACGTGATGTTTCCACGCAGACGTGACGTTTCCACACAGACGTGACGTTTCCATGCAGACATGTTTCCATGCAGATGTGATGTTTCCATGCAGACGTGACATTTCTATGCAGACGTGACGTTTCTATGCAGACGTGACGTTTTCATGCAGACATGTTTTTATGCAGACGTGATGTTTCAATGCCAATGTGATGTTTCCACGCAGACGTGACGTTTCCACGCAGACGTGATGTTTCCACGCAGACGTGATGTTTCAATGCCAATGTGATGTTTCCACGCAGACGTGACGTTTCCACACAGACGTGACGTCTCCATGCAGACGTGACGTCTCCATGCAGATGTGATGTTTCCATGCCGACGTGACATTTCTATGCAGACGTGACGTTTCTATGCAGACGTGACGTTTTCATGCAGACGTGACGTTTTCATGCAGACATGTTTTTATGCAGACGTGATGTTTCAATGCCAATGTGATGTTTCCACGCAGACGTGACGTTTCCACGCAGACGTGACGTTTCCACGCAGACGTGACGTTTCCACGCAGACGTGATGTTTCAATGCCAATGTGACGTTTCTATGCAAACGTGACGTTTTCATGCAGACATGTTTCCATGCAGACGTGATGTTTCAATGCCAATGTGATGTTTCCACGCCGACGTGACATTTCCACGCAGACGTGACGTTTCCACGCAGATGTGACGTTTCCACGCAGACGTGACGTTTCCATGCGGACGTGACATTTCCACGCAGACGTAACGTTTCCATGCAGACATGTTTCCATGCAGATGCCAATGTGATGTTTCCCCGCAGACGTAACGTTTCCACGCAGACGTGACGTTTCCACGCAGACGTGATGTTTCCACGCAGACGTGATGTTTCCACGCAGACGTGATGTTTCCACGCAGACGTGATGTTTCAATGCCAATGTGATGTTTCCACGCAGACGTGACGTTTCCACGCAGACGTGACGTTTCCACGCAGACGTGATGTTTCAACGCAGACGTGACGTTTCCATGCAGACGTGACGTTTCCATGCGGACGTGACATTTCCACGCAGACGTAACGTTTCCACGCAGACGTGACGTTTCCACGCAGACGTGATGTTTCAACGCAGACGTGATGTTTCCACGCAGACGTGATGTTTCAACGCAGACGTGACGTTTCCACGCAGACGTGATGTTTCAATGCCAATGTGACGTTTCCACGCAGACGTGATGTTTCCACGCAGACGTGATGTTTCCACGCAGACGTGACGTTTCCATGCGGACGTGACATTTCCACGCAGACGTAACGTTTCCACGCAGACGTGACGTTTCCACGCAGACGTGATGTTTCAACGCAGACGTGATGTTTCCACGCAGACGTGATGTTTCAACGCAGACGTGACGTTTCCACGCAGACGTGATGTTTCAATGCCAATGTGACGTTTCCATGCAGACGTGATGTTTCCACGCAGACGTGATGTTTCAACGCAGACGTGATGTTTCAACGCAGACGTGACGTTTCCACGCAGACGTGATGTTTCAATGCCAATGTGACGTTTCCATGCAGACGTGATGTTTCCACGCAGACGTGATGTTTCAACGCAGACGTGATGTTTCCACGCAGACGTGACGTTTCCACGCAGACGTGACGTTTCCATGCGGACGTGACATTTCCACGCAGACGTGATGTTTCAACGCAGACGTGATGTTTCAACGCAGACGTGACGTTTCCACGCAGACGTGATGTTTCCACGCAGACGTGATGTTTTCATGCAGACATGTTTCCATGCAGACGTGATGTTTCAATGCCAATGTGACGTTTTCATGCAGACATGTTTTCATGCAGACATGTTTCCATGCAGACGTGATGTTTCAATGCCAATGTGACGTTTCCACGCAGACGTGATGTTTCAACGCAGACGTGATGTTTCAACGCAGACGTGACGTTTCCATGCGGACGTGACATTTCCACGCAGACGTGACGTTTCCACGCAGACGTGACGTTTCCACGCAGACGTGACGTTTCCACGCAGACGTGATGTTTCCACGCAGACGTGACGTTTCAACGCAGACGTGACGTTTCCACGCAGACGTGATGTTTCAATGCCAATGTGACGTTTCTATGCAGACGTGACGTTTTCATGCAGACATGTTTCCATGCAGACGTGATGTTTCAATGCCAATGTGACGTTTTCATGCAGACATGTTTTCATGCAGACATGTTTCCATGCAGACGTGATGTTTCAATGCCAATGTGACGTTTCCACGCAGACGTGATGTTTCAACGCAGACGTGATGTTTCAACGCAGACGTGACGTTTCCACGCAGACGTGACGTTTCAACGCAGACGTGATGTTTCAATACAGACGTGATGTTTCCACGCAGACGTGACGTTTCCACGCAGACGTGACGTTTCCACGCAGACGTGACGTTTCCACGCAGACGTGATGTTTCAACGCAGACGTGATGTTTCCACGCAGACGTGATGTTTCAACGCAGACGTGACGTTTCCACGCAGACGTGATGTTTCAATGCCAATGTGACGTTTCCATGCAGACGTGATGTTTCCACGCAGACGTGATGTTTCAACGCAGACGTGACGTTTCAATGCCAATGTGACGTTTCCATGCAGACGTGATGTTTCCACGCAGACGTGATGTTTCAACGCAGACGTGATGTTTCCACGCAGACGTGACGTTTCCACGCAGACGTGACGTTTCCACGCAGACGTGACGTTTCCACGCAGACGTGACGTTTCCACGCAGACGTGATGTTTCAACGCAGACGTGATGTTTCCACGCAGACGTGATGTTTCAACGCAGACGTGACGTTTCTATGCAGACGTGACGTTTCTATGCAGACGTGACGTTTTCATGCAGACATGTTTTTATGCAGACGTGATGTTTCAATGCCAATGTGATGTTTCAATGCCAATGTGATGTTTCCACGCAGACGTGACGTTTCCACACAGACGTGACGTCTCCATGCAGACATGTTTCCATGCAGATGTGATGTTTACATGCCGACGTGACATTTCTATGCAGACGTGACGTTTCTATGCAGACGTGACGTTTTCATGCAGACGTGACGTTTTCATGCAGACATGTTTTTATGCAGACGTGATGTTTCAATGCCAATGTGATGTTTCCCCGCAGACGTAACGTTTCCACGCAGACGTGACGTTTTCATGCAGACGTGACGTTTTCATGCAGACATGTTTTTATGCAGACGTGATGTTTCCACGCAGACGTGATGTTTCCACGCAGACGTGATGTTTCAATGCCAATGTGATGTTTCCACGCAGACGTGACGTTTCCACGCAGACGTGATGTTTCAACGCAGACGTGACGTTTCCATGCAGACGTGACGTTTCCATGCGGACGTGACATTTCCACGCAGACGTGACGTTTCCACGCAGACGTGATGTTTCAACGCAGACGTGATGTTTCCACGCAGACGTGACGTTTCAACGCAGACGTGACGTTTCCACGCAGACGTGATGTTTCAATGCCAATGTGACGTTTCAATGCCAATGTGACGTTTCCACGCAGACGTGATGTTTCCACGCAGACGTGATGTTTCCACGCAGACGTGACGTTTCCATGCGGACGTGACATTTCCACGCAGACGTAACGTTTCCACGCAGACGTGACGTTTCCACGCAGACGTGATGTTTCAACGCAGACGTGACGTTTCCACGCAGACGTGATGTTTCAACGCAGACGTGACGTTTCCACGCAGACGTGATGTTTCAATGCCAATGTGACGTTTCCATGCAGACGTGATGTTTCCACGCAGACGTGATGTTTCCACGCAGACGTGATGTTTCAACGCAGACGTGATGTTTCAACGCAGACGTGACGTTTCCACGCAGACGTGATGTTTCAATGCCAATGTGACGTTTCCATGCAGACGTGATGTTTCCACGCAGACGTGATGTTTCAACGCAGACGTGACGTTTCCACGCAGACGTGACGTTTCCACGCAGACGTGACGTTTCCATGCGGACGTGACATTTCCACGCAGACGTAACGTTTCCACGCAGACGTGACGTTTCCACGCAGACGTGATGTTTCAACGCAGACGTGATGTTTCCACGCAGACGTGATGTTTCAACGCAGACGTGACGTTTCCACGCAGACGTGATGTTTCAATGCCAATGTGACGTTTCTATGCAGACGTGACGTTTTCATGCAGACATGTTTCCATGCAGACGTGATGTTTCAATGCCAATGTGACGTTTTCATGCAGACATGTTTTCATGCAGACATGTTTCCATGCAGACGTGATGTTTCAATGCCAATGTGACGTTTCCACGCAGACGTGATGTTTCAACGCAGACGTGATGTTTCAACGCAGACGTGACGTTTCCACGCAGACGTGACGTTTCCACGCAGACGTGACGTTTCAACGCAGACGTGATGTTTCAATACAGACGTGATGTTTCCACGCAGACGTGACGTTTCCACGCAGACGTGACGTTTCCACGCAGACGTGACGTTTCCACGCAGACGTGACGTTTCAACGCAGACGTGATGTTTCAACGCAGACGTGATGTTTCAACGCAGACGTGACGTTTCCACGCAGACGTGATGTTTCCACGCAGACGTGATGTTTTCATGCAGACATGTTTCCATGCAGACGTGATGTTTCCACGCAGACGTGATGTTTCAACGCAGATGTGACGTTTCCATGCGGACGTGACGTTTCCATGCGGACGTGACATTTCCACGCAGACGTAACGTTTCCACGCAGACGTGACGTTTCCACGCAGACGTGATGTTTCAACGCAGACGTGATGTTTCCACGCAGACGTGATGTTTCAACGCAGACGTGACGTTTCCACGCAGACGTGATGTTTCAATGCCAATGTGACGTTTCCACGCAGACGTGATGTTTCCACGCAGACGTGATGTTTCCACGCAGACGTGACGTTTCCACGCAGACGTGACGTTTCCACGCGGACGTGACGTTTCCACGCAGACGTGATGTTTCAATGCCAATGTGACGTTTCTATGCAGACGTGACGTTTTCATGCAGACATGTTTCCATGCAGACGTGATGTTTCAATGCCAATGTGATGTTTCCACGCAGACGTGATGTTTCAACGCAGACGTGACGTTTCCACGCAGACGTGATGTTTCAATGCCAATGTGACGTTTCCATGCAGACGTGATGTTTCCACGCAGACGTGATGTTTCAACGCAGACGTGACGTTTCCACGCAGACGTGATGTTTCAATGCCAATGTGACGTTTCCATGCAGACGTGATGTTTCCACGCAGACGTGATGTTTCAACGCAGACGTGATGTTTCCACGCAGACGTGACGTTTCCACGCAGACGTGACGTTTCCATGCGGACGTGACATTTCCACGCAGACGTAACGTTTCCACGCAGACGTGACGTTTCCACGCAGACGTGATGTTTCAACGCAGACGTGATGTTTCCACGCAGACGTGATGTTTCAACGCAGACGTGACGTTTCTATGCAGACGTGACGTTTCTATGCAGACGTGACGTTTTCATGCAGACATGTTTTTATGCAGACGTGATGTTTCAATGCCAATGTGATGTTTCAATGCCAATGTGATGTTTCCACGCAGACGTGACGTTTCCACACAGACGTGACGTCTCCATGCAGACATGTTTCCATGCAGATGTGATGTTTACATGCCGACGTGACATTTCTATGCAGACGTGACGTTTCTATGCAGACGTGACGTTTTCATGCAGACGTGACGTTTTCATGCAGACATGTTTTTATGCAGACGTGATGTTTCAATGCCAATGTGATGTTTCCCCGCAGACGTAACGTTTCCACGCAGACGTGACGTTTCCACGCAGACGTGACGTTTCCACGCAGACGTGATGTTTCAACGCAGACGTGATGTTTCCACGCAGACGTGACGTTTCAACGCAGACGTGACGTTTCAACGCAGACGTGACGTTTCCACGCAGACGTGACGTTTCCACGCAGACATGACGTTTCCACGCAGACGTGACGTTTCCACGCAGACATGATGTTTCCACATTTACAGATATTCATGCTGTTGTTAACTGATTATCATCATAAAACCAACTCCAGTTTATTAAAATGTCTTCTTGGCTTATTCCAGCCACACAGGAGCCATTTGATCTCCTGATTGGACATTACTGTCAATTGTGGCTGGATTTTAAACCGGGATAGAAATGCCTGGAAAACATCCGTATGTCATCTAAAACGTAAACTTTACCCACAGTTGGAGATAATATAAGCAATAAAGCAATACAGGTGCTGCTTAAGGGTTAATTTTCAGATGTAGGTAAAACTAATATGGAACAAACTTCTCCATCTCCACATCCGGCTGCGTTTCTTTTACAATGCCAAGTCAGAAAACCATAATGTCTTCTTAGAAATAAACAAATTCTCAGCAACAGTTTTACACTTTACTGAACAAAGAAATGAGTTTATGTTGTTGAGGACTTGGTTTATATCCAAACTGGGATTTCATGATGGCATTTTCTTTATTTAGTCTTTCCCATTAGGTTAGATTATTTTGGTTTTGAATACAGCACCATAACATAAGTAAACGAGCAACATAGCCGCGTGTAGTCAAGCTGGATTAGCTGCGTGTGCTAGTGTGAGCTCTCAGCCCACAGACTCGATAGGAAAATATAAAATACAAGCTTCGAGGGTGATCAGATGTAAACGTATGTTAGCATAGTTGCTGACTGAAAGCAGCTGCTGTAAACAGTGCTATAAAAACGAGGTGGAGAAGGGAACTATTATACTGCCTCTCCGTAGAACTTTTTTTTAATCAAACTGCAGGAAATTGTGTCACCCTGATGAAAAAGAGCCATATTTGTTTCCTTCTGCGTCTCACATTTCACAGAGAAGAAATGCTTCAAGCATAGAAACATATTTTAGATATTTCAGATTCTTGCTTAATCTAGGATTCCCAGTACCCGTGGGAACTTAGTTCTCTGAGGATTCTTCCCGCCAGTAAAAGGCCCAAACTAGCCTGTTTTGTCTATCCAGCCACCAGCGGTTTATGTGTGTGTGCTATAACAGTCATTACAGTCCCCTGCTGTTTTAGCAGATTGCTCTCTCTCCTCAAATCTATGTAAGAGTCAAAACACAAAAAGTGCTTTTTAAAAACAAACAGCGGATTGAAAAACCATAGATCACGTTAGCTGACTCACATGCTGGGCTGGATTCTGCACGGTGGAGCCAAATCAGTCCATGACGACACTGCAGACCAGCGATTCGGGCTTCACTTCGGTCTTTATTCGGGTTTATACAAGGGATATAAACATCTGCTTTTGTTTTAGTCATTTTCAGTTGTTACACCAAGAGATCTGCATAGAACAGCCACATCAGGAAGAAGCTGCTGTTCTGTGTGGCGTGTTTGCATGGAGCTCTTCAATCTTTGACAATTTCGCAGCACTTAGCGGGTCAGATAGATAGTAAGGGCTTTCATACAAGATTTAGAGAGAACTGGAGATTTTAACGGATGTAGGACATCTAATGCTGTAGATAAGATAAAAGTCACACAGATAAACACTAAATCGATCAATAAAAAAAGCTACAACCAGTCCGGAAGTGTAAGCTGCTCCAAACGCTGCAAATCGTTGCCCTTTCCAGTCATTTAAGTCCCATTTGTGGTTGTTTTGTTTATCTTTTTGTTGTTTAAATCAGATGTAAATAAAGAAGTTGTCTGAATTCCTAAGTAGAAATCTAAACGGTCACTTTGAACTCTGGTCTCAGGTCCATCGGAGCTTTCTAGCCTGTAGGTATGTAGGCAGTAGGTATGCCTGAGGTATGTAGGTCGACTCTGCAACCACGTCTTCTGAAAATGATCAAAACGGCTGGAATTTTGTTCAAAGTTACGAAAGTTGAAGCTACGGTTATGTGAGCATCCTGTGTGTGTGTGTGTGTGTGTGTGTGTGTGTGTGTGTGTAAAATAAACTGGATGAGATGCTAGTCTGCTAGCAGACTTTTGTTTTAAACATATGTAAAAGGTGGGATTAGTCTGCGGTTGGACGGTGTGTGTGTGCGTGCAGAAAGAGATATGAACGGGAGTCACAGGATCGATGGGGGGCTGACAGTGAAAAATAGCGTGAGGTAGAAAAATGAGGGAACATCAGACATCATGAAGGAAAGAGGGACTTAGCAGCGCAGATCAAGACTGGTTTCCTGGGTGATAAACTGTGAAAACACGGTGTGTGCGTGTGCACGCTTCCACAGGAATCTGCAGAGGAGACGAGTGAGGCCGCCAGTCGACAGCACAGCTGGTTACAATCACAGCAGCTAAAGACCGTGCACGTACACACACACACACACACACACACACACACACACACACACACACACACACACACACACACACGTAGAAGATGGAATAGCCTCTGGGATAAATTCCCAGCTCAGATATGTAATGCAGATGCAGGCTGGAGTTCTTCCAGAAAACTCTTGAGAAAAAATCTAAATTAACACTAAAAAACTTAGATTTTCATGTTGTATTAGTTTTACTAAAAGATGCTGTGATGCAGGGTTTAGTTTTTTTTTCATTGATTTTATTTTGAATTAAAAGTGATCTTGTTAGCTGTGAGCTTAGGACACCTGATAATCACACTTTTATATGTGGAAGGATCGTCTTTAGCTTTGATTCCTGCAGCATTCGCTGTGGATCGTCTCGATAAGCTTCTGCAACGTCACATTTACTTCCATCCAGTGTCGCTTCTTTTACCAATATCTTGTATTGATGATGGAAGAGTCTGATCAGACCGCTAAGCCTTCTCCAGAACATAAAGACTGTCAGTGGAGTTCAGGTCCACATCTTTCCTTTCTTTTGGCTTCTGCTTCCTTCCTCCTTATTACTGATATGAACATTTTAACAGACATGAACATTGCTGTTATGGCTGATAACTGATATTTACCAACAGATTTAGTCTGTTTTAAAAAGAAAAATAGGATAATTAAATTCTGTACTAAATGAAACTTAATATTAGCAGTGTTAGCTTCCTTCTGCTGTTTGTGAACGTTTTAATGTGTGTTTTCAGATAACATAAAATGGAAGGTGGCGCTGCATCTTCCACGCAATATTTTAATTTCACGTCATCCTGCTTTCCGAGCATCTTCTTTCCACACCGCGGACACAGCTGACGCCTCTGCTTCAGATAAAATCCCCACAATGTTGTGCTGCATAAATGTCACAAGCCTACGCTGATACTGCAAAGCTAAAACACTCCCTCCTGTTGACAAACTAGAAAACAGCCAGACATAAATATTGGCCCAGTTTTAGTTAACTAAAACTGATAACCAGTTTTAGTTATTGGATCGATGCTGATATGTTTAACAAGACTAACGCCTAATGATACTGATATTAATGCTAACATATATCAATTTTAACACGGTTGCTTGGATGTGGTGTCATGTTACGGTTACTAAGACTAACTACTCATCTTTTACAGCATCCTACAGATCTGAAAGGAACTTTACTCAGACTTCCCAGTTTATTTACAAAGCCTCAAAAGAAACCAGAAATACGTTTTTTTATGTTTGTCTTTCTCCATACAACGCTACGTTTCTCCTCTAGGTGTTTGTCTTTTACTTCCTTATAATTAGACTTTCATAGTGACACAAAACAAACAGACAAATCATTAATTGCTGTAATTTTACATGATAAATAAATATTTGCTGAAATAATTTCCCAATCATAACTTACGTTCACTGTTCAGTTTCAGCTTTTCAGAAGCAAAAATGCATTTAACACACATAAGACAAGACAAGCGCTGACATTCTGTCTCTAGAAATGACTAATGCCATTATAAACACATAACACACAGTTTTGTTTGTATCTGTGACCAATTTGCGAGACAACTTTAAGCTTCAAGCTAAGATATAATCTTCCAAATCCATCGTTTCAGTAACGGGAGCGATGAGTGGCGTGACAGTCTAATGAAGGCCTGGAGGTCATGATCTCTTGCCGTAAAAAAGAAGCTCAACTACTGTCTCTAACAAAACCTCCCCTTCTATTGGGGAAAAAAAGCTCCAGCTGCCACAGAAAAAAGGGGAAAATCAGCTCCGAAGCTTGTTTTTGTCCCTTCTGAGTCACTGTAGTTATGTGATGATGAAACATGGCTGAGGGGTGGGTGGAGGTCCCCTGCTGCCTGGAGATATAAATACTTCTTTAAAAGAAATGAGGAGGCAAATATTCTTCTTTTACATAATGATTCACTGCTTGCTATAAGGCAAAGACATTAAATGGTAATCTAACATTAAATACTTCCAACAACTTGAAAAGGATGCAGGTGAAGTCAAGCTCGTGGCCTTGATCCAAGAAGGAAAACGCAGGAAGACGGCTGCTTTTAGGGACCAAATTCTCAGTCCTTTCAGAAATTCTGGGGCCCCTGTCAGGTCATGACAGGCCCCGTGATCTTCCGTATCTGACTGTCACCTGAACTCTCTTCTTTTGTCTCTCCAGGGGCTTTTTAGGAAACACAAGAACCATGAAGGCAGAAACTTTAGCTGCACTTCGCCTGCAGAGTTTATGTGAATTGTTAGTTAGTAGTTTCGTCTGAGAAATATAAACTCCACAGATTTCATTCACATACATCTCATAATCAGAAGACCACACAAAGCTCGGAGGATCAATACAAGTATAATATAATGGTGTGTATCTCCTGAAAGCAGCAGTTTACTGGACCAAAATGTTTTATTGATGTCGGATGTTGACTTGTTGGAGCAACAGGAAGTCATATAAAGACTGGTTCCAACCAAGATATGCAGAGTAGCATCTTTCACCTTTCCTTCTTCTCCCCATGTATTTATGTACATATCAAACATATATTTTAACTTCTAATCTACTCTATTCTGCAGTCCTTTAGCAGACGCTTTTAGCCAAAGCGACGTTCATACACACTTATAGCCCGATAGGCACATTGGGGGGCAACTTGGGGTTCAAGTCCAAGGACACTTTGGCACAAAGTCAGGGGAAACATCTATGCTATCAGTCAGAGGGTTTTTAGCCTTTTCAGTACATGACTTCCGTTGCAAACTGCAAACCTGAACTCAAAACTACAGATTGGGATATGTTATGGATGTTTCTTCATAACGCATGCAAGCACCCTCCAAGGCATAGCGGCTACATGCATGATAGCCCTTTTTTCCGCCAATGGGTGCAGGGTGGGAAGCATTTTTTGTGTTTCCATAAGTGAAAACTGTAAAAGACAGATAAATATCCAACCAGACCAATCTAACCAATCCAAACCCAAAGTTTGGGACTTGACACTGCAGTCCTTTGATTTGATTGACAAAAAATGCCACTTCACGTGCAAGCTGGCATAAAAACAAAGCAGGAATGGCCCCTTGTTTAGAGCAACAGATTTTCTTTTGTTGAGTGAGTCTCTCCATGTAGAAAGACCACTTTAAAGAAGATGTTGTCAGGTAAGGCTACGGTTAGCTGAACAGGACAATATCCCATCCTGACCCTTACTCGTTGCTGGAAACGAGGCTATAAACATTGTGGCACTATGAGAAAAAAACAAAACAAAGAAAACTAAAGGTAAAAAACAAGATTACAGCAGTTCTTGCTGTGACTCAACACATCCTGAGTTCTAATGTCATGTCTGTTTAGCACTTTCATCAGGCCTCTCTGGTACCCCACAATGCCATCATTACTTTTAACTGGCAGCTGAGGTAGTTTGTGGGAAAGGCTGTAAAAAAAAAGGACCAAAAAAAAAAGGGATGGGGCATTTCAGTGTTTATTTAGAATTGAGACTTGATCTTAAAACCTAATTAAAACAACTGACTGAAAACTAGTTATATCTGGTCTAAATCAGAGTGATGTAGATCAGGTTCAGCTAAACTAAACACTTTGACTGTACAACATTCACAGCATAAAACACATGAAAGTGAGCTTATTATTATCTTTTAAATCTTGTTTTCAGTTTGCAAAATAACATATAATCTGTGTATCCCTACGTGTTCCACAACCTGCTGAGTGTTAAATGTTGACTAAATTTAGATGTATTTACTCATTTTTGCCTAACCTCACTAAAACTCTTTAGAACGCCACTTAAGCTAATTATTTCGACTTGCTTAACGTTTGATCTCTGATGCATCAGTGGCTGCAGTTGCCTCTCTGGCTTCAGCAGCATGTTTGTAGCCCTTCCCTTTGGTTTACCATGGCCCACTTAACCAAACCCACGCCTTTAATTTTCCCCCTTTGCAGCTCCTGGCCCAAACGAAAGAGAGAAAAAAAGAAGAAGCCCAGTCAGGCTGGAGATGGGGCAGCTGTGATGAATTGATTGGATAATTTCAACCATACGGGAGCATTCAAATGTCATTAAAGTAACGAGATGGCATTTGTCAAAGGTTACTCAGGCTGATGTGTGCACAGAGCACAAAGCTGCCTTTGTCGCATGGTTGTTTACTGGAAAAAAAAATAGCTGGGTCAGGTTTGTTAATTAGTGAATGAGTACAAAACAGGACAGTGATGGGTGGGAGTTATTTGCCCCACATATTGCTTTGTTTTATACGCTCGCAGCAGCAGTTTCAGAGTCTTCTTTTCTTCTTGTGAGGTCAACAACTACAGTACGACTTTGTTAGCCAATTAGCTTGCTGCGTAAATCAGGACATTACAGGATTAATCACCTTCGGCTTTGTTTGCCAGACGATTTAACAACTTAAAAATGAATCATCACCATTAATAAATCACCCTACTGTCACAATTCCTAGCTAAAGTAGCTACTATAGCTAATACAAAGGTGTTAGCCTACTTTGTAACTCATTTGTCAGCAAATTAGCCTGCTAATTTTATAAAGTTACAACAAATATGATATGATAAAGAAGACATTTTCAGTAGTGCTTTCTAACAATAAGGTGGGACATTTTCAGTCTTCTATGTTCTAAATGATGTCAACAGCTACATAACTTTTTAGCTTGTAAAAATCATAACCATGTGTAATTATTCACCATCAAATGGTTAGCCAGTTAAATGAGTAACTTAAAAGTAAATCATCAACATAAAATATATTCCTATCTGTTCTCTCTCCTAGCTAAAGTAGCTACTATAGCCACTACAGGGGTGTTAGCCTAGCTTTTAACTCATTTGTCAGCAAATTAGCCTGCTAATTTTATAAAGTTACAACAAATATACATGATAAAGAAGACATTTTTTAGTAGTGTTTTCTAACAATAAGCTGGGACATTGTCAGTCTTCTTTTTTCTAAATGATGTCAACAGCTACATAAGTTCTCAGCTTGTAAAAATCACAACATTATGTAATTATTCACCATCAATTTGTTAGCCAGATAAATGAATAATTTAAAAATAAACCATCAGTATAAAAAAAAACCTCCTATCTGTTTTCTTTCCTAGCTAAAGTAGCAACTAGCCACTACAGGGGTGTTAGCCAAGCTTGTAACTCATTTGTCAGCAAATTAGCCTGTTAATTTTTTAAAGGTTTAACAAATATGGACTACATATTTAAGAAGACATTTTCAGTAGTGTTTTCTAACAATAAGGTGGGAAATTTTCAGTCTTTTCTCAACATGACATCAACAGCTACATAACTGCTTAGTTTGTGTTAATCAGGACATTGTGTGATTAATCACCATCAGTTTATTAGCCAGATAAATTAACAATTTAACAATGTATAGTCAGCATTAATTAATCATTCTATTACCAATATTAGCTATAGCTACAACAAAAGTGTTGGCTTAGCTAGTTAGTCATTAGTTACACATAGCCTACATATTAACAAAGCCATTTTTAGCAGTGTTGTTTTAACAATAAGGGGGAATGTTACAAAGAAATGCATCTGTTATTTTCAAGCTGAGTTTTTTTATTTATTTTTTTTAGACAACATATGCATTTCAGTCATTTGGTCACTAAACAGAAAGTTTATAAAGCAAAGACAACTAATGTTTCTTTCTTTTTTCTCCTAACTTGACTTTAACTGTTAAATGTCAAAGATTGGAAGGTATCGCTGCCCTCAGAGCTGGACATTAGAAGCCCTTAGCTTCTCAAAACCCCCACAAAGCCACCACTGGAATAGCAGCCTCTGAAAGAAACATAAAGCCAAACTAACCCAGCGCTAATCGCCTCAGCTCTCACTTGGCAGCTTGCTGCTCTTGGCTGCCAAACAAAGAGCTTTCTTTAAGAGTCATCCAGAACTCAAGTCACTTGTTTCAGCACCTGCGCTTTTCATCACCTGGTCAACACTGCAGTCCTGGAAACACCAACAAGCTGTACTTCAACAAAACTTTTAAAGCCTTTCAGCTACAAAATGGAAACAGTTTATGCAAATAAACACACTTGTGCTTTTCATAAAAACAGCTCGGCAATTATCTGAGAAGCTGAACTTCAAAGTTTTGTTTAGGTACCGTACCTCTGCGGCCAAATACTACATGAAAACCTAATACAGTGCAATTAAACTAGATTCTCCCTTGTCTTGTGACTCCTTTGTTAAATTTTCTAAGCAAATAATAAACTGTTCCATGTTGAATTGCATTAAATATCAACCTCAGTTTAAGAGAAAGTGAACATTAGAGGATTAGGCTTTTAAAAATAAGCAAACGAATAACTTAAACATGCAATGGACTGGCGAGCTGTCCAGGGTGTACCCTGCCTTTTGCCCAAAGCCAGCTAGGCTCCAGCTTCCCTGCGACCCTGAATTGGATTAAGTGGTTTAGAAAATGAATGAATGAATGAATAACTTAAAAAGCTGTTTTTGTGAAATGTTATATTTGCTCAGAGCATATAGAGAGGAGGAGTTCAAAAGATTAATTTTAATCAAGTCTGTCACCTTCTGGCCATCAGAAACAGGAAGTCTGGTCCATAATGGAGCATAAAAACAACTTTTACTAATACATTTAGAGTTATTGAGCATTTGACTTGAACAAGGCATGACTGATGTACCAATGTTTTGATCTGCTTCCATTAAAAGTGGCGTTAGGAAACCACAGGGTCCAGTCCCTGATCAACTCAATCTGTTGGTTTCCTTATATAGGCTGTTATGAATTGGCCTTCATTATGTTTTCCCCTCTGTCTGTAAAGCGTCTTGAGATGGCACTGCCGTGATTTGACGCTATATAAATAAAGTTGAATTGAACATGTTAAAACTTGTGTTTTTCTTTTCTGAGGCTCCAACTTCAGAAACTGTATTCAACTTTGCTTTTCATCACATTTGCTTTGATAGAGAAGAAATGAGCATAAAACACATCTAAATTTAAAATACTAGAGATTATAATGTATTTTTCTGGATAGAGGAAAAGTTAAATAAACATCAAACATACACAATGAAATGACCTTATCTTTAAATCCCTAAAGGGACAAACATGAGACGTTTTGTGGAATCAGTCTGAGGTTATATTTGTGAATCACCTGCTGGGTCTGTACACTTGTTTCACTGAGTTTTGGACTTAAATCGGCTAAATTAAACATTCCTCTCTGTCATTTCACATGTGAGTCTTGTATGAGTGAACGGAGAGATGATGGGCTCCAGGCAGATTCAGTACTTTATGTACAGCCTCTAATCAATCAGAGCCGGAGAAGCAAATGTTTTTTGACAAGTTATCCACAGGAAACATCAGCGTAATTACTGCATACCATAAGTTTCTGACAAAATGTTTTATATTCCTGTACAGAACACTATAAAGCTCCAACTGTCCTGTTTGGCCTCTCTTTCACATCCCTGTTTCTGGACTTCAGCTCAGCACCGTGGTGAGCCACCTCACCCTTCACCCTGTTCAACTAACAGCAGAGATATCGTCCCGTATCTGGACGTTATCTCTGCTGTTAGTTGAACAGATTTCTGCACAGAACTGTTACATGAACCTTAACAAACAGACCTGTCTACACAAACACTGATGGTGCAGACAGAACTGATGAGAGGTCTGTGGGAGAACTTAAATAAGACATGTCGTGTGTGTGTGTGTGTGTGTGTGTGTGTGTGTGTGTCCATATTACTCTACAATTTGGCCCGAAAGCATTACTGACATCTTTGCATGAGTAAAATTCTATACAGAGTAGTTAACATAGATTTTGTCTGAGAGCATATGAGTTCTAAACTTTTAAAAACAACAGTGAAGTTGTGGCTACTGTATTATGAAGATACAATCCACAGAGAGGAAGATAAACCGATTCCATGAGGTGTGCATGTATCCAAAGCCTGTTCAGCCTGGATAGTCCGATGGACTCGGTTCAGTTGGGTTTGGTTTGCTTTCACGCTCCACCTTACTTCCAGAACATGTTGCAAGTTAGAACCTGACTTAAATCAATATGTAGAAAAATATTGTTTACAAATATTGCTTATAAATACACTATTTTGGGCTTTTTGAGTATTTTCTTTGTAAGTTTTATGACTGCATCTAAAACTGCAAGACAGGAAGTGACGTAGGAAACGGGAGACGGTGTTGCACCAAAAGAAGCTCCCCCCCACACAGCAGAGGCAGATGGCTGCCTGTCCTGAGCCGGGTTCTGCCGGAGGTTTCCTTTCTGTTAAAAGGGAGTTTTTTCCTTCCCACTGTCGCCAGTGTGCTTGCTCAGGATGGGAGCCTCCAACTCAATCAGTTGGTTTCCTTACATAGGCTGTTATGAATTGGCTTTCATTATGTTTTTTAAAGCGTCTTGAGATGGCATTGCTGTAATTTGACGCTATATAAATAAAGTTGAATTGGATTGAATTGAACCCAATCGCAAGAAGCACAGTAACAGCATCTTGCTTGTAGATGGTGTGTTTTTACTCTTTTAAAGGCTAATTATGAAAACACACCATCTACATGGG
Source organism: Telmatherina bonti (assembly GCF_933228915.1). Lineage (NCBI taxonomy): Eukaryota > Metazoa > Chordata > Actinopteri > Atheriniformes > Telmatherinidae > Telmatherina > Telmatherina bonti. The sequence continues at coordinate 7,747,757 of NC_136625.1, read as the reverse complement.
GGGATGTTGTTACTGGGATTGGGTGCTTTTTACAGCAGGAGGCAGAAACTGCTCCAAAAGCCCAAAATAGTGGATTAATAAGTGTTCAACATGGGTTCATGCAATATTTCTCCACATATTGATTTAATGGGGGTTCCAACCTGCACCATGTTCTTTAAGCAGACCAAACCACCTGGACAACTCATGCATTTTTCTGTGCTTGCTGGAGATCTGCAGCCTCTGTACGTCCGCTCCACCCAACGCCCCCCTCAGGCTCGTAACTTACATAGATGTGTCTCTGCTTGTAACGCAGGAAGAGGTTGTGCATGATGGCGCCATCGTGAAGGTCCTCCAGCGTCGCCATGTCCTCCACCCCCTTGATGCTGCTGTGGTGCATGGGATGCACTTTCTGCCTGGTGAGCGCATTCTGCTTGTAGGTGTACACCTAAAAAACACGAGACAGTTAGACTTTATTTAGTTCAACTCAACTTTGACCTTTTTTTTTCCAGGGGAGGTGAAGCACAGTAAAAGCTGGACCAGACACCAGAGTCATTTCCTGTTTACAGTAGAGTCTGTGCCAACTTCCCATCTATGTCTGGTCCCGATATGAACATCAGGCCACCATCTCCTCATCGTTACATCAGCCTTCCCTGCATTTGGCTTGTTTATGACACTGAGTCAGTCCAGAACAGTAAAGACCGGCTGAAAGCACAAAAGAAGTCACACGCAGCTCATTAAAAAGGGTCAATTTGCCTTCGTTAGGGCTCTTATCAGGAACAAACTGCAAGAAATAAAACCCCTCAGTTCCAAGAACACATAGCAAACATTGCAACCATTTGCAGCGCATATTTCAACATCACAGTAATGATGATGAATGGTAGAAAACAGATGGGAGGAGAAACTAAAGCACAACGGGAGATGTTCAGAAAAACAGAAATGGGACACTTCTTTTTATTTAAACTGTCTGATGTGTTGGATGACCCAGAGTCAGCGTTTATAAACAGATAAGGAGCTATTTTCTCATGATTTACGACAAGATGGGAAGAAAGATGACCAGGCCAGGCGTCGGATGTGTCGATGTTAACGGCTTCTCTCTGTCGGGTCAGACACTGACAGCAAACAACATCCTGATTTTTATCTCATGTTACCAGAGGAGTGTGAAGGCTGGAAGCACAGCCTGGTGGTTAGACAGGCAGTCCTCCGACAGACACGCAACACATCCATGCAGGAACGTAGCCTCATGCTAAAGGTCAAGGGTCAAAATTCCCACCAGTTAGAAGAGAGAAACCAGATACAGGTGAAGCACAACTACAGCCAGAGCTGGACAAGCAGAAAGAAACCGTCTGACTTTAGTTTCGTAGACGTTTCCCTTCAGCTTGTAGCTGCTTTGGTTTCTTTTGCTTTCTGCCAGGTCCTCGTCTCATCCCGGTTGTTCTGCTATTACACTCCCTAAAGCTGAACAGTGTTTATCTTATTAATTATAGATTAGGTCCATTTCAGTTTGACAGAGAAGACGGAGTCACACCCGGACGAACAGTATCGTCCATCTCCTGCAACGGTTACGTCTGTTGTTTGGTTTGTTTTCAGACGTGATGCAGAAAACGGAGCAACAGTGTTGAGTTGTACAGCTGACACGCAAGCGGCAAAAGAAACAAAGCAGGGAAGAAGAAGAGGAACAGGAAGTAAATAAAGGCACCAGAAGAAGACAAAGGTTGTGTCTCAGTTCAGGGTGTTCTACTGCACAGTACAGCATTTTACTGTCAGTAAAATGAAACGACAAATGATTTGGTTAATTTTTAGCATATTAAAGACGTCTTTCTTTCCATTTTTAATGTGTTTTTACTTTAAATGCAACAACCAAAGTTTCATCTCCGTACCATGCACGTGAATGTTCATATGGAGACCATCTATAAGATTTCTACAACCTCTGATTTCTTCTTCTCTGGATTTGTAAGCTGCAGGAGGTGCAGAGGGGAGTAAAACATCTGAACTGTGCTGGTCACCGCTCTGCAGGAGGTCTGCAGCCTGCTGAGGGGAACAGCTCCAAATAACGGTCCGTCTCAGACGTCAGCATCACGCACCAAACCTGGGCCTGTTTGGTACTTTTACAGGCAGATGTGAGCAGTCCTCTGGCGGTGTCCAGGCTGCTTTCCTTCTCTTTTGGGTTGCAGTGAGGAAGAACTCCATCAGACTCTCGCCAACATGGCTTCTGGGAGGAAGAAGCAGCCAAACCTTCTGCTGTCTCAGGAACAACACAGTTTCCCAGACATTTCAGTTGTTTTGCAGTCTTATACTTTAGTTTCTTAATATTTGGTCTTTGAAAACGTGTTTGTGGTAAATAATCTGGTTTTCAGGGGGGTGAAGCTCCGACACACTCTGCCTGTTGCTGCTCGCTTGGCCAGCTGTGGCCAGTCGGCTCCTCCTGAAGAAAGCCTGCCTCTGTCTGAGGAGTCATTCACATCTGACCCCAAGCACCCCCACACCCCCGCTTACACATTAACACCCAAACTGCCCCCCAGCATCCTGTCAGGCTTCATTTCTCACATTCCTCCTGCAGTGACGCTTCAGGGGAAGCTGAACGTCACAGAGGCTGTTTTTCTCACACTGGAAGCGGCGCGTTGACAGACTCCCATCCAGTTCCTGCTCCCAGTCCGACTGGTGATTACACCTTCTCATCAAGCAAAGGAAAAGTCTTCCTGGTTGCTATGACAACATTAAAACAGTTTACATTAAACTTGTCCCATGTAACGGTGTTTAAAGCCAACAAACACGTGCAGCAGGTCCAGCAGTCACCTGCAGGAAACACACCTGCATCACTTTGAGAAATGCAGGAATCAGATAAGTCCACCTGTTCCTGCAGTCACTTCCACTTGTTTGCTCTGAAACGGGCAGAAAATCAACAATTTTGAAGCTTTACGAGGAAGAACCAACCCGGTCGAGTATTTAGACCTCCCAGCCTGAACGGCTCGTTTCACTCTGACTGATGAAGACAGGTTTCATGTCAGAGGAAGGCTCCTAAAAACCGGATCGGTTGGAAAAATGTCTGCAGTTTCTGAATGCAGCAAAGACCAGCAGTGCAACAGCACATTTATATGTCATATATATTCTATAACTGTCATGGTTTCTGCTCTGCGCCTGATGAGCTGCTCTCTTCCCCGCCAGATTACTGATGTTCCTCACCTGTCCTGCCCTCTCCTGAAACACCAGCTCTGGATCTGCTCGGTGTGAGATCGCCGGTGTTTTTCACAGCTTTCAAACCTTGTTCTTGTACCTGACTTAGAGAGAAAACCTGGTTTGACCCTGCCTGTCCCTGACCACCGTCTTCGCCACTCCCCGCCCCACCACGCCCCGCCACGCCCCACCCCACCACGCCCCGCCCCGCCACTCCCCACCACGCCCCGCCACGCCACGCCCCTCCCCGCCACGCCACGCCACGCCCCACCCCGCCACGCCACGCCCCACCCCGCCACGCCACGCCCCGCCCCACCACGCCCCGCCCCGCCCCGCCCCACCACGCCCCGCCCCGCCACGCTCGTATTGGGATGAACTGATCAGCTGCTGCTGAATCCTGCCTGATTCTCACCCTGCCTCCTGCTCTGGTGTGGACCCTGGACGGATTGTGGACCTTGAGATTCTGGATTGAGGAGATGGTTTTCCCGGCTCTGCAGGACCATACAGATCCTGCTTGTTTCCCATCTCCTGGTAAACATTCATCTCTTGGCCTCTCCAGTATCATCTCACCCCTGTTTTGTGTTCCAGATTCCTGAAGTCAGACTAAGTGAGACCACCTTAACGGCATCATTATATCAATAAATCCGTTTAAACTTCCATGTCGGCTGAGTTTTGGGTTCAGGCGTCCAAAACCGTAACAATAATGTTCCAGAAGACACTAAAAGAAATCTTGTGTCAGAGACTTTCAAGCCTTTGGTTTTGTTTTATTTCCTGCTTTTTGTCACGGAGGCGGTGGGAATCTGGACCCAAATGCAGGAGTCGGGAAGCCAAGATGCAGAAATCAGACGGGATTTTAATTCCAGAACCGAGTGAGGGCAAAACTAACAAAATGATCCAAGAAACCCAAGACAAAAACTGAGGGGTATAAATACACAGAACACAACGAGACACAGTGAAACTAATCAGAAAATCAAACCAGGTGAAACTAATGGACAGGAACCGAGACTCCAGAGAACTAAACAGGAAAACTACAAACCAAAACAGGAAACCAGAACTAAGGAGAAACACAACAACACATCATGACACTTTTACATCCACAACTTTCCTGTTTATTAATATAAAACATCACATCCGGGAAGAGGCTCAAACTTTTCCATGAGCAGTGAAGCAGTTAGAGCGCTGCCTCGGCAGGTTGCCATCAGACTCTGACCTAATCAGGTTTCTAATTAGTCTGCTTGTGTTTGGAGAGATGAAGAGTCCATGCCACCGGGGCCGGGCTCTAAGCCTGGCGACAGATGCTAACAGGAGTAAATCTCTGCACAACAAAGCCGTTGGCCAACGTCAGCGCAGACTGAAAGGAGAGGTGGGAGTTCTGCTGAACACGCGGATCAACCGGCTCTGTTCCTGGATCAGTCCGGATAAACTCTGCTGCTTTTACTCATACGGATCAGAGAAGGGAATTTACACTCTGCAGGAAATCATTTCTCAGCTCCAACAATGGAGCTGAGAAATGATTTCTGAATTTCATTACTTTCCTGAAAAAGGACCAAACTTTCACCGCCTGACTGCGACATCATCCATCCAGATCAACGGAGACGTTAACATGTTAACATGTGCTCTGGGTCCAGTAATGTCAGCTGAGCTGCATCAGGAAACACGAAGAGATCTGTAAACCTAACAAGAACACTTACTTCATACGGCTACATGGAAGAATATTAACATATTAATCAGCAGAAATCCAAACAAGCACCACAAAAGAAGAGGTTAAACTGAGCTATCTTCAGGTCGTTGGTGTCAGAGAACCAAATGGAGGCTAATTGCTTCAATAACATCTAATGATTGAGCCGTCTTTTAGTTTGTCAGACGGGGGGAACGAAACTCTTCATTATGAGTCATTAGGAGGGAAACTGAGCCATCCCACCCCCTCACTTTCTGCCAGAGAGGTGAACAGGTAACCCCTCGCTGGCCTCAAGCCTCCCTCCTCCTCTGTCATCATCAGACGCAGCAGCTGCTCTTTGAATCCCCCCCCCCCATGTCCTCCTGCATTGTCCTGCAGTCAGGGAAGCAGGAGGAGACTGTCTGCGCCGTCAGAACGCCTGAAACCCGAGCAAGACGAGCGAAACCCCGCGACCCTCGCCGGCTACCGCGCCTACTCACACACATCCACACCGACATTTAGCTGTAATGCAACCGTGCACTCTGAGCTGCAACGTGGGCCGATTCATCTGTTAACTGCATCAACACGACGCGGCGCGGGCTCACTACTTACAGACTTGTAAAATGTTCAGAAAGAATTATTTCATGAAGTAATCAGAAGACAGAAACGTAAAGAGGAAACATAAAAGTGGAACGGGCCGCCTGGACACCTTAAAGTGTCCCTGTGGAGACGACTGGGCCTCCAGCTGCAGGGATCAGCTGTTATTCTCTATGATAGACAGATTTCATATGATCATAGAAAAATGTTTTTCTTTCTGAAATGATCATTTAGAAAATTCCTTCCAGTCGAGGCTGATTGGATCAGCTGATATGTTTTACACATTTTTATCCTGATCGGACATTTGACTGATTAAAAGTTCTCCATGTTAACAGTATGATTTTATCATTTCATGTGAACAGAAGTGAGAAGTGATAAATCGTAGAAATCAGCATCTCAAAGCGCCTCGTGTTGATTGTTGGATCCCAAATCAAAATAAAACTTGAAAAATGACAAAATTTATATCAGCAAACAATGAATTGTTATCCATCAGATACATTAACATCATAATATGATCAAACTTGTCTTTTCCACCTGTATTAAATTCTGTTGTCGATGTAAACAGACATGCTGGATTATAGTAAAGAATTTTAATCTGTAGGGAACAGATAATCTGTAGGGAGCAGCTGCAGATAAAACAAGACATTTCAAATAAATATACAATAAAAATAAACAAGACCAAAAAAAGAAGGTAAATCTGTGGAAGTTGACCTTCTAATGTCTCAATTTAGAAAAAAAAAAAAAAAAAAAAAAAAAAGAAGGAAAACAAGAGCTGATTAGGAAACGGGAAATTGCTTTAATCCAACTTTGTCTCCTGGTTCTACAAATAAAATAAATCACTTTGCCCTCTTGGTTAAAAACAGAGAAGAAGGAAAATTCACTTTGGTTAATCAGAAGCGACAGATGGTGGGTTTAAAAAAAAGGTCAGGCAGCAGAATTATACGGATTACACGGTGAGCATCCACCATATTAAAACCACTGACAGGTAACACGAGTAACAACGATTATCTCACTGCCATGGTATCTGAAGACACCTGGGAAATATTAGACAGTAGATAATGGCCTGATAATACTGGAAAGTTCTGGAAGGATAAAAAACATGCAGAAACAGGATCTGGACACTGAAACAGCACCAAAGCCGGGCATTAAATGGCACTTGGAGACTAATAGAAGGATCTGAAAATGAAGCAAAGAGGTGATAAGAATAAAGTGAAGGCTTTCAGCCTTTTTGAATGTCTGGATGTGTGCTTGAAGCAGCTCTCTGATTGGTCAGTACGGGCTTTCCTCACAGAGAGCAACATCTGCTGCTGAACAGGTGATGTGCGTCTCTCGTTACACACAGCAGACAGCCGGTAGACACACACACACACACACACACACACACACACACACACACACACACACACACACACACACGTATAAACGATCCTACAGCCGTTACTGCTTGTACACAGAGACAAAGAACATACACGTATACGGATCATGTGTTCAACGCTGCAGCTCAGCTGACCGTTTCAGGCATCAAACCTGCAACTCCTGATGTTTAAGGAAGCCTGCTGATGCTGCTGGCTACATCTGACATGCGGCGCACGCTGAAGCAGTTAACGTTGCAGCGCAGATCAAACGCGACACTCATGACACCTTTAATTCTGAACCAACCCATGACCCGTAACGTTGTTACGACTGTTATGTGGAGCTAAGTGTGACAACAGGCTCCACCATGTGGAAGAAATAAAGTCAGATGTAGGAAGAAAAGAGCAAAAATAAGAGGGATAAAATTATGACCACAGACTATAAAGAAACGGAGCTGCTGCCAGATGAGATTAAACAAGATTGGAGGAGATAATTGTTTTAAAAAGAGGTGAAATGAACGAATGATATGCCAAAAGGTGACTGACAAACAAGAACAAAGACGCTACTATAAAATTAAAACAATATCTTAATAAAAAGAATAAAGCCATGACTGAAGACAGAAGAAGAAATCAGCATTGTTTATTGAAGATGGCAGAAAGAAGAGACTAAAGGAAAAAAAAAAAACAAAAGCCAGCAAAGAAAAATTAAGTATCTTTACAAACAACTTAAGAGACGAGACTGGAAACGATGACAAAAAGGGTAGAAAGTGAAGCGGAAATCGGACAGAAAATAAAAATGTTAAAGTTGTGTGTTTGAAACATTTGACATTGCTGTGAAATTTTTAGAAATTCCTTGTTTTAATAAAAACAATTCCGGCTCAATAGATTGGTTGTTGGTTTTTCTTTCAATAAAAAACAACTTTTAATCACATTGTATTCCTTTTGCTTCCGTTTACACCACCCTCTGATAGGATCATCTGATAGTTCTTTTAGTCTACACCAGGTGGAGGAAATGGCAGATGCATATTTTATTTGTTTACTGGCATTATAAAAAATGGCTAAAATTTGACCTGAAGAATTGAATGGAAACACTAAATAAAAAACACTGTGTTAGAGTAGCATGTTAGCATGTTCACTGCTACGTGTACCACCCTCTAAATAAATTCAACATTTTCAATTTACTGACATTTAAAAAAAAAAACAAGCTTCAACATTAGCTAACAACTGGATTAAAACACCAAATGGTCATGAGGTTAGCTTAGTATGTTAGCATTGCACAGTTTAGCAGAGGTTTATGTGCATCTCACAAGCTTGTACTACAACACCCTAATGACACTTAACTTAGTCCATTTAATCTAAACCAAATGAAGGAAAACATCTTGTGCATTGATGTTTAGATAAAATAGATCAGATAACAATTGTACAGTAACATTAAACGTTCAACATGTTAGCTTAATATGTTAGCAAATTCTCTGCAGCCAGTACTAGCACCCTGTGAAAGCACAACTTAATTTAGTTATACAATTAAAACCAGGTGAAGGAACCCAAGCAGGTGTACATCTTATTTATACTCACATTTAAAGAGATTGGCTTAAATTTACCTTGAAACAATAATGTTTATCATGTTAGCTTAGCATTTTAGCATGTGTTTAGCTATGGCAAAATAAAGATACAGTTTACATTTATTCAGTCAAAAGAATCAGTAAACTTTAAAACAGGAAGTTTGTCAACACAGCTGTGATTACACACTTCATCTGAAGATTACAATCCTTCATAAACTGCATCTCCATTTCATTTTTTTTTTTTTTTTTTTTTTTTTAAAAAGAAGCTATTTTTGTAAATTTTGACAAACATGTTCATTGTTTTGCACGTGTTTCCATTCCATTCTTGTAAAATGTTGTCGGATTGACGAGATTTTAAAGAATTCAGCTTATGCAAGGTAGCCCAGTATCGTCATTTTGGGGTTTTACACTTACTGCAAAAAATTTGCTAGTTTATCTAAGCTTCCTCATTTTCTTTCCTAAAACTCTGAAATTTACTGCGCCATCTTTACCAGAAATGAACTTGTCACAACCCCCCATGTAACCTCCGGGGACATGTAAATGCAAATATAGTGTTTCTATTACACTTTTGCAATATGTTTATATATTGAAACATCTGAAAAAAAAACTCATGAGAGGGAAGAAACTTTCCAGAGATATTTGAGTCTTTTTTTTCAAAATGTAAGTCTTTCCATAAGGGTTTTTTTTTTTAATTCTTTTTTTAATTTTTTTATTTTTTTTATTTTAATACATAGTTTTTGTGCAATTCTAGGTGTAATGTTAATGCATGTATTCAAAGTGCAAACAATTCTGCACTTTGCTGAAGTCAACAAAACCTAAACTTCACTGTTGGAAATCTGGAATTTTATGACATACTTGAAGGTTTTGCCAATGCTAAATAAGAGTTAAACAGTTAGGATCACTGAATCCTTTAATAATTTTCATGTATTACTTTTAAAGGTTGTTGAGACAACCTCATAAAGGTGCCAGACTAACTTCAGACTGTAAAATGTGGCATAGCGGCTCATTAACTGCAGCAGCCGGCAGGTTTAACCCACCCTCTTAGAGCCTAGGAGCAAGGAGATAAGAATGCCTTAATCTGTCAGTAAATCTTGAGGACAATACACCAGCTCAACATGACCCTAAATCCCTCAGCGAACACATTTCCAGGCCATCCTTGTGTAATAACCCTCTTCTGCTCGCCAGCTACACAGGAAGTCTTTGTTAAAGCTGTCAGCACGGGAGGTAGTGGAGAGAAAATCCACCCAAACAGTTCACACAGATTATTGTTTGTTGGAGAGGCTCCAACGCGCTGGCTAAACAGAAGATAGGTGGCAGTTAAACTCGCATAAGCTCAGACTTGTGTTGGAAAAACTGAAGACGTTAAACTTTCTAAATTCAGAGAACTTTTGTCCTACTTTGTGTCTCGTTTTACACTGAAGTACAAAGGTGACTGCATGAAAATACACCGTGAGTCCAAAACTTTCATCCTTCGTTTTCGAATGAAGAATGGTTCTCCAGGATTCTTGAAGGACTTTTCAAAGCTCTTTGGTCACTGCTCTACCCGCACTGCGCCACTAATGTTTAGGTCTGAGTTTATGGGAGGATCCATCCCTCCATCAGACCTGTTACCACTAATCTTTAGCCCAGTTCTGGTCATGTGACATATAACAGCCTTTTCTCTCCGCTTCCCTTCCTTAAGAATGGCTTCTTGACATCCACTTTACCATGGAGGGCATTTCTGAAGAGGCTTTGGCCAACAGTAGATGTGATCGACTGAAGGTCCTGATTCAGGTCTTTGCTACATTTTTTCCTATCTCTTCAGGACAACACCTCCAGATCCTGTTCATCTGCTGTAGATTGTATTTTAGTCATGACTCCTCTTCTCTTATCCTCCACATGTCCTGTTTCTGCCTCTATGCCGAGATATGCCAAGTTTTCTGTCTTTCGGACTGATCTTTGCCCTTTTCTGAGATCCAACTTACAAATTGAGGAATAAATTATGTTTTTATTACAGAGTTCTATTAAAAAAAAAAAAGGCATAAAATGCCACTTTTTGGCATTTTTAAAACAAATACCCGAAAACAAAGGTCTATAAGCAGCTTCTTACAAAGGTCAAGTACAAAGACTGGACTGAAAATGAGTAAAAAAGCAACAAATAGAAATAGAAATGTGGGTAGTTCTTTAATGTTGGTATACTGAAAGCTCATCCCTGGAAACCTGCTAAAAAGGCCACCGGTCCCCGAGAAGCAGAAGTGTTTGATCTTTGTGATTGACACCAAATGATGCTAGCTTTGATTTCCTTCCACACGATTCCCTTTAGTGTTTCGAGTCGCAGCAAAGCACTAAAAGCAGAGGAAAGCCACTGTGTGAAGACACACACCTCTTAGTGCCCTCATGACACATAAAAGTCATTAGCCTGTGTGAAGGGAAACACCTCACAGACCAAATTGTTTTCCATCAAATCTAACTTCAAAATCTCCTTGATGAGTTGAGTAAAGTTCATTCTTCATAATCAACCCAAAACCCATGAAACCCCTGTGCCGTGCGTAACTTCAACCTCCTCCATATCCACTGTTTTGACAACACGTGGATCAAAGCTCTGATGCAGAACCATATGGGGTTTAGAGGATTTGCCACACCTCAAGCTGATTCCAAATTATAGGTAGATCTCTTTAAGCCTTTGCTCTCTGTGGGAAAGATGGGGGTTGTCCTCAGCAGGCGCATCAACAATGGAATTCAGCGAGTTTTTATGACATTGTGTTTTCCTTTCTGCATTCAAACTGCGCTAAAAGCAAAATGAAATTCCCATAAATAATCATCCATATTGTTGATATAACACCATCACTTTGCTTCGTTTCGTGCTGCTTCCATGCTTTACTGTTACTCTAAACACACTGGGCTTGCTCAAGTGGGTCAACTAAGTGTTGGTTAAACACTGACTGAGAACAGTAAAACATTACAGCAACACAAACACCATCTAACAGGCCAAAAGACAACTTTACAGAGAAGTCTTTCTAGACCAGAGGTCTCCGGCTCCTGTCCTCAAGGACCCCAATCTGACAGGTATTCAACATTTTCCTGTTTCAACACAGCTGACTAGTATTGAATCATTCTGCAGAACTTCATAAGCTTCTGGATGCATCTAATTTAAGTCAGGTTTGCTTAAGCAGGGATTCCCTGAAAGTCTGCATGAGTGCAGCCATTGAGGTGTCTTTAGACACCCCTGTGATAGGCTTTAATTCTACAGGGGTCCGGTCCAATCTGGCCAGCAGTCAGCCAGCTAACATGTCTTCATTTGTAGAAATGAAGGAAGCCGCTGAGGATGCATTCCCATCAGGATAGTGTGCTAAACTCAGTCCGGTTGGAGACTCAGTATAGTTGGGGACTGGCATTGCGTGCACTTTAGTCAAACGAGCCAAACCATTAGAATAATATATTCCCCAATCTCATCAAAGGAGGTGCTGCACTAGTATTTAGCAAAAAGAGGACAAGACCCACATGAAGAAGAAAACTGTTTCCTCCTATTTCGAGTTAAACATGGAGACGAAACTACCGCTGTCTAGTTTGTTTGTTTTTTTGTCTTATTGAAGTGTACTGCAGAAATACACTGCAACAATGGACGCAGTATGAACAACAGACGTGGCAAAAGGACCCTTTACGCCATCGCCTTGTAATTACCACAATGCATTGCTACTTCAAATAGAGGAAGTTAATTTTTTTGTAGTCCACTTCCTGTAACGGGCCGAGACCTGGGTTTATAGGCAGACCGAGTCCGCTTCTTTGATCCAAATCAGAATTCATTTGGTGCATTCGCATTTTCCCAAACAAAAGCAAACTTTCCAAGCAAATGGACTAGGATTTGAATCAAAAAGGCTGACGTGAATGTGCCTTAAATCAACCGACATGGGAAGTGATTAATTTACGTTACAGTTCTCACTTGCAAATAACAAGGATGCAGCCTGACTTCGGGGGCAACTGGTGTCACTGCAGGGATGCAAACAAAAGTTGAGTTATTAGTCCCAGCTATTGGGTTCCATGACTTTGTGTTAATTTCCCACCTCTTTCTAAGTTACCAGTTCCAACTAATTGAGCAGATCTGCAGAGGAATTCCGCAAATATACCACTTCTATCGAGCTTACAGTGTAAACGTCGACCCTTTTCCCACCCTGCTTCAATAAGACAACTTTTTACATGGAGAAATAACACATTGGTCCATTAGGCAAAGGCTGTTTGGAAGTTATTGATTCCAGCTGTTTTCCTTTAAGGATGAACTAAAACAGGACGTGGAATTTGATTGTGTAGTCTCAGAGGTACAAGTCACAAGCAACCATTTTATTTGGGAGGAATACAAAGGATTGTGGATACCAACAACTGGTCCTTGAGGGCCGGTGCCCTGCAAGTTTTAGAAGTTCCCCTACTGGAACCAGCCTTTGAGGACCAGGATTGAGGATCCATGTGATAGATTATGTGTATAAAGGTTCTTACCTGGCCGTAGTCTGTAGCGAAAACAACAACGCCTCCTGAGCAAGAGGACACTGTACTGGGAAGGTATTGGTCATCCTCCCGTAGCCACACTCGATCACCCTGAAGAAAGAAAAGATTATTTTTAAGTAAACCATTTCACGTTCTGCAGTTTTGCTTCAGTGCTTTTTTTTATTTTTTTTATTTTTTTTTTTTTTTATAGACTTCTTTATTTTCTTTTTTAAAGAAAATGTTATTTGTTGTTCTGTGATTAGGTTTCCTTCAGTTTTGTTCAAGGGACAAGTAATCACAATTATTTATTGATTTAATTCTGTAGCTCCTGTAGAGCTATAAAATGCTGGGTTTTCAGGTTTCCATGGTATTACCAAGGCAGTCACCTTTCCCTAGCCAACAGGAGGGTTTCTTCTCTCATGAAAGCATGCATAAGTGAGCAGTGTTGAGTTTCAGAGGTCTCTATATCTGCAGTTACCCGGGAGGCCAGTAAACCTGCATGTTTATTGATGCTTTTCAAAGACCGACAGCAGAGCAGAGGACGAAAACCCTTTCATACCTGCTGAACTGTCAAGTTTACTGCTCCTGCTCTAAAAGACTTTCCTTCAAGCTAACAGCTGGATACTTGAGTTTTTCCAATCTGTTGTGCTTGTGGAGAATTAGCAGCCAATTAGAAGGTGTTAGGGAAGAAGGCCAGAGTGTCGGCTGCAAATTCAGCTCATTTTTGGCTTCATATATGTGAACATAATGGCTATGCATTTAAAAATTCTTCTTTTGTGACAGCGCACGTGACTGATGAACGTGTTAGCTTGGACGTTTGTAGCGGAAATTGCAATTACACAGAAAATTTTAACGAGTGGCGCTGAAGTGGTCTTGTTGAAATATAACTGCGGTAAAGGTTCAAGGGGCCCTTAAAGTGAAATTCCTTTTAATCGCAAAGCCACATGCGCTGCGGTTCATTAGCGTGGCAGGCTAATGCTAATGGCAAAAACAAGTGCTTTTCCTTTGTGGGATCTCCCTTTTTCTCCCTCCTCTTTTCATGCCAAATGAATAGCCTTTGACCTACAGGTCCACATCGGAGGGAGTGATTGAGGCAGACGGGGGGCACCTGGCCGGGAGAAATGTTAGCAGATGAATGCGTGTGCAGTAAACACACACAGAGCAAAGCTCAGGTTTGCAGTGTCAGCAGTGGATCAGAGGGAGCCTGTCTGTTGTTCTAAACCCTCGGCCTCCCTCTCTGTAGAGGGAAGCGGCACGATTAAAAGGTCCTCTGATCTCCCGGGGAGATATAAATATGACACTCAGAGGAAACTCATAAAAGAACTCCCCTTTTGATCCAGACTATCACAAGGAGTTGCAGAGAAAAATGACATGTCATTTTTTCCTTTGTTCAGCAAAGTGTAGAGGAAAGCTGATCTTTTAGTTGCACCATTGTGGTACTGTTTGATTATTAGTATGGTTCTTGTTTTCATTTAGTCAGTTTGTCTTGTTTTTGTTGTCTATTATTTAGGTCTTAAAAAGGTCTCGGACATCTCAGGAAATGAAGAAGCAACCAAACACTCTGTAGTTCTCCTGAAGTTTAGCCTAAAAGCAGCACTATATTACATTACAACCTTGAAACTTTAGGCTTCATACTTGTTTTGATGGCACACTGACATTCATTATGTAGAGGGGCTTTGAGAGAACCTTACAGATGATTATATTTTATTGGAATTCTCACTGGATGAGTTTCCATTACACCTAGAATTGCGCAAAAACTAAATATCATACAAAATATACCATAAAACTGAAATGGAAACACTTTTTCCACATTTGCGTGTCCCCAAATGTAACGTGGGAGGCTGTGACCAGTTCATATCTGGGAAAAAAGGTGTGATATGTGACAAACAGTAAATTTCAGAGTTTTAGAAATAAAAATAAAAAGCTTAAAAAAGCCATAGCAAATTCTCTGCTGCAAGTAGAAAACCCCTAACAATGCTGCATGGCTACCTTGCATAGACTGCACTTCTTGTAAAATCTTGTTGACTTACAAATGTTGCTTTATTTTCTAAAGAAAAAAAAAAAGTAATGGAAATGCAGCTACTGATACTCCTAAATAACTGATGGAAAGGAAACTCCAAGGCTTCAAGGGACTTGTTTACAAAAAACCCACAAATAAAGCACAAGCTGCTATTTGAATAAAGATTAATCTTTTAATGCTGTCGTGTTTTTACATGCAGCTTCAGAGACTTCTTGCAACATTTTATGGTAAAAACTTTGCTCACAACCGTGTTCAAAAAATTATTTTTGTCAATTAGTTTTTCACATTTTGTTAAAGATTTCAAATAAAACATAAAATACAGCTTTTGTCCCATTTTTTTCTTGTCTTAGGTTTTAAAGAGTTAAATATGAAATAACTCCCAGATCATTTTCAAAAGGAAAACAAACACAGAACCAGTAAAAGGAGAACAGAAGCCAACGTCTGGCTCTTTGATTGTCAAAAAAAAAAGGAAAGAAAAAGGAGTCAAACAAAGGGAGATGCTTTATTCTTGTGAGCACAAAGAGGAGGCGAGTCCATATGGACATTCCTGATGTGCACCACCAGAGGAACCTGAAGCTGCCATCAGGTTTGCATGGACAAAGACAGAGAGGGGTCCACCTCCTCCCACTGGCACACTTTTCCTAGACCCCCAACTGACATACAAACACATGCAAACACACTGATGGTGTTTGTGAACAGCGTGTGCTGCCCACCCCCGTCTGCAGCGAGGGAAGAATCCAGCAGTGGCACCTCATCTTGTTTTCTCTCCCTCCTCTCTTAATCTACTCCACACACACTTTAACCTCAGAGTTTGCAGAACATTTAACCAAAGGGCTGCGAGCCAAAAGCCCCGGCTTCATCTCCTCTCACTCATTCATCACCACTGATTGCCTGAACTCTAACATCAAAGATGTCGTTTGTAGTTAATAATGGACTGCAGAAAATGAGGAGCCAAGCTGCATATCTCTGTTAATGGAGAAAAACCACACTTAGAAAGCATGCTAGCTCCACCACGGCTGCACAAAGCCTTCATTAAATGCAACAGTACCTGACATTGTCTACACTGTCTGATGATGAGATGGTACTGTACACACTTTTTTAGTTTATATCCATTCAGGCTGACCTTATTTAAGAAGTGACAGATCATATAATGATTTAAATACTCTGGCTCATTTGCATACTCAGGCTTATTTTCATCTGCAACACCTGGCAGACTGAAAGCCTAAAACATGAAATGATGAGCCGATGCTGCTTGATAAACACTTGTCTGAATGATCACTTACATCTGTGCTTAAGGATGGCTGTTATTAACAAAGACACAGTAGAATAGAAGTCATATACGACACAGTTGACACCAGTTAAATTTCTCCCAATTTAGTTTTCCTTGTTTGAAATTTGACTTTCTATTCAGGATTATCTAAGTTTGTACAAATGTCGAGTACAATGCCATCCTGGCTGATTTGCACACAGCTGATACGACAATCAAAACATGAAGAAAAAAATATGTTTAAAGTTGTGAATATATTATTATGCCTAATGAGAAGCAGAGATTACATTTCTGGATTTCTGTTTAAGTGCATACAGCTTTGCTGACATGGCCCAGTCTGGGAAGTTCAATGTCCTTTATCTGGTTTTTCATCATAGATAAATCAATGTGTCCTTAGTTATTATCTTACTAGTTACAGTTAAGACTCATTTATGCCTGTTGCAGAAGACAGACAAATGCAGATGGACTGACTGTTTTGTCCATATTCTGCATCGGTTATGCTACTACCAGAAATTGTGGGGACAGTGACGAGGACAGTGAAAGGAAAAAAAACAGAGAAGATGAAGAGGAAAAGAAAGAAGACGACAGAAACTACCAAATAAAAAGAACCTGATGGAGAAAGAAAAGTTGAAAACAGCACTTATTATTCTGGTGTTTTCAGACCGATGTAATGGGTTTTACAGCGGTGCATTACCGCTACAATCCTGTGTCAAAATGAACTCAGGACCGCCCACTAGTGGATGAACTGACTTAAACGACACATAAGGGACACATAAGACACATATGTCCCCATTACGCATGTAAAGAAGCACAAATGGGCCTTAAGAGGACAAACTTCAGGAACGTTGTCAATATCCAATCAGAATGACCGTGGGCCCGATGTTGAACCTTGAGGAACACCAGTAAAAATACACACCACTAGGCCAGTTTAGCGACCAACTATGCTCCATTTTCTGGACTATTTTTCAACCTTTAAATTTCATCGAGTAGAAAATACACTTTTGCTAACAAAGGTTTCTTTAAATTCAAAATTAAATATTTTCATTTCAAAATGTAACATTTTCAAGAAGAAAATCTGCAGTATTTGTAGAAAAGTGGTTTAGTTGAACAGGACACTCAGGAAGAGATGCTGATTTTGTGCAGTAGTGACAAACTGGAAACTGCCTTTCTTCAACGGACTGGCTTATAAACTGTGGAAATGCGTGGAGTGAGAGTCTACTCATGATTTTTCATGGGTCTATATTTATGTCTACAATATACTGTCTCATATTCTCATAATGCCTTTAAACTGTTAAAAGAAGAAATAATCACACAGAAGTTTAGGTTAAATAGGCCAAATAGTCAAGATTTCATTAACAAAATACAGACCAATGGCAGAAAATATCAGACATGTTTAAGTTAAGGGGTAAATCTTAGAGGTAATCTACATCAGCTGCCACATTGATTTTCTCCCGTCATGTTGAGATGAAAGGAAGCAGAGCCTCAGCCGAGCTAACATCAACATTAGAGAGGGAGACTTAAGACTCTTCACAGCGGCTGGGAGTTGTGGATCAAGGCCCAGCTGTTGCACCAGAGAGACCCCTGAGCCCTTCATTCCAGCTAAACCTGAGTAAAGCGTCTCCCACGGCGGAGGCAGAGGTGTCGGAGTGGTGCCAACAGGCCAGATTGTTCACGTTTCTTCCTCTGTTGGCCAAAAACTTCAAAGCTGAGATGATTAAAGCCTCCATGTGGATCATTTCTGTTAAAGCTGATTATATTAAGAGGTTACAACTTCACTTCTTAATGTGGTTCGCTTTACTTGGACATCAGATCCATTAGTGTCCTCCCAGCCACTGCAACCACCCCTATATGATGTCCTCAGTAAACAATGTGTCCATTATCCAGAGAGAAGCTCCATTTCTGGACTTCATCTCTCTCCTGACACTCCCTCCCGGCCAGAGCCAAAACATCAACACGGACCTCCCGCCCCAAAAGTCTGGGGAGTAAAACCGGCAGCGACCCGTATTTTCCCTCCGTAACCTCGACATGTGTGGCTGATGCGCTCTCTGCAGGGTGCCGAGGGGGAAGGGGGGGCATCTGCGGTGGCTGTAAGCGTTCATACGCCATCGGGGTCAAGAATGAGCAGCTGTCTCAGACTTAGAGATTCCGCTTCCTCCCATGCAACAAACCGAGTCTTGTCCTCCATGACAGCCATCCTCTCTATGAGAGGCCTCAATGGGAAACACTGTGAGGGTTTTCTCTCCTTACAAGTACCAGAACTGACCCAACACAACTGGCTGGATGTTCTCTGACAGATAAGACGCTGCTGCTCCTGCCAACAACATGCCTCTATCTTTAATTTTCTGGATTCACATTCAGCTACTGTTTTAAGAGAATACCTTAGAATGAACCGTCTGTAGACAACGTGGCCACAGCAGAGCTTGTTTTCTGCAGTTGAACAGGCACATCACCAACAGCTGCAGCAGACTCTCTGCAGAGCCAGGCTTAAAGTGGGAAAAGACACCAAGTTAAAACTAGCTATAAATATTAGCTGACATGCAAATCCTTCCTCTGTCAGGGTGCAGAGACAACTGCAGCGTTCAGGAAACTTTTATTCTCAGCGTTGCTGGAGATGATAACCACTGGAACAGACTTCAGCTAAATAAGTTGAGACTATATTTCATTAAATGATTTTTTTTTTTAAAAAGCGAGAAAATCGTTTAGGGTCAGCTTATTTTTTGCAGTTTTGATCAAAGCAGCTCTAAACGTTGCTGTGTTTGTTCAAGCCTCACATGAACAACAGATCAGAGGCTCGGCGTCACGCACCATTTATCTGAGGTCTAACAGGCTGTTTGATCTGGACTCTGAGTGCAGGTGTGCATGTCCATTCTCTTCATTTCATGACCCAAAACTTCTGAGAACCTCTTTACAAACCAGCTTTTTAAAAACTCAGGATGACAAAGAAAATCTGTGTCAACTATGCAGCAGAGGTGGACATGAGGATGATGTTAAAGCTGGAGGTTAAAACATAAACAGACATTATAGAAACTGTGTTGTGGGATAAAAAAAAGAATAAATAAGACTAAAAGGAAACAATTAGGGACCACATGGTCCCACTTCAGCCTGCAGGGAGCAACTGGAAACTAACTTAGCGATGAGTAACTGTAACACTGGCACAATAATGGTGTGATGATGTGATGTAATAAGACCATTAAAGTGTTGTCGTTTGATAATAAATAATCTAAAACCGAACAGTGACGGCTTTTCTGAGCTGCTCTCCTTCCGTTCACTGATCACTGATCACATGGCGGCTTGGGATTCCCAGACTTCACTCTCAGGTGTTAAAAATAAACGTTTATCATGAGACACACACACATTTTAACTTGATGGGTCCCAGGTATCACTGATGCCAGTTTTAACTGCATTCAGGTCTTCTCCTGAGTCCAGGCTGCAGATCTTCTCCAGGACTCCCCGGTACAGACATGGCTCAGTCCATTTCTACTCATCATGACCAGCAGCCAAAGCTTCCCAGTGCTGCTGGTCTGAATCCCAGTTTGTTTGCTCATTCATACGAGTTTATCTGGGGAGGCGTGAAGGTCCAGGTCCAGACCACCCAGAGACATAGGCCTTTGTTTGCTCCAAATGCAGGAAGCGGACTAGAACAGGCCTTCAAACATGAGTAAAAGCTGGAGGTTACCATGACGAGACATTATTTATGTTATTTATTGTTCATGTTTATTTGTGTCTGATGATTAAAGTTGGTTTGAGAAGCAGTTTGGTTGAATCTGAAGAGTGTTTAACAGGAAATAAAGACACGTTTTTATTTGGTTTGAATGAAATGGGTGTCCTGCGACGGACTGGCGACCTGTTCCCTGCCTCTCACCTGCTAACTGCTGCCACAGCCTCCAGCTCCAGTCCTGAACTGGACTAAGCGGTAAAGAAAATGAATATTACTGCGTGACTTTGCAGTAAAATTTCTTAAAATAATTCAGAATCCCACCAAGCTCCTCTGGATCCCAACAGATGCTTTTCCTGGCTGATCTTGGAGCCTGCAGGTGCGGATGTTTTCCGGACCACCGCTTTGTTTGGCCTTCAGGACATAAGTGCTCACCTCCTCATTCGGCAGATTAATTATTAACTTTTCCAAGGAGGTTTCTTTTTAAGGCAGAGGTTAAAGTGAGGAACCGTCTCACCTCACAAGATTAACTTTGTGTATTTTGAATTTGTCTGCTTTGTTCAGTCGATAAGAGCCAGAAGCAGCGCGGAGGGAGACGTTTTAGTTTCAGGACGTTTCCCTCTGCTGGCTGCAGCTTTTGGACAATGTGTGCTTTTCTTGTTCTTGTTTTCAGTGAAAATATGGTTCATTTTGTATATTTTTACTGCAGCAAATCTCAAACAATCTTTTTAGATCCTGAAGGGAAAGAAGTTGGATAAACACGTTCAGTCGGCTTTCTTTAGAAGACACAATAGAAACAATACATACTATGTGTTTAATAGGGACCTGCTGTCTGGGAAACACAGCCAGGAGGAAGTCCACAAGTACAAATTGACCATGAACCTTTGCTTGGACCAATCACCTGACAGGGTCGCTGCAGAGAGCCAATCAGCTGCAGCTCAGCGGCTGGAGGTATTTAGGTTTGAAAGCCTGGACTCAAAGAGCAAGAGTGTGTTGTGGGAACTGATTACTTCGCTGTGTTGACTTATAAGTCTCATTCGGACAGAGACGTTCTAAGAACTGCGTTCTGAGAACTAATAGCGTTCTAAGAACTGTCCTTCGCCAGAGAACCGTGTCACTTTGCATTCGGACATGAGTCGGAGACCCGATCGCTACCGATCTGACGCAACCATCTGCGACAGTGACGTGTTATTTTAGCGCCACTCAGCAACAAAACAAACCGCGAAGAGGAAAACACCACAAAGGAGCAAAAATGGAGAGCGACAAGGCCATCGTGTTCTTTGTGTGCTTTCGAACCCCCTCTGGATTTCCCCGGCTGAAAAAACGGCCAGCAGGGCTCTGACTTCGTCGTCCGTCCACTTATCAGCTGCGTTCTCCATGCTTCCGTAAACAGTGGTTTTTAAAAATGGCGGGGTCTGACGATGCGGAAATTAAGTAGCGGCGCTCAGCGCGAGGGCGTAGCTATCACCTACGTCAGCCTGCTTCGTCAGATGCGTTCCTACAGAACTAAGGAAAGACCCGGAAGTTGAGTAGGCGCTGAAATGGTTATAGGAACTCAGGGGCATGGTCCCTAAGTTCCGATCTGTCCGAATGCGCCAAAGAACTGAAAAGGTTACAGGAACGTCAAATGGTTCCTACAGTGGGAAAGAGGCTATAGAAAAGGTCTGGGAAAGCCTCACAATGTCAAAGCAAACACAAACCGACAATCGAACAAGATTAAAGTCAAGCACACAAGTACACACACTGACAGAAACACAAACACAAGATCATTTATCTGCGAGATCAGGTCAGATAAATGCGTTTCAGTCAGTGTGTCAGCACACAGGTGCACGGCCACGTCTATCTGCAAACCACCGCTTTCTCATGCTGAACACATGACATGAACAGGCAAAGCCATGTGTTGACGCCAGAACATAAGCAACACACTGCAGCACAACAAGCTCACTTTTTAGAGACTGCATCACCTGGTCTGACGAGAGATTCTGATGTGCAATCTCCATTTTCCATTTACTGAAAACTTCACAGTTTATTTCCGAGTCTGCTGTTTATGAAGGTTCCTTAAATGCCTCACGAGGCTGTTGAGACAACTGCAGAAACAACTTTTGAGTGAAAACCTGAATCTAAATAACTTCAAATTTTGTTTCCTCAGGTCATCAGCAGCTGCCAAGTTAAAGGTAGAATTAATAAACAGTAGAGGAAGAAAACACAGACGATGAGGACACAAACACATGGAGGTAAAATAAATAAAGACATACTGAACATGCTGCAGTTTGCCTGCCAGGCCTGCTGGTGGCGCCGTAGTGATGCTACAAAAACACAGCAAAACCAGAGAAGAAGACAAGGAGCGTACCTTCAATTCATGCGATGTAGACAAGGAAAGTTATGCAGAAATTAGCTAAAAAAAAAAACATAAATGTGACAAATGACTCCAACAATAAATTATTGTTGGTTTTTTCCAGTCGCTGTCCAACTTTCTGAGCCAGAACTGAGAAAACACTGGTTTTTGTTCAAGTCCAGATTATTTAAAGGTTTACTTGGCCTCAGTGTTTACTCTGAGCATGTTTTTAAGTAAAGTAAAAGCTACTGTGTCCTCCTTCTGTGTCCTCATTTATTTAAAAACAGTTCTTAGAAGGTTTATTTAAGCCCGCCGAGATATGTGCCTACTGTGTCTGTTGTGTATATTGGTCTGTTTTCAGTCACGTAGGAGAAAATGGATCAATACCAGCAGATGTCAGCAGGGAGGCAGCATTGTGTTGTATAGCTAACACACAACCAGCAAAGGAAACAAACCAGAGAAGAAGAAAATGAACCGGAAGAAGATGACGTAGAAACGGTGAAATAAATGTTTTTAGATATTTGCAAATGACTTTATAGTCATTAGTAGCATTACCGCTACTAACTGGTATCAAAACGCTTTGGTCCCAACACTGCCCCCTAGTGGATGAACTGACCAAACAACTACGTGAAAGATGCATGGAAGTTGTCACACGGCGACGTGTGACAATGTTTGAAGAGGACGTCCCCATTTATGTACATAATTCCTTAGAAAATTGTGGAAAATGCTCCTTCTTCCCTTTTATAGAGAATTGACCAGCGTTTCCAACATTAACAGACACAATGACGACAATATAAAGCTTCTTTTCTGCACAGCTAAACAAACTCCTATCATAGCTGCTGCTTAGAATTTTTCTGTTCACTTCAGTAACTGTCTTCAACAATAACAAAAGATGATGCTAATAAGCCACGTCCCTTGCTTCATCAGCGATATGTTTCTACACTGCGTACCAAACACCACCAAGCACACCTGCTTCCACGTTTCTAGATCCCACTAGAACATCCAAACACCGCAGTATTCGCCCAGCTGTTTGCAAAGACGAAACATCGCTGAATAAGTAATGGAATTAAAACATAAGCGCGTAGCAAAGCCAACAAACACGAGGCGCAGAGATCTCTAATATGTAAATGATTTGTCTTTTTGGTAATAATGATTATTATTAATAATAATAATTGTCACTAAGATAAAAAGCTTTCCATCCAGCAGCAGTCAAACTATTTTAAAATCAACAACTGCTGTCATTCCCAGAGGACATGCATGATATGCTTATTTATCATTAGGATTTTAGGCATCTGTAAACCATTTTCCCATTAAAATCAGCTCCTTCCAGCTCTTATTCCTGCTCAGCGTTTGGAAGCTAACTCCACTTTTATTAACTTCAGACTGAAATCTACTCTAAACCTGAGTCTGGAAACTAGTTTGGATAAAAACAGGGAAAACTCTTCAGCTCCACTCTTAAAGACACAACTCTGGTCGGCTGCTCTGGATGAAATATTAAAATTGCAATCAAATTAAAATAAGTAGGAGATTTTGGAGCTCCTGAGGCGGTAGCTCAACCACGGTAAACACACATCATCTATCATTAGAAATTCTGCTGTTGCTTCAGCTCCCCTCTTATTAAATTTCCAGACTTTAATGCCCCTTAAGGAGACGTTACATACCCCTTAACCATGCACCTCAGAAGCAGTGCCACGTCTGCTCTGGCCTAAACAGCATTTTCTGCGGGTGATGCTTCTTCCTTATCAGTGCATTGCTGCATATGCATGCACACGAGGCGGACGCTCTGCTGGCTGCAGCTCTGAAGCAGCAAAAAGACTCCAATCGCACCCAATCAGCTGCCAAAAAGCCTAATAGCAGCTTCCCTGGAGGAGATCTGCATGTGAAACTGGCTGTCTGCTTCTGCAGGGTTAAATGAAACCATGTGTGAGGCAGCGGCTCTGCAGCCACATCCGGCTTGTTGGGAATATTCAGACATTTTTCCGTAATCCTGCATAAGGTGCTTTTTCCCTCTTCCTTATTAAACATGCTGTAGGTCGGGTTGTTTAATAAAACTGGTTGTTTAAAGACGTATTATGAGATGGATTCAGGTTGGAAACCTACTGAACAGTTAAAGGCGCTGTCGGCGTTTCTGAGGAGTTTGTACGGACAAGCAGAAAGCTGCACTGTGATTGGCTCCTTGCAGAAAGCTTTTCTAACTGATAAAGATGACGACAGGCAGAAATAAACTGTGTTCAAACATATGAATACAGTATGTGTACACACACAGGGCACCGTAGATCATCTGTGACTAACGGCAGTCATGAACAAGCAGTGGCCGTAAAACGCTTGGAAAGCGCCTCACAGCAGCCAATCACACGCTGGGAGGAGCTGCTGACTTAACCGACTTTAAATAATGCTGATTAGTTTTTACGGGCAGCAATAATCTGACTGCTGGCTTCATTCTGGGTCTGACCGTCTCTGGGTGAAGCTGTTTTATGAGGCGTTTATGGAACTATGGCACACGTGTTCCTGTTTACAGCAGGCTGAGAAACGACTGAAGATGCTTCGGGAGTTCCCTCCAGCTTCCAGCTTCACCTCTCCGTCACATCGCTGTCGCACCAAATGCTCAGCTTCCATATAAACTCACGTCTGTGTTTATATGTCATCCTTCCTTCCACGACTCCACTGGGAGGATTGCCAGAGCTGCCGAACATCTCAGAATACAATAAACTGTAGATCAGTGGTTCCCAGTCTGTGTTGAACACACCTTTTATTCAAATACTAAAAACTGTAGAGCCCCTCCCCCACACTGAAACCATACCTGGTTCTAAACCATAGACTGTATATAAAAAGATGGGCGGAGCCTCCGTGACATCACCCGTAGGTTTCTGAAGACCCGAACCGAAGCTCGGTGGGCGGTTCCTACCATCACCATCTTGGCAGGGGCATGCATGTCGTCTCGCCCGGAAAATACAAATATGGGCAAAGAGGTGGAGCTGAGAGGGGGGCTGTGAGCGTCATGGTGGATGATTGACATCGAGTGAACTCTGAGCTTTCTGTAGCTAAGAGCTAACTGAGCTAACCCAGAGATCATGCACCTGTCAATCAAAAGGACACGCCCCTAAATATGCTGAACTTTGAGATTAAATTACTTTTAAACGGGCGAGTTAGAAAAAAATTCACTCTCCCCACAGTTGTCATGAAGGTAAACCTGACCTATTAAACCTAACATGGATTTTTGTATCAGGTTGTAAACATGTTTATTTCTGCTGTAAACATGTTTATTTCTGCTGTAAACATGTTTATTCCTGCTGTAAACATGTTTATTTCTGCTGTAAACATGTTTATTTCTGCTGTAAACATGTTTATTCCTGCTGTAAACATGTTTATTTCTGCTGTAAACATGTTTATTTCTACTGTGAAGTTGGTCTTTTTAACATGGGAGTCTATGGGGATTTGCTCTGTTTTGCAGCCCCTAGTGGATGAAGGGGGAACTGCAGTTTTATGAACTTCTGCATAGGCTTCACTTTTAACCTCCAGAGGTTGCTGCTTGTCCTAAACCCAACTATGTGGACCAGACCCGACCTCGCTAAATCCCAGTACATGGAGAAAAATCCAGTTATAGTCTTGCAAGTGGCTTTTTATTCATTTTATTTGATCATTATTATTTTTGTCCAACGCTACATGCGTTTATACTGTTATTTACTTTAGGACCTGATTTAAAAAGTTTGTGTCTTCAGCCCCATGTGAACGAAATGCCCACATGATTAAAAGAAGACTTGAGTGGACACACTTCACCTTGTCTCTATGTGGTCATTAATCCCACTGATCAAGCTTCGGGGGCCCCTGTGCTTTTTGGAGGGCCGCATGTTGGGAGCCCATGCTCTAAGTAAATAAATAAAAAAACACTTTTTAGGCATGTGTTTGAGAGTTGCATGTCGTTTAGATAAAGTTGTGCTTTGGTGCACATTTCTATACCTAGATATCATGGTTCAGGTGCAGAAATTGAAGGCAGTCCTCATTATGCTTCTTCTGTTTCAGGTCTAAATGTTTTTGCAGTGTGGATGCTGCATATTTTCACACTGACTGCAGAATAAATCCCAGATATGTAATATATTGTGCAGTTTAGACCAGAAATGAAAACTCTAGAAATGAGTCCCTTTAGTTCCTGCTGGGAATCCCGAGGTCGCGATGAACAAGACAACACAGACGTCCGTATAAGAATACCGACTCTGCAGAGAGGAGAAAACCAACAGGTCTTTCAGGGACTCCGGTAACTAGTAGGGATATTTCTCTTGCATTAACATATCTTGAGGGATCTTATTTCATGAGGCCAGCTTGATGTAAGGTCACATGTTCTGTCTGAAGTCACGTCTTCTATTTGGCTCTCATGTCCCACATGTTTATGCAAATAAATGCATCAGGATACATATATAAGAAACCAGAGCCAGAATGTTTCTCAACATTTGCTTAAAAATCCCCAACATGTCAACATGAGTCCCATAACCAGGATGTTCATTGTTGTCTTAGATTCCCTGAGAGCTCCTGACACTAAATGCTTCTTGTACTGATTGATTAAAACATGGGAGATGGTCCCCGACCCCCCCGCTGTACCTAAAGGGCACGCCACTGGAAACCTGTAGAGACCAGGTCCAGTAGGGATACCTGCCAAAACGAGTTTATTTGAACTGTATTTAGTCAGCTGAAATGAGGCACCGCAGTGAGAAAAAGTGACCCAGAAGAGCAGGAAACGTGACATTAAAATAATATATTACTATGTTTAACTAAATGTTTAACTAATGGGATCAGTTACCGAGTTAACCACAGACTCCCTCCAAAGCGTCCTAGCGCTAACGCTCGACGAGCTTCAAAATGAAGGCCAGATGTCCCGACTGGAAAAAAGGATCCTATCCATGAAATCCATATCAGAAAGCTTCATGCAACAGCCGGAGTAACCAAACTGCTGGAGATGCTGAGCGGGGATGAAGTTCACACCCAAAAGAGCGGCTTTAGCTAGCCGCTAGCTGCTAAAGCCGCTAGCTAAGAAGCTCAATGCAGAAACAAAATGCACTTCAGTTTGAGAGTTCTGAAAGCAGAGATGGACATTTTGATATATTTATCTGGAGTTTCTGGTTTTTACTGACCACAGGATCCACTTTTAACAGGCCGCTTTTGGTTTCTTCGCCTTATTTCACCACCAGTTGCGTCACCGTTAGCTCAGTGGTTTAAATATACTTCAGAGTCCAGACTCAGCTCAGAAATGGTCAACATCAGGAGAATAACTGTGTACTTTTCTTCTTTTTTCTTTTCCTTGAGGTGTGTGTCAGCAGGGTTCAGACTGGGACAGTTTATTTAAAGCAAGTCTTCTCAGCCATGACCGAACTTCTTTTAAAATTTCCAGCCAACTGGATGCCAAAAAAATGTTCCCCAGGCTGCAACGCAGGCTTCGTTTCCAGCTGCACCCACGTGCACCGCTGAAAACACATTCAACTGCACATCCACTTTATTTCCAGGCTTTGTGAGTGAACTCAGAAAGTCAGTAAATGAGACAAAAAGTCTAGTCACACCCTTAAACATGTCAAATACATGTTTTATTAGGAATCCAAGGCAACAAAGCTCAGGAGAACTCCTCAGCTTTGGGTTTAAAACACACCAGCTTTGGTCTTTAAAACCCCCAACAAGAGTTTTTCTGTAAGAAGTTTGGTCACTTAGTGTCTGTTTATGCTCAACGCAGAAGATGGAAAACCATTACACAGAGTTTGATTAGTTTTTAAGGGGCTCATCTATCCGTCATTTAGCATAGAAAACAGAGTAATACCACCAGGAATCGCAGGGGGCAGCGTTGAGTTGTGTAGCTTAAACGCGCACAGCAGACAGAACAAACCAGAGAAGAAGAAGAGGACACAGTAACCACCAGATAAAAAGCAGCATCGACAACATCAGCAGCTTCGCGCCAACCGGTGTCAAAACACGTTAGTGAACTCTGAACTCAGCACTGCCCACTAGTGGCTGAACTGATTTAACTACCATGGCAACAGAAAAGACACATGAGGACGGCGACGTCTTACAAAGTCTGAAACATTTCCCTACGTAAGGAAGCATAAAGGGAACTTTAATCCTGCACCACCCCTCCAACCTCCTGCAGGTTAATACTTCTTTAGGATGAAGATGAACTGCATGTTCTCTGTGTTTTCCAGGTTTACAGCGTTGCAAACGCAGCTCAGTTTCATGGCCAGTCTATAAGACTGATGAGCAAACGGATGGTGCAAAATTAGGTAAAAGATCAGGTATTTTGGTCGGAAAAATATGATTCCAAACAGCATTTATACATTTAATTTGCAGCTCCATAGATTCAATGAATAAATAAATAAATAGTAAACATTTTGGAAAACACAAGTCAGCTTTTACAAAGCCATGAATTTCCAAACTGCAGTTTCATCTTTGCCTATAAACATTGTCAGAACATTTAATGTCATCAGATGGGGATTTTAAACGCTGTTATAAACTAAATTTATACTTTTCATTTGCTGCACTATTTATAAACATCATTCAGCATTTTTAAACAGAGGCCAATGTTGCAGAGCGTTCACAAACTCACCATTTTAGGTTGTTAATATCACAAGCCGGTGGTGATAAATCTGGTTCCAAACAGTATTTATACATCTAATTAGCAGCATTGTGGGAAAAAAGTTTAGCATTTAGCATTGAGTGTGTTACAAAGAGCGTTCACAAACCTGTTTACAGCATCTTCCACTTTGTTTAGAAGCATCGCAGGAGGTTTAATCTCCCAGCTGGTGGGAAGAAATCCACCTCCAAACAACATTTATACATTTCATTTACTGATAAATATCATTTAGCATTTGGAAACATGGGTCAGTACTGCAAAGTTCCTAAACATGTTTCAGTTAGCTCTTAGAAACCAACCCACTGGTAAATACACATCCGTTTAGTGAGTGTAAACTGTCTCCTGCACTGGTTCAGACTAAAAACTGGTTCTCCCACCTGGAAAAGCTTCAGTTAAACAGAGAATTTAATCACAAAGCACATCAGCTATCGACTGCCTGCAGTTCTCTGTGTGATTTACAGCAAACATGCAAATCAGGCTTTGAGCTGAATCTGCTCTACATGGTCAGCTGGGACACATTTTCACACCCAGAAACTTAACCGGGCCAGAAATGGTCTTCAGCCAGTAGGAGCAGGTAAAATCTGGAATATTGTATGCAAGATGCCACATTTGTTTTAATCTTTTAATCCGTCCGGACGACGTGAAGGGGACGTCGCCGTCCACACAAGTTTTGTGTGGTCCCTCCTCACACCGTCACACACTCACTGCAAATTTAACATGTTGGTTTTGCTTTTGAAGGTAAAATAAAGAGTCAGCTGTCAGTCCAGGCAGGAAAAAATCAATAATTTTACGTTTTGGGTGTAGAAAGACGTGTTTGTATCACGCTAATGCTACGAGTACACAACAGCACCTGTATTATGGGTTATATATCGCTAAGCAACCAAATGTTGCATTCATAGTCCACACTACTGTAGGAATTTGCTCAACTTAAGTAGATATGTCTGAATGCTTTTGATGGTTTCTTTATTTGTTTTGGCAGAACCACATGGAAACAGGTTCTGGGCCTGGTTCTACATTTAAACAGGCACTAGACACCAAACAGCTTTTCTGTGTCGCGGAAGGGACAAACAGCTCCGACTGGAGGAAAAAACCTGGAGAAGATTCACATTTTCATTCACAGCACAGCTGCTGCTTTTCAGGACGTTTTCTGATCCCACATACGCAGAAAAGGCTGGAAAAGAATTCAGAATGAGTTCCAGAGAGTTTCTCTCTGTGTGGGTCTGACTGAAGCTTCTGCTTATAGTTTCTGTTTGTGTCTACAACATCTAATAACAACAATAAAACAGCTGACATGTTTTCCAAAGTAAACACTGCTCCACGTCATTGTTTCACTTTAATGGCTTTAAGCTTTTCAGCTTTCAAAGCCTGTTATGTCTTTCCTCTAAGCACTTAAACATGTATGAAAACACAAGCTAAACCCTGCTAATAGCACACAACACCTGGTAGACGTGAATTATTAACAAAGCAATAGTCTGGGGGGTCAGGGGTCACGTCACTCGGCAGACTGCAGTCAGAGGTAGGTGTGAGCAGAGACGTTGACTGCAGGCCAAACAGGAAGCAGCTGCTCGCCGACAGATCATTTTATCCACAAGTGTTTACACACCGAGCTGTGGACACGAGGTGTCCGCCCGCTCACGCCGACATAAATGATGCTGGAAGATGAAGAGCCGACTCATTCTGATGCCAGACAGAAAAATCCGGACAAGACCTTCCCACAGTAAATTCCCCAAACTTCAGGCCTAAACTTCTGGGAGATGAAGCTCTCAGGATCCTCCTCAGCTGCTGTCGGCCTGTCGGTGTGGATCTGCAGAGCAGCTGGAGGGTGGATCCATGTGAGCTCGCAGCTGACTCGGGAGAGACTCGAAGCCTCGTTTGGTTGGACAACAACCAAACCGCCAGGGAAAAAATGCACAAGCAAATGTTTCATAAGATGGGAAAAAGAACTGCCTCGATCTGAAGCGGCTTGGAGGAAATAAAGCGTGTCTGCAAACACACGGGATGACATGTTCACGTGGTTGTACGCCTGAGTCAGCTTAGACTTCCGGAGTTATCAGGATGCAAACGAGGACTTTCAGACCATTTCTGCCTGAAAAGCTTTTTCTTTGGCCAAATGCTTGGACTGTCTGCGTTTAGTCGAATTAAAACATCCTCAAAATGTAGAGAAAAGAAAAGTTGCTGATGCTTTTAAAACGGCCAACATGACTGAATGCAGCTCCGGTTCGACGCAGAAGTCAAACTGTAGACCAGGAGATGAGAACTAAAACCTCAACACAGACGGAGACTTTGGTCCGCCTGCAGAGCTCGCCCTGAGGCCTGCCACGATGTCCTTTTAATCCTGATTGGATTCCATTACCATCTTTTTGGCTGCCAATTCACTTCAAATTGCAACTCTCACTATTCTTTGATATGGCTGATTTTTGTAGACTAAAAATAATTTTAAAAAATTAACAAAACTTTTTTTGCTTGTCATTTTTCTTAATTTTAATTAAAAAACAAAAGAACAAAAAAAAAACAACAACCCAGCAGCCAGACCATTGTTCTGCTGCTTTAACGCCCAAGAAGACAAGTAAAAAGATCCAGACAAAACTATAAAAAAATCACTAAAATCTTATAATGGATTATTTTTATTTATTCTATGACAAAAATCAATTTTTTAAACAAAAAATTGATTATGAAATTGTGAAGCAAAAGATCCCGATTTTCGATTCAGTTTCCCACCCCTACTTGTCGTAGAGTGTATTGGCAAGAATCTGGAGATACGATATGTATCAGATTACAGGCGCAACAATACAATATATTACAATATTTTACAATATATTGTGACACTATAAGACGTTAGATGGAGATTCATCTGCAGGAGAATTTAACAGTAAGAAAAGTGTCTCGGCGCAGTAGACACCTAAAGCGCCGCATGCTTCACGTCCACTTCCTGATTAAGATGCTTGTTGATCGCAGCACATCCACTCCAGTTTTCAGCACCTTTCAGGTACATTTTAATCTTAGTGGAGTTTGGAAAGCCACTTTGACTGGTAGTGTCCCAGTTAAGACTTCCAGTAAAAGTTCTGGTTATTTGTCATTTCATTTTCTATACCACTTATTCCAAAGATCTGATTCAGAATAAAAGAAAACTCATGAGGACAAAATGAGGAAAAATTTCCGAAAATACTTTTCTTTCCAGTAAAAACTGGTTTTCCTCCATGTTTCCACTGACTGGTTTGTAGCTCATAAACTGGGCTGCATGCTGTTATCATTGAGGATGTGGTGAAGATAATGTTACCATGGTTACAATTCAATGGATGTAGATGTTCCAGCTAAAGAACAAACTGCAGTGGACATCCACAGAGGGAGAGTGGAGACCACTCCACTCTTTGACTGACTTGCAGTGATTCAAGATATTCTGGGATGATTCGGATCAGTCTCGGGGTTTTATCATTTGCTGGCTCAGACCAGAAACAGCTGATGCTGTTTTAACCTTCATCAAATCAAAAGGGCCCTGCGATGGACTGGCGAGCTGTCCAGGGTGTACCCCGCCTTTTCCCCACAGACTGCTGGGATAGGCTCCTGCTTCCCTGCGACCCTTCGTTGGACTAAGCGGTCAGGATAATGGATGAATGAATAAAAGTCAAACAGGACCTGAAATTTGCTTAAAATTCCCCTCAACGGCTTTAAAACCTGAAATTCTTTTTGCAGTTTTTACCATGTTTTTATTTTCCTTCCAAAACAACCGCAGAAACTCCACTTGTGTTATTTCTATAATCCCATGCGTGGTGAACACAAAGCAGTGTTTCATAGAGGAGACAAACAACCTGGCCTGAAACGAAGCTTGGTCTGATGATGTGGAGTTCCTCTGAAGTGCTGCAGGTCACACACCTGAAGCCGGACACGACGGACTCGTTCTGACTCGTTCTGACCGGCAGAATCTTCTCCCTGCGTCGCACAGCTTCTCTAATGACAGTCAAACGGGTCGTTATCGCATGGCAGGAATGTTTACTCCCATGTCTCACGTTTGCAGGTGATGCTGCCCGACAGGTAACCTCCTGCCAGAAACACCACATGTCTACAGTCTGACACGTTGAAATGAGGCATTAAGGAATTTCACAGTCCGTGATCATCTGAGGATCCTGATGTCAGAACATCACTGTAGAATTCCAGGATTTCACAATTCTTTCCATTTCATATGATCCTTTCTATAAATGTTGTTGCTCAATCATCCATAAAAATGCCCATGGCCATGTCAGTGAACATGTCTGACGTGTTTCGGGATGAATCTGTTGGTTTCATGATGCAACCAGGCTGACTCAACGGGGCGTGAAAAGTCACTGGGATGACTGTAAATGTGGAAGTTCATTCAGGACATCAAGGCTCTACATCCGGACGAACTTCAGTTTTCCTGTGATTTTTATTCGCTTTGAAACGTTTGGTATGATGGATGTGAATATAAAAAGCTTCATAAGCATGTAGTTACTTCTAGTTATTATGGAATTCATAAAATATTTACTTCTCAGTCCTGAAAATTAAGTAAGGATTCCTGGATTTTGAAATTATTTAGATTCTGCGAACACTCTGCATCTGCAACAACGCAGGCCAACACGTGAACTTTGACTTCCGCTCTGCCCAGCAGAGGATGAACCGACTTCATAACCATGGCAACGTGAAAGATACTTTGAAGTGTGAAGCTTTGAAGCTGTAATGTATGAATTGTTTGTCACGGACGTTTCTGTGCGTAAGGGAGCAGAAATGGGCTTTAAGGTTTGGGAAATATTTACCGTTTACGCGTTTTCAGTGTATGTCTTACACTTAGGTAACGTGTTGTGTGTGCAAGGTGCAATATTGACCTGAATGCTAGAGGCGCTCAATCGAACAAGACTATGAAGACAAAATCGGAAGCAAACGGAAAGCGGATCGTTCTGAAAAGCGCCTCGTGGACTTTGTTCGCAACTCTCAGCATTCTTATAACTGTTCCTCCCCGTTGCACAGTCGCAAACTCGTGTGCCTAACGATAAGCGAGTGACCTTTTCACCAGTCAGAGCCCTGGTGCTGTGCACTGCCCCCTTGTGGTGGACGCCAGTATTTAATTTTAATTAATTAATTTATTTTCATATTTACACACGTGCAAACTGAAAATAGCTGCTTTCATGTTTCTGAGAGAAAAGAAACACCCTTAGAAGCTACAAGCTTGTAAAACAAGGGTGCTAATAGACCACCCGATACATAGTGTAGCATTGTCTCAATGTTAAGTATTGAATGTTGTGGCTGCAGCATGCTTGCATTGTTTACAGCGAGTACACACACACACACGTAGCTGAACGAAAGCGTACACAGCAAGTATATCCCAGCCTTAGAAAACCTTTACAAAGTGAATTTAGCATATTATGGGACCATAATTTACACCTGTCAACAGATTACATGGGTATAGCAGAGGCTATACGTATATGTATGTAAAAAAAAAAAAAAAATTATATAAATAATGTTGACCTGTCTGAAGGATACATCAGATCAGTCTCATACTGGACAAGTTTACTAGAAACGGCTATGACACCATACTAATATACAGTATAATAAAAAAAAAGACATTATAAAACCATCCCCAACAACTGCAACAGTAAAAAAAAAAAAAAACTGTCTGGGTTGTGTTTACTGAAGCTGTATTGATGACAAATGAGAGCAACTGTTCCCCCACCTTCAGATTTCCATCAACAAACAACCTTTAAATATTTACCCGCCGGCGTTTTGATGAATTCCTGATGACAACCAGCTTTTGTTTCCCTCAACTTCCTGAACATCGACGAGCACTTGAGTCACTGGGTCTCATTAACCATTCAGTAGTTCTCATTATGCTGTTCTAGTAACTTGCCAAGATAACCAACTCTCCATTCACACGATACCAAGAGTCACATTATTGATATGAATAATGGTCCTGACCACAACATGCATTCAGCATTTAGAGGAAACCAAACTGAGGAACAAAGGCAGACTTGAATACGTGTTTAGCAGCCTGCAAGTCATTTTCTTTGGGGTTTTCACATGAGTATGAAAACCTTTCAGATGAATGGTCTAACTGTGTAAAAGTCACTTTTGCTGTGCGGTAACGGCACTAAAACAATTCCTTGAAGAAAGGAACAAGTAAAGGAGCAGTTTTAGGCACCAACAACAAAGACACGAGTTATACTGAGCATGTGAACAAACTGCACGTGAATAAACAGAGAATATGTTGCAGACCGATGCAGGACAGAGATGCATACTGAGCCCAAACCGCACTCTGTAATTACAGGCTGAAGATAATCAAAGAAACAATGTGCTGCGAATCCATTCATACAGAGAAAGCAGATGTTAAAACAGGTCCTGAGGGTCAGATGTGGAAACGTCTCGACTCCCCCTGAATATCTGACAGGAGGTGGGTGGGGTTGGAGTGGAGGCTGATGGAGGAAACAGGTGCCTTTGCAGCTCAGATATGAACTTTTAAATAAGCCCAACTTCTCCTGGCAGCTCAGATATTAACTTTAACGCTGGATTTTTACACAATGCTTCACAATTCTCCCTCCTGCTGCAGGACAGTAAAACCTTACAATTCACCTATTTACAGCTTACACAGCTCAATGTTTTACTTGAGCAAAAGTGCATCAATATTTACTTTCATGTTGTGCAAAAATACAGTTTATCTGCAGCCAAGGCAGCTACAGTTGTCATGCAGTGGAAGTGGCGTGCATCAGAGTTATCATAACTAGCTGTTAGAGCTGTAAATGGCACCCAAACATGCATCCAAGCTGTGATTGTGGCTAAATATTCATGTGACGTGGCTCACTCAGTCACATAATTACATGTAAACAGATCTGTGATGCTGTCAACACACAGTCCTGTTGCGTCCTCACGCAGTCGGAGCAACGAAACGTCAAGAAACACAAGAACCAGCTTGGCGATCCGGTCCAGACACCTGCACGCTGCGACCTTTTGGCACCTGCAGTTCTTCGTCATCTAAAGAGCCGAGCGTCTTTGAACTGGCTGCTGATGCCGAGACAGCACCTGGCTGCTGGCCGCGCTACAGATGGCTGGGAAGACGCTTCCCAAGTTCGTGTTTCAAGGCAGCCACATGAAACAACAACAGGGCGAAAAGAAGCGTCCAACCCTTTGACTGGAACATAAACACACTTATCCTGAGCAACAAAAATAAAAAAAGGTGAATATAGTCAGAGATCTGAAGACACGCTTTGAAAGCAAATAACTTCAAATGGAGGAAATTCTAACTTTTCCTTTCCAGACTCAAGTCTTTGTCGACGTTCTTCTGGTTTTTCAGCAGGAATTTCTCTCTTCTATGTGGCGGCCATTTTGGCTGGTTAAAGTTTGTCCAGATGTGCAGAAAGTTGAAAACTCGCCGTCATTCGGCTTGTTGGAACCGTTTGTCTGGAAGTTAAACCCTGAAAGCGAGACGGAGTTGTGTCTTTCTAAATGAGGCTGCTTTTGGTTTGCAGAACAAAGTGACTGAATCCCACAAACCCAGGCTGTAATCTCCACCATGCTTACTGGGCAGCTTCCCTTTTCCTCCTCACACAGTCAGACATGCAACATCCACACTAAAAGCCTGTTTGTTTGCCATTTCTGGTCAGGCATTTTTAGAGGGGGCCTCCATGGTCCCAAAAGGGTAACAGCTGCTTTAACAAAAAAAAAAAGGGACATTTTTGATTTGTCTGGAAGTTTTGAAACTTTTAAAAGAAAATGATGTAAAAATCTGCATTTAAATCCAGTTAAGTAGCTTCATGGTTTTACTGGTTCAGGTTCTCCGTTCATTTTTGTTGTTTTACTGAAAATTCAACCAAACTAATTTCAAATGATAAGATTCTGGTGTAATAATAGTAATAATGATATGAATAACTAGAAAAGCACGGACCTTCGCCAGCAGCTCGTTTCCACACCATGTAATAGTTCTACGTTTATTTCAGAAGCACTATAAGAGTCAGGGATGAGCAAAACGACCTTTTAGCATTTTAAATCCCAAAACCTTCCCAGAACTAACACCCTGCATGCTGGAATTACAGGAAAAATGTTGAAAGTACCAGAGAGTAGACAGAAAGCATCTGAAAGCTAACACTGACTGCAACTAGAGTCCTCCATCTTCCACTCACTTCTACAACCAAGTGATGTGCTTCGTTTGGCTTTCAGCTTCTCTGGAACAACGTCTGGTTCTCTGCATTTCCAGCTTAAATAGCTCACCATGATATGGAAGATTAGAGTATTTGCTGGCGTGTATCTTTGGGAGGTGAGCTCACCTTTAAAATGTCACCAGTATTTGCATCTCGTCTCCCACTTGGAACCAGTCAGGATACACTTTACAGGTTTCTGGAAGCTAAGTCAGACCACAGGAAGCCAAACTCGCAATCAAATTAAGCTTTTATTTTCCTGTTTGAGCAGATTAACAAAAAGCAGGATCAGCGTTTGGCGAAACACTATAAAAGAGCCTTTAATGTGTAAGAATGTCATTTTAAAACATGTAATTTCAGATAAAATCACAGTAAAATGTGGCGAATCGTTTCCTAAATGTCCTGACTGAGACGTACGAGTCGTGAGAAGCATGCTCTCGCAGAGCAAACGAACTGAAACTAACTAAAGTTTGAAGACTCTTCAACTTTCTGCAGACGTGCAGCTTCAGATCAACAAAGACCCGATGCTGAACTAACTGGGTTTAGACCAGTTTCCACCACTAAACACCACTCAAGCCAGAAAAGAAGGAAATGACCAAACTTTAGTCACTAAAGCCCACCTGACCTACTTTCTCCTGCTCTGTGTGTGTGTGTGTGTGTGTGTGTGTGTGTGCGTGTGTGTGTGTGTGTGCGTGCATGAGGAAGTGTGTGAAACCACGAGAGAGTCATTTGTGCATGTTTTGTATTGTTTATACAAGTGTGTGTGAGAGTGGCCAAAAATGTGAATGCATACAATTACAAGCAGTGTGTGCTTTGAAGGAGGATTGTGTGTGTGTGTGTGTGTGTGTGTGTGTTGCTGGCTGGCTGCAGAGGCCAGAGGTGGCATGTGTTACCCAGCTGTGGTCTCCTGGCATTGCTCTGCAGACCTGTAGCACAGGGAACGGTGGGAATATAAATACTGTCTTCCCTTCTCAGACTTTCTTCTGACATAAACAACAGACGCCTTGTTGGAGAAAACGCTCAGTTTCAGCTCCAGAAACTAGAGCAGTAGCTCAGCGTGTCCTGAAAACATCAGCAGGCGTTTACTCGTGCTGCTGGTCCACACTGAACCCAAACAACTGGCGGATCATACTGGAAAGTCTCCCAGACTCCAGGAGGGAGCTGTGAGCAACATCTGCAGCTAAGCATCAGTTACGGATAAAAACTACACACCTTTCATTATGTAATCACTAAAGAGCCACTGCTGCACTGGTCAACACACCAGTTTCAGCTTCATTCCTACTGGTTTGAGCAAGATCCCTCAGCCTAACTGGATCTGAGAGACACACACACCCTTACAGTCCTGCAAGGCTGCAGCCTGTAAAAAGTTAGATCACGATGTGATGTTATACTGACGGATGGGAAATTTGCTTTTCCTGCAGTTTGAGCCAGTAAAGCAAATCCAACCCAGTAAAAACGTCTTCGTGGCTTCATTCCAGCCATGGAGGAGCATTACTTCTCTTTTCACACACACACAGAATCTTCTGATTGCTTGTCGATCCTTCGCTGCTCCTGACTGGACATTAATGTCAACCTAAGCTCTCTAATTGGTGGAACGTTTGACAGGAAGTGCACTTCTTCATTATTTACAGATCTACATGGAGGTCTCTAAGCAACAAAGTAGTGATGTTTAGTCTTTTTTATAATGAAAATGTGATAAATAATGGTGTTATCATGGATTTACCACACAGTCTCTGAATAAACACAATATTTTGAGGCATCCTGGATGGGATAGAAATGTCTGGAAAACATCTTTAGACCACCTGAAGGGTCAGATATCCATCACAATTCACCCCACAGAGTCACTGTTGCTGAGAAACTGATGCATATATAAGCAATGGCGCTCATAGACGCTGATATCGTGCTGATATCGCGCTGATATCGCGCTGATATCGTGCTGATATCGTGCTGAAGTTTAAGGGTTAAGGGATTCTGCATAATTACAGGAATGACTTGAGTTTTCATGTTTAATGACAAACTCAAAGGTTCAAAGTGGTTTTGTGAACTATGAACACATCTTTTATGTATTATAGTTTTACACGTAATGGAGCAAACAGCTAGCTAGAAATGGAGGTGGGTCATTTCAACAAAGAGGTGATGAGGCTTCATACTCGCTGTGCTCTTCAGACTCCAAGTCCAGACGGATGCCACAAGTTCTTCAGAAAAACCACTGAAGGAAACTCCTCTTCTAAAGTATAAGAGATTGCACTGACATTTGCTCTAATCAGGCCAGTAGTTCATCATTTGTACTTATTTAATGCAGTCAAAGCAGTGTTTTTTTTTTTTATCTGAGAGGAGTCAAAGTAAAATGCGTCTCTGCTCTGGTGTGGTTTACACAACCCAAACCACCAGATTCAAGTCAATCCAAAGTCGATGAGACCAAACAGATTAACTGTTTCAAACTTTCACATGCAGCTTTGCTTTAAATAATCCAGTTGTTTTCTGGCATCATGGCCTTCTGCGTTTCTGTTCTGGTGAAACTATCTGGTTAAACTTTAGTTTAGGAAACAAAGCACAAATTCTTCAGGTATTAAGTCCGTCTGAAGCAGCCTGACCCTCTCAACTCCTGAGATAACTTTGTTTGCTCCATCGTGGCGTGTTTGCTCAGATCTGTGTGAGAAAGGCGAGATTCTCAGACCTGCTTCAACCCAACAGCATCTAACTTCTTCTAATGACTTTATGGCTTTTTTGGAAAAGTTTCAAGACATTAAGTGCAATTGCAGCGTTGATCTACGATGCTGATGGCTTGGCCCGTTGGGAACTGGGTTAAGTGGTGACGTGAGGCCAGCATTTGTGTAAATAAACTATAAGACTATTTATCACAGTTGACTTTAAAGTGTGTTTAAATTCCTGCATTTCTCGCAGATTAATGAACAAATTGGCCTCTGGGCTGAATCTAACTCAACAGATTAGGTTGCAGACTGTAATAGACAGACTCCCTACAGCTGCTACACAATGTCAGGTTTTAAGTGTGCATATTTTGTCAGATCAGAAAACCTCTGAAATGCAGAGTAGGACTGTACGATGTGCCTTGATGCTAGCAGGTTCCTGTTCAGGTTCAGCTGAAGGCAACCAGAGTTTAAAGCAACAGACATCTTTTCCTCAACAGAAGGTAACAAAAGTCATCACATGCACCGAGACTAAAGCAGAGACTCGCTCAAGTCGTGAAATACAACAAAATATGTCACCAGTTATGCTGATGACACGCAAATCTACATAACCATCTCACCAGGAGACTTTAGTCCAATCCAAGCTCTGATCATCAGGGCTGCTACAACTCTCAGCTGGCCTTGCCTTACAACAGCAGCTGCTTTAAGAATGAAGCATCCAAACTAGATGGCATGATAACGGCGAGGAAGAAGAGGAGCCAGGTGAACATCTCTGAGCTGCCAATGGAGGAGTCAGTGTGAGCAGGTTTTCTTCAGAGCAACTGAAGCAAATAAACACAATGAATCATCTGTTTATCATCTGTGATAGATGAGTTTACCCACATCAGTCACTATCTGGGAAAATCATTTAATGGACGGCAATAAATACTTTGGTACTTTAACCAAAAGTATTTGGTTAAAGTGGAGAAATGCTAAATATTGTATATATGTAAAACAGCACTGTGTTTTACTTGAGTAATACGTGATCAAATTTAAAGTAGAAAGAGTACAGAAACATCCATCCCATCAGGGGAAAAGCATTAGAGCAGCAGCTACATGGACCACGTTGAGTCCGGACTCGCTTGCAGGTTAAGTGCTTCCAACTTTTTATAGACGTCAGTATTTAGAAGTGAACCTGATATCTGAGGAGAGATGCTCCAACCGCATTTTAGCTCCATAGAAAAATCAATCAGCCACATTAAATCGGATCATTAATGACCCAACGTTTCAGCGTTCCCTGATATCGCAAATAAAAAATAAAAACAAAGTGCGATGTACCGTAAAGTGCTTGGAGTGGTCCTGAGAGGAGAGGAGTGGCATGAGGCTCATTACTGGAAATGGATGTTTGGCTTTTCAGGTTGGGCCTCGCCAGCACTTGCTGTGCTGTGTTTGTGTGGACGGAAGGGGTGGGGTTGGGGGGGGGGGGGGGGGGGGGGGTTCCAGGAAGCTGCATTTAGCTTTAGATCAGATAAACCTCCTTCTACATCTCAGATCTGATCAGAAACAGAGGTGGCTCGCAGAGATGTCCAACAACCATCATCCAGATAATGTTTTGGTGTGGTCTCAGCCCAAGCCACTTCGGCCGTCACCATCAGGTAGACGTGTTACACCCCCCCCAACATGAAAATGGAGGAAGGACTTAAATGATCATTTCTTTTTGTTTTTCTTTTTTACATCCATTTTTATTACCTGGAGGTCGAAAAAGCTGAACATCTTTTGGATAAAGATTTCTGCATCAACATGCAGGTGTCCTGAACAAAACACCTATTTTTCATAAATATTGCAAATAATTGCTGGAAACACATCAGTTACAGTGAAACAAAGACTCAACACTGTTTGAAAATGAGGATTATTTTGTATTTTTGAGAAACTGGTCATCCAAAGAGCTGAATCACAGGATTCAATTGTGAATGTTAGACTTTTGTCTCCATGCAAAACATCACACATGTAGCTCTGTGACAAACAAATGATAAAGTCTTAAAACAAACACATGACCCCGTTACAGCTGCAGCGGCGGAGGAAAACCATCCTGCTTCCAGGCAAGTTCAGCTTGATTCAGAAAGTTTAGTTTTTAAGATGCTGAACTTGTTTTTCTCATGGTTTCTGATAACCTGGACTCCCAGTTAGAGATGGAAGAAATATCGGAATATTTTGTGTGACAATATTATATCAATATTCAAAAGCACTGTTTTATCAAACTGATCTTTATTGATGAGGCAGATTTTTATTTCTTATCCCTAGCGACAAATCTAGCAGCTTTTACTGGAGTTATTAGAGACTTTTCTGGTGTTTTGGCGACTGACTTGAAGGCACATATTGTTCTGCAGTTACTGTAAGGAAGGAGCAGCGGGAGCCTCTCCCGTCCTAAAGCACTCCCAGGCGGCCAGTCTCAGTCGGCTCCGGCTGCAGGTCAATGTAGAATAACTGCAGTAGGTTGTGGAAGTTCACCTAAACATAGTTTATACCATTGTCTGTGACAACTGGCTGCATTATTTTCCTATACATAGTTCGGCAAGTTAAACACTATTGTAATATTCCTCCGTTACGGGGCGTTACCATGGCAACGCGTTAACCAGCTGGTTCAGATCAGCCGTCTTTTAACAGGTGAATGAGAGAAACGCGCTGCAGCCTGACAGCGGTTGTTTGGTATAAAACGTACATCCAGCCCAACGTAAAATAGTTCCTATATAAGCGGTAAAAGTGGATTAAACAACTCGGAACCGTACATTAGACGGTTATAATGCACAGCACGGAGTCTAGAACACCACGACGCGCAGAGATGTTTATAAATACTGGATAACCCTGTTAAATAATCGAGATCTCAATTTCAGTCCAAATAATCGTGATTATAATTTTTGTCATAATTGAGAAGCCCTAGATCTTCTGTTCTTATTCAGTAAGTTGCTGCCAAACATGCAGCGGCATTCAGTGTTTACTCGTAAAAAAAAAAAAAAATTACAATATATTGTCTTGCTTGTAGTATCCTCATATGTTGCAATATATGGTATTGCGGCTGGTATTATGATACATATTGTATCTCCAGATTCTTGCCGATACACACCTTCCAGTAGCCACAACGTGAAACTTAAAAGAGCACTTAAAGCTTCTACAGCGGTAAGTCAGATCTGATTAAACTTGTGTTTTCGGCCATGTTGGTCTGGTGTGAGGGTTAGCAATCCAATTCTGTCAACCAACACCAGGAGGCGTAAGAGAAGCTGCAGGAACTTATGGTTGGACTTGATTGGCCAGCGAGGCAGAAGTGGTCTTCATCAAAAACCAATGAAGGATCCCAAACATTTTCAGCCAGTCTCACCGTGCAGCTTGGAGCTCCAAACCCAGACACAACTATATCAACCTGAAGGAAACGGTGACAAACGCTTATTTCAGGAAGCTGCAGGTAATTTACAACAATTTACACAATTTCAACAGAAAATCATGTCTAACCTTTCAACTTTGGAACTTTTTAAGACTGATGTGCGACCGTGGTCTAACTTTACGGCACCCTGTATGATCCGACACCTGCCTTCAGACATGCCTTTAAGGCTTTTTCTTCTGCTCCTCCAGGGAATGAGGAGAAGTGGAAAATCACTTCCTTCATGCAGCTGTTTCCATTAAATTACTGCAGCAGTTTGTCAGTCAGGTGATGCCAAGAATGGTTATTTTGCAGACCAGGTGTGTGTGTGTGTTGCACAAATATATGAGCATGACATGTGTAAAGTGTCTTTAGGTATGCGTGAACCATAAATTAAAATACATTACAGTTGACAAGCATATTACACAACAGCTTCGCAGCGTGAGGCTGACAAATCACAGACACAAATCCTGACTTGTCCTGGAGAAACCCTCTGTACATTCCAGATCCCATCCGAACAGGATTGTCTGGTTTGGTTTTACGTTTCCTTTCAATTTAGTTCTCATTTTGTTCAGAAAATTCACAACAAAGGAGCCGTTCCAAACAAAAAGCCCAGATTGAATAAGAGGTATTTGTCCAGTCTGGTTTAACTTTAGCTGCTTCCTGCAGCACGCCGACATCCTGTCAGGGAAAATAAGCCAAGCCGGGTTGGATCCAGATCTTCCATGCCAACTTTTAATTGACCATTTTATCAGCAGGGAACCACGACTCCACGGGATGCTGAAGGATTAGTGTCAGCTCAGCAACGTGGACTAAAACCGATTTTACTGGATACTGCCTCTGCAGCCAACCAGCCACCAAATGACCCCATGAGCACGGTTTCACTGTAGAGCTGTAAAATATATAAATCCGGCCAATGACATGAGATCAAGAGGACTGACGGTTTTTAACATCATATTAATGGAGTTTCCACTTTGTTACACAGTGATGAGGTGATTAAGAAGTCAGAGAAGGTAATGAACCACAGCTAAAACACCTTCCTAACATTGTTAGACGTTGCTACAAGCTGCCATATGTTTGATATTGTGTCAATAAAGTATCATTAAAGTTATTAAACACCAAAAATAGCAAAAACTTGGTAGTTTTACTCTTCTACTTCTGATGTTTCAGACAGTTGCAATCTACTTTACAGCTGCATTACTGCTTCGAGCCGGTGTCAAAGCATGGAAGTGAACTCTGACCTCAGCACTGCCCCCTAGTGGATGTACTAACTGAACAACCATGGCAACGTAAAAACATAGAAATATGAGGGCGGCGACGCAGGATGTTTAAAATGGACGTCCATATTTACGTACACAATCTTTCTTGTTGACATCGGTGTGGCTGTTCTCAGTTCCTTCACTAATAATCCCAGTTGTGGTTAAAACTGTGCATCTTTACAGCCTTGTAAAGACGTGGGAATAGATGTCTGCTCGCCATGATGTGTTCAGATGTGCAAACATGGAGGCAGTTGGACCGAGCGAGAGGTTAGGAAGCATCAGGATCCAGAGGAATGCTCACATCTATCCGGCAGGAAGTCAAGCCTTGCTAAAAAAAGCACAGGAGGAAGGAATGAGGAGGGCAAAGCGGGAGGAAGAGGGAAATAAGGACGTGGTAAGACGGTGAGTTCCTGCAGAGGCGTAGTGTCTTTAACATGCATAGCTGGAATAAAAAGCTTCAAATCTCTCAAAAGAAATGATTTTCCTGTAGCTGATGATATCAAAGCCTGTTCTGGCCTGAGGACCGGCTTTTCTTCCGTAACACCCTGAGCTTATCTCTTGGTGGCAAACTGAGGATAGTAAGGTAACAAGTGTTGCTGTAATTGTCAGAAGCGGATTGAAAGACGGCACAATAAACCGGCATGTCCCGTTTAAACGAGGAAATGAGCAGAAGCTGCCAGGACGCTTTAGGAGGTTAAGCAGGTTAAACAGTTCATAGTGA
The DNA here is from genome assembly GCF_933228915.1 of Telmatherina bonti. Lineage (NCBI taxonomy): Eukaryota > Metazoa > Chordata > Actinopteri > Atheriniformes > Telmatherinidae > Telmatherina > Telmatherina bonti. The sequence continues at coordinate 7,702,952 of NC_136625.1, read as the reverse complement.
GAGGAAGAATAAAAGAAGACGACTTTAAACCTCATCCTTGAATCCTAATCTTCACACTGATTTGTTTGTAGTCAAAACACATGTACGCGATCTGCAGCACACAATGGCCGACCTTCCCATCCAGAAGGTCTGCTGTTGTGGCATCCAAATCAAAGATTAACCCACAAACCGGGGCCACAAAGCAGCTGTGGGGGGGGGGAAAAAAACAACTAAGAATGCTCCGTAACACCATTCTGTAGATAAGGTCAAAAATGTCTAATCCGACTGTCACACAGGACAGCTCCTGCTGGGTGGACGTAAAGTGCTCCTTCTCAGCATCTTTGGCTTCACAGTTCACAGGAAAGCATCACAGTTCAATGTTTAACTGCATGCAAAAAGCCGAAGATGGCATCAGCTGATGCAGCGATCTACTTTAACACCGTGGCTTACATCTGAGAGTGAGAACAACACAAGCAAGAAATCAAACAGTTGAAGGGATCTTAGAAATTAAGTTAATCTTAAAGGTGTTTGGATTGTATTAGGGAGCAACACTGGCCAAAAGTAAGACAAAAAAAGATTCTGTTTTTTTTTTTTTTTTAATTTTTAATTTTTAATTTTTTAAAATAAAAAAAAAAACAATAAATAAAATAAAAAAATTTTAAAAAGACAAAAAAAGCTTCAATTTTACTTTGTCTTTAAGCAGAGCTCCCTAAAATAAACAAATAGATAAATAAAACCATTGATCTATTTAGCCAGTTAGCATTTTAATAAGTACTTTTCATAACCCCCCCCCCTGTTTCTCACGTTTGACCAAACAGAAAGAGAAAAAAAAATCATCATAAAGTTTTCAGAACTTCAAAGATTCCTGTTTATTGATGTAAACTTTCTTTTTATTCCCTGGAACTTTTACTGAAGCTCATTTCTTTATTATACACTTCAGGAACCGGACTTTGTTCTTATCTTATGAAATGGTTTTGAGCAGTAGATCTGCAGACTCTCAGAGATATTTGGCATCACTTTAGGTGCAAACTTTGCTCTAATTCCTCTGAATTACAATCTGATGTTGTCCTTTGGTCCTTAATGGACACCAGAAAGCAGAAAACTAAACAATAAAAATGTTTATCTTATAATAAATGGTATATCCCTAAAAATGTTTGGTAATTTTTATTTTACATTTTGTTAAAAGGGACAAATAAAGACCTCATATTACCTTATTGGACTTCTCTCATCTTTTCATGGGTAGAGTCTGAATAGGTTAAATCCCATCATTTTTCCTGACCAGTTTCAAATTAATCTGTTTTTCTTTTTGTTGTTGTTTATTTTGTTGTGCATCATTCAAGCACAAAAAGCCCTTAAATCAGACAAAGACTCAGCATTTTGTCTAAACTTAGCTGGTTAATCAAAGAACCTGTTTTAAATGCATTTTTTTTCTTAATTTCTTTAGTTTCATGTTTGAAAAACAGCAGAAACAGACAGAAAAACAGGATTTCAGCAGCAACAAGGTGATTCCCTGTTATAGCTGGAAACTCGGCATATCCCAGCATGGAGGCAGAAACTGGACAAAAGAAGAACAGTTGTGCTATGAATTCTCCCCACATCCTGGACCTCAGCATTTCTGAAGCAGGATGGGATGTGAGAACAGAGCAAAGAACTTTGGAAAGTCCTTTAAGGGTCCTGGAGAAGTATGAAGGCACTCAAAGAAAAGACAGAAAGCTTCTCAGAGGGTTTAGACTTGGCATGAAGTATTCTGGAGCGACATTTATGTAGGCATGTTTACAAGAACCACTTCCTGTTTTACAGTTTTATCTAGAAAAAGCTTGTTGTGTATTTTATATCCCAAATTATGCTTTAAATCTCACGTTCTCACCAGCAGCCTGATAAGCTGCTCATTAAAACTGGCAACCTAAATGCGAACTATGCAACCATCTCACTGGTGCAGCTGGTGGACGGGGATAAAACAGCGTTCCAGTCTGGGTCCTGGTCTGGACCTGCAGGCCTCAGACTTCACTTCCCACAGTCCCAGTTGCCCCTCTGCCGTCTTTACCAGTTCAGCAGTGAAACCAGTTTAGGATGGAGTGCAGGCAGCTCTGGCTCGCATCCAGAGCGAGTGTCTGAGTAGATGTTATTTTAGCAGCGAGTGAGCCCCCCCCCCCCCCTCCCCCTCCCTTCCTGTACACATTAAAATGAAGTGGGAAATAAGATCTCAACCCTTCGCCTTGTATATGAGGCTGTGGAAATGTATATTTTTGGTCCAAATTTAACAGAAAGTTTGCAGAAGCAGAGGCAGGAGTGGAGGGTTCAGCTCCAGACAGACATGCTAACACAACATGGACACTTTGTCTCTACCTAGCAGCTTAAATGGACTTATTTTAGACTCTTCCACTTTTATATATAAAGCCAATCTCCACACCATCAAGTCAACTCTGGTTTCAGTTCATTGCAGCTAGCAAGGCCATGAACAGGACACATGTCTGTGACTCGGATTCTTCGAACTCTAAGCACCCTGATGATCTTTTCAGTGATTCAAACAAACTGAGAAAAGTGCAGGAATTCAGCTGGACGTGTAACGGAGTTGTTCTACAAGGACAACACGGTTCGGGGAGGCCTTCTGCAGCGCCCAAACATCGAATCTGCAAGCTGTTTAAATTCCTTCCAGCTCCCTCTGGCTGCTCCACAAGTGTCAAGTTTCAGCATTAACACAAGCCAAGGAGAACCAGGGGGAGGGAAGGGAAACAGTCAGCCTCCTCTGGCTGAAGGCATCATTAAAACTTAGCCGTATAGGAAAAGAGCTTGTTGTGGTGGGCCGATTAACATCCATGATAGGGCTGTTACGTTTTATGGTCGTAATGAGAAATCCAGGCAGCTCAGGCTTTCAGGGCACAAAAAGTAAAAGTTGAAAAGATTCAGGACTGGTTTCAGGAACCGGCTTAACGGCCGAACGTGGGATTTTATCAGAGTTATGACGTGAAAGCTCTCAAACTTCATCTGCCACCGGCAGAATTCATCACGTTTGCTGATCTTTTGTCCTCCGTGGTTTGTTTGTCTGACAGTGAAACAGCAACAGAGCTCTGCCAACCAGTTATTTAAAGACCCGAAACTTTCAGCCGTCTTTTATCTCCAGTTACATTATTTTCTTCATGGTCGTGACGCGCTGGGGTCTGTTGCTGATGTCATGGAGACGCATCACCAATTCATCACCAGCTGAAAGAATCAACCCATGTAACCTTCATTTAACCCTTTATTGCACACGTTTTGATGGTACAGACTGAAAACTATTTAACATTTTATGACTGATTTTGAGCCATTTTTATTGCCAAAATACCCAGAATTCCAAGATACTTTTCATTGCTCCGGTCAGCGATCGCCAACTGTGGTTCCTGTTGATGCATCTACCAAAAAACTGCTGGTCATTCCCCAGCACATCCTACATGGATGGACTTGTAGGATGTGCTGGTGAAGGACGGACTCCTGTAAAGAGAGAAACTCTCAGTCATAGTTGCTTAACACCAAACACACAGAGCAAAAACCATATTAAAAAAAATGATGAAAAAGTGGCTTACAGCAACAGAAAGATTGGTCAAGAAGGGTCTTAATGGTTCCATACTTCCATAGTTTTCCATGCATGGCCATGAAGAAACTCGTCAGAAGCAACAAATAGATCCAGATGTCAGAAAACTGAATGACTGGCCTCTCAGCTGGGGCAGCCAGGTCAAGTCCTCAAGAGCTACTGTCCTGTAACTTTTGCACCCATTCCTTCTCCAACTTGAATAAAGTGGCTGAATGCCCTCATCAGCATGTCATTCAGCTCTGGATCACGAGTCAGACGTTTGATTCAGATGTGGTGGAGAAGGGTTGCAGGGTAGTAGATCTCCAGGACTGGACTAGTCCACTCTGCTGTAAACCATCGCAGAGCTCAAGTTTTTAAAAACATGAAATGCATGAAATCACATCAGCTTAGAAAATACTGAAACTCACATGTTCATTACCCAAAAGTGCACCATTGTCTGTGAAGTGCTTAACAACTGAATGGAAACCTTTTCCAGGACTGTGGAAATGCTTTCCATCGCCACACCTGACCTCCTTGTAAGTCTATGTAGCCAACGAAACACTGGGAACGCATGGAAAGAAAGTCTCATCAAGTGGAAACTGTATGGAGACCATAAGCAGACATGTAAAGGTGTCTAAACCTTTGTCTCCTGGAGAAAAATGTTAGAGTTTTTGAGCTTTTAACATTGTGTGCTCAGAACAGACATAGATATCGGGGTTGGCAACTCTGGACCTCAAGGAAACAAATGGAAGCATGTTTTTTATTCTCCTAAACACTCGTGAAGAAGCCGGCAAGACAGATGCAGAACATCTGCACACCGTCATCAGATCAGAAAATAAGGAAACCCCATTAAACATGGTAAAAAGCTGGTTGTTGTGAACAGAAAGAATAAAAACCACCTTGGCTGTTTCAGCTCGTTGCTGCCAGATAAACAAGCAGTTAACAGTGTTATCACTATAAACCCACGCCTGAGGCAGAGCTGCTCTCTGATTGGCTGACAGGTGAAGCCTACCTCGTTCCACACCTTCCAGTTCAAATAAAAACAGCTCTGTAACTGTCCGACAGGCTGAACCGCCTGACTCTACTGAGTCAACACACACACACTCACACACACCATAGCCAAACACAAAGCACGTCTTGCTGTTGGAGAACCATCAGATCCTCTGCTGACTTTTCATTGGACACCATAAACCTGGATACCGGCCAATCACTGACTAGGATTACTTTCCCATGAAGTGTGTCATTTGGTGAAAAGTGAAGGAAACCTGCCTGGTCCTGTCTGCTGAGCTTTCACACAAGTGAAACAGTTTCTCATGAAACTTTTTGACCCAACATGAAGCCTCATGTCTTCATTTCATTTCATTTGTAAAGTAAAACAAAAATCACGTCAGTGTTGATTCAAGCGAACTCTTATCGCAGGTTTAAAGCTCATTCAAAGCGAAGAATCATGTGGTTTGGTTGTAAACAATATGAACTGATCCAGATATTTTCCTAAACAGTGTCAATCAGAACACAGCAAACGTGAGCTCATCTGAACAGGTGAAAAGTCATATTTCTCTACTCAACTACTTTTCTATTTACTCTGATTCTGACTGGACAGGAAAACAGTCATGTTTCAAGAAAAAGGCCCAGTGATGAAAAAGTGCAGTCTGGATTTGTGCTTCCATTCTATTTATAGTTGCCGGGCTGAATCTGGTCCAGGCTGTTTTGGCTGCAGTTCAGTAATTAGAGATGAGAAACCTCCTGCTGAGGGATGTGTCACCGTCCACACGTTCATGTCTCTAAAGTTAGGAACAATGCACTCCTGTTTAGCTCTTCAACAACATTCCACTGAAGCGGTGAGAAAATTTTCTCCTGGCTAGGATTTCCATTTTATTTTCTCAATACACTTCGAACATTACAGGCATGATGTGGAGAAAGTGACGCAGACTTCAAACATGCTGCATTTAGGCTGCACATGCTGTCACACACCCTGCCAATGACCCTGCCATCTTTAAAAAAAAAAAAGATGAATACTGATTAATTGTATCTGATTTAATTAAATGAATATTGATTCATAAAACAATTAGTTTTTTGTTTTTTTTATACATTTCCCTTTCCAGTGGCAACAGTGTCTGTATGGGATTTACCGATCCTCAGCAATATCTTAGCATATGCAAACGGCAAGGTTAACAGCGTCACTTCCATCCAAAATCTTCTTTCTCTCAGATTACGTCAAATTTTATTTATTTTTTATTATTGGATTACATTCACCTGAAAACTATTTAGAAGCTTATTATTTCCCACGTTAGCAGTTAACTTTATGACTGTGAGCCGTAACATTAGCATCTAAAGCTAAGAATATCGGCTTTAACCTTTTAACTTTCACACAAACAAAAAGACCAGAGAAAAATGTTTCTGTTTGTCTGTTTTTTTATTTTGTTCTTTTTTGGGGGGGACAAGAATAAACAAAATAAATGCTTCTCATCAAATGGTTGAGAAAATTCAAGAATTAAAGAAATTCATCAAAGTCACTACAAATTTACCTCTACCAAAAGGCAGAACAGAACCTTAAAGAGTTAACATTAGCAGCTAATGCTAAGACCGTGGGCTCTCACATTAGCAGTAAACGTCAAGACCAACCTTTATGATATTCAACAAACACAAAAGTTTTTAAAATCACAGGAAGAGATGTCACCACACACGTACATACTTCAAAATAAATCTGATAATAGATTGGTACATGTAGACAATCTGTCATTAGAAGCTAATGCTAAGTCTATGGGGTTTAACATTAGCAGCTAATGCTACATCTATGGGCTTTAACATTAGCAACTAATGCTAAGACTATGGGCTTTAACATTAGCAGCTAATGCTACGTCTATGGACTTTAACATTAGCAGCTAATGCTAATAATATGGGCTTTAACCCATAGTTAACAATGATCTTTTCAGAAGAGCATGTACGTCTATCGAATCAGATTATTAGTCGTGATTTTAACGCTGATGTAAACGGGCTCAGAGTCTTTAATATTCAAGCTAAACTGGTGTCACATAATTATCTGTAAATTAATCCAAATAGAATTTAATCTAATCAGTCATGAATCGAATCAAGCAGTTTCCAATTAACTTGAATCAGGTAATAAGTGGTGATTCTCAGAATGATTATCTATTGCATCAATTTATTTTTGTACTGTTACCAAACCTGTGATTTGCATGGTTGGGATTATTAGTAGTGTATAAAACCATAAGAAAGCAGATTATTTATGTGCCATGATGCTTTGTGAGTCTGAGTTTGTACAGATAGAAGACCATCAGTCATTCAGATGCCTTCTCGAAATGAATATGAAACACTCCAGTTTCCCTCACAGTTCTTCTCAAACTGTAACCACTGACACCGCTTTACTTCATCATCCGATGCCCTTTTGCGTAAAGACTGGGCTCTTTGTTTCAGCTGCGATTAGCTGGCAGATATAAAGGCAAGCAGGCTGACATTTGAGACTATTGTGCGTGCCTGAGAAATATTCCCTCTCTCAGGCTCGGGGAGAGCTGAACCGCCAGATGTACGCTTCGCTCGTCATGAGGTCCAGGAGGAGAAACTCTGAAACCGTGGGGTGTTTGTTTTACTCAGCCTGAGCAATCACACCCGCACCTATGCACTCCCCGAGTGCAACGACCTTTGACCCTTCATTCCTCTGAAAACCCCACTGGGTTTTCAAACAGCACCAATGAGAGCATGCGATCTTTCAGCCAGGAAGGCAGAGCGGCTGGTAACTGTTGGGTCTGTCTGTTTCACCTCAAACCTGAAGAGAAACTGGTTTTAAATGACTGGAGTAACGTCGGCTGCAGGGATGACACACTTCTGCTGCCAGTTCCTGACGGACGTGGTCCCAGTGAGGTGTGGAAACCAGTGTTGGAAATGAAATCAACCACAGAGCCGACATGTTTAACTAGTTCAAACGGTCAGACTTTCACATTGTGGTTGTTTGGAGGAATGAAGCAACACATGGTGGCGAACTGAAGAACCCCAGCGGCTTCCTCCAGAACTCACCAGTTTTACCTTTACTTTTAGTTTTCAACCACAAAGCAGAAAAGGTTGAGGTTATTCTGTCATGAGAGTTTTAGTTTCTTTCTAAAACTAAGAAAATAACATGAAAACTTCGCTGATTAAACCAAAAACTTCCATTGTCTTTGAGAAAACCCACCTGAGAGGTGGAAAAAGAGGGAAGTGTTACAGAAACAAACTAAAGAGCAGCTTTGTGACGGAACAAAGTTCTGGTCCATCCAACACACAGCTGCGGTCTGCTGGTCCAAAACTCCCCTTCAGAAGCACCTTTAGTCTATTTATAGTTTTACAGGACTATTTTTTTCTTCTGAGGAAACCAGAAAAGAGGTGCGGAAATACCACAGACCCACTGGGACCCAGTGGGACCCAGTCTAACCCCAGCGTGACCAGAAACGTCCTGTGATAGTGCATGGGTGTGACCCTGCAGCACCAACCAGGAGATGTTCCCTGACTTCTGAGAGTAAATAAAGAACTTTATGACTAATTTTTGCCCTTGCAGGCTGGTAAAGCAGCTCTGTCCACCTCATGGTGTCCTCACACACTTTATTTGCATGTTAAAGCAGATGAAGCCACTTCTGCAGCTCTATCTGATGGTTTATATATGTGTCACAACTCTGGCTGGGTTTTCCACTTCTGCATGAAGGTCACAGCTTTTTGGCTTTTCTCTGTTTCGTGTTAAAGTTGTGAGTGGTGCCTCATGCTGCAGCTCTCTTACCTCTGTGAAGAAGTTGTCCATTGGCCTCCTTAGTTTAATCCACGAGGATTTACAGTATGGAAAGCGCGCGTCCAGACAATCCCACTCATGTGTTGTTAGTGCGCTTCCACGCCAAAGAAGAAACCAAAAGAATCCTCCAGAAGAAGCAGCAGATCCACAGTTTCAGTGCATCATCTTCCTCCTGACAGGCTGCAGCAGGAGAGTCACCAGGAGCTCCAACTGGACATGTACTCTTTGTTTCCAGGACTTTTCATCCACAAGGAACACCAAGAGTCCCCCAAAGAACAACAAAAAGAAACTTCTGATAGTTCCCGTGTGTCTCCCTTCTGCGTCTGTCACGCGTGGATCTGCAGCCGGTTGGTTCACTGTGGAGCGAAACGTTGCAGGAGAGCTGAGTCAAAGACACGCCGGTGGAAGTTTGGAGACTGGTGGACAATAATCCTGGAGCTCCTCCTCCTCCTCCTGCTGTCTGTCTCACTGACTCCTCCTGCTGTCAACATGTGGACCAGAGACATCCTGATGACTCACGTCCTCTGTTTGCAGCAGCAAGGAATATAAAATAAAATAAAATAAAATAACGTGGAGGCCCTGGTCCAGTCCTCGTGTCTATATTTCGCCTCCCAGATTCAGATTTAGGTATTCGTGGGTTTCCTCAGCTTTCTGAGGCTCTTTCAAAGCTTCTCGTTGTGTTCTGACGTCTTTTTCAGCCATTTTTGGCCCAGTCCTCCTGCCACGCCATGCATGCATGCAGAGGAGAGTTTTACATGATGTAACAGCATATTTAAAAAAAAAAAAAAGCTGAATAAATAAATAAACAGACCTTAAATAAACTATGATCCAAAATAATTTAAAACAGGCAACATGTCGTCAACAAATAACAAATACCAAATGACAATAAAAGTATTACAATAAACAGTATACTAATATCCAGATACTATTCTATTCTATTCTATTCTACAGTCATTCAGCAGACACTTTTATCCAAAGCGACTTACATATGAGAGTGAGAACAACACAAGCAGGAAGTCAAACAGTAGAGGACATGGTAGGAAGGTGCTGGTGGACTGTCCAGTTGGACGCCAGTCCTACATGAAGTGGAATATAGCGATACTAAGTGTTTTATCTGTTGGAAAGTTGGAGAACTTAGCCCAGTTCTTTGCAACAAACTTTATAGTATTAATTAGTCTTTTTATAACATAGGTGATATTATGAGGTGGGAAGGGAGTAAACAAAGATAAATAAATAAAAAGCCTGTAGCACTTCATGGACCAGTCTGGTTTCAGTGTTCATCAGGAGCAGTGGGGTAAGAAGGAAGCCGTTAAACACCGACGAGTCTGAAGTCTCTGGAAGACAGAAATTCCTGTCCCTGTCTGCTGATTCCCTGTCTGCTGTCCCCGCATGCAGGCAGAAACCAGACACAAAATCCAGCGAAGACCTGAACCAGGACCTGAGATGTGGATCTGGATCTTCAGCTGATCTACTGAAGGCTGAACCCTCATCAGAAATGGTCTCCATGGAAACATCAGAAGAACCAGAACATTGTTTCCACAGTTTACAGTGGTGATTCTGCAGCGTCAGAAGAAGCAGAGCAGCTTGTTTATGAAGCTGACCTGAAGCTGAGCTGGAGATTAAAACAGGAAATCACTGAAAAATGTTTTTATACTCAAATGAAATCTTGTCAGTAAATATTTCGGAGGACATCCAGATGTCTCCGGCTTTGGATGAACCAGCTGGGACTGGTCAAACAGCTCGGTTAGCTAGTTAGAGGATCTCTGATGTCACGTCGTCATCAGTTTCCTGGAGCAAACCATTAAAACCAGTGCAGATGTGTTGGTGGCGACCACAACGATGACTCAGCGCCGTGAGATGGAAGTCCTGCAGCTGCTGCTAAAAGAACCACGAGTTCACCTGGTTCTGATCCACTTCTGTTTAAACTTTTCCCCTTTGCTTCCCAGTAGCCTAAAAACTGGAACATTTATAGAAAATATGAATAATTTATGCCATAAAAACACTGGTGGTTTGGTTCCAGCAGCTTTTTATGTTTAAGACGCCAGGATGCTGATTGTTGACTGGATTAAAATGGGATAACAGTTAGCTGGATGGGAACTGGTCTGTTTACTGGGATTTTACTGGGAGCTCTAATGAGATCCAAACCCAGGACTTGGAGCAGAGCGGTGGTCTGGATCATTAAGATAAAGAGTCAGAAATTCAAACTTTAACATTCCAGCTGTAGGTGATCAACATGTGATGTTAACATCTGTGTGTGTTTGTCAGGTTTTCCACTCCAAACCATTAAACCCACCATGTGACCCCTGGCCCTTGCTAACTCCAACCCTGAGGCCCCCATTGTCTAAAACTGGACCTGCCTGCAACCATCTGACCCTCAGACTCACCGTGTGTTTGGATTTTAGGGATATTTATAACTAATAAATATGAATTATTGTAATGAATTTAGTCTTTGTCGTGCTGTTAGAAAGACTTCAATGAAAAAGCTGCAGGAGGTTCAGATTTTCTTTCTTTGCCTGACTGCTTGTACTTATATCGCCTCCGAAGGGCCTCGGCTAGCGCTCGTGTTTCCACCCAGACACCTCGTCTGCACTGCTCTGGGCTAAATCTGAACTTGTAGACATAAAAACCACAATGTTGGACACGGTGGACGATCCCATGACTCTCAGCAGCTGCATAAAGACTGGAAACACAATGCGAGGAGACGGTGAATGTGCAATAATCCGTCCTCATGGTGGAGATAGTGGGGGGTGAGCTTGACGTCTGAGGTTAAAGGACTGTAAATAAGACGTGGCATCTGTCCTGATGATGGGGGCCGGTCGCTGTGGAGCCGCCTGGAGGTGAGTAACTGGATGGTTTGGTGGAGCTCTGAGCTCTCTGAGTGTTTCTAGTTTAGTTCTGATTCACTTTATCACAGCTGGCTTTTGCATAATGTTCACATATGGTACAACGATCTGGTCGAGGTTCAACTCTGCAGCTGCATCGTTAAACACCAGTAACACCAGTAACACCAGTTCCTGCAGCTCCCAAACGGCCTGATAGGTTGAGGAAAGAAGGAGATCAGCTCTGATATGGGTTTAGAATATGAATTCAGTGCCATATAAAGATACTAATGTTTTAACTAATTGTTGGGGTTATTATTGGGGGGTTATGGTGGTGGTGGGGGTGTTGTGCTATCAGACGGTATAAAAAGATGTTTCTATTTGGAGTTTTCATGTTATTTTTGGAAAAAGCCGCCATACAGGGGTGGATTTTCCTCTTCATAATGTTCTTCCTGATTGATCTGGTATTGTTGTCTGAGGCAGACAGCAGGTCTGCATGTTCAGACCAATCAGAGTCCCACTTCAGCAAATACATCTACAGATCTGTTATCATCTCCACATATAATCTCCTTCCACAGGTCACCTGGCTGGATAATGTCACCTCCGCCATGCTTGACCTGTAATTAGTGCCCATTAACAGAGGTGAGGTTGCAGTCATTCCTTGTAGCAACAGTTTTTAAGCCCCTGGGGACTCGGGGTCAAACTGTATTTAAAGGGAGCAGTGAGCTCCGCCCACCTTTTCAAACCCACATTAACCTGATTGCTGCTCCGCCTCCAGCCTCAACCTTTGCTCTCAAAGATTTCTGGCCGTTGACATGAAGGTGCTGATTTGGAGTCAAAGGCTATTCCTTGTTGTGACACTAAAAGCTCAAACTGTTTGGTGTTCTTTGGTCCAGTGGAGCCACCATCCTCAATGACAAGATGCGACTCTGATCGATGATTTTACAGAATTAATAGTGTTTAAATGCAAAATTCCTGCAATAAGTTGTTCCAAAAAGAAAAAAGGCAGAAATATAAAAACACTAATAAAACTTTTCAGTCACTTGGTTAAACGTTAAGCATAAAGTAGCAGATATGTTCACATTCAGCTGGTGTTTTCCTGCAGAAGGAGCCACAGAAAACATGCAGATAACCAGCGAATAAAAGCGTGTTCTTAATCTGTCATCAAACATAAAATAAAATAAAATAAAATAAAATAAAATAAAATAAAATAAATAAGAACCAACATAACAAGGAACATTCGTACCTCCTGACAACATTTGGCCCAGGAAAACCAGTTAACCCACTGGAAATGCACCAACGACCCACTTTTGGGTCGGAACCCACCAGTTGAAAATCACTGTTTCCTCTAATTTCATTGAACATTTTTCTGTTTTTGTGGACTTGTTTTTAAATCAAATTCAGACTGAACTGTAATATCATGATAATGTTGGGAAACTGATATAAAAACTCATGTTTCCATATAAAAAACTCATTCAAAGGAATTCAGATCAAATCTTATGAATATAAATCCCTGCAGAAAATATAAACCAGTTATATATCATAAAATATAAAATGCAACATTTTCATACCATGAAATGATTACAATTTATATTTTTAAAAACAAACATTGTATAAAATTATTTCTGTTTGCTCTAATTAGATTCAAATCATTTTATATTTTAAAATACAGTAAAGATATTTGATGATCTTTTTATTTTAATTCTCTAATACTGTACACATTATATTTAGTACCTGCAGTTTCTGAGACCTTTTGGATCATTTTCTGTATATAAAGAAAAACTTCATCCAGACGCCTGTTGTCTGCCTCCTGGTGGATACTTTAGGTACTACAATAAAAAGCTGTACATTTATTTATTTATTATTTACATCTTGTGACAGGGGCAAATGTTTAGTCCATAACTTATTGGGCTTGAAAAACTTGAACAAAATATAAAAATGTCTGACTTTTATAGTTTCTGTTAATAAGAATCTGAATAGGAAGTAAACAAAAGTTTTGCACCTGTTTATACATTAGCAATGATTTTTTTTTTTTAGTTTATTATTATATATTATTACATTTGTATCCTAACATGTTGCTAACATAAATAAAACTACACTTTTTAATTTAGTGATGTATACTTGATTGAATTTGGTTAAATTACAGTAAGTTTAGTTTATTGCAGGAGAGATGAGTTCAGGGAGGATTAGCTTCAGTTTAGTTTTGCTGATCAATATTTTAAAAGATGAAATCCCGTTTTGGGGAAGAAATGTCACCAAACTGGCCTTTGAGGTGACCCCACCTGAACTGTCCGTAGTAAAACCACTGATTACCTCCACCTAAGTAGAGGTTATGTTTTCCCTGGAGTTGGTTTGATAAACTTTTCGGAAATCTCTGTGATGGAAGAAGGATTTTGGGAGCGATCTGGATCATAGTCTGATTCCAGGATGGAAGGGTAACGTTATCTTTAGAGCTTCTAACTCAACAATGCCCAGAATCACTAAACTCCCCAACCTTCCCTCAGCTTGACGTCTGAGGGTTTGTTTCCAGGTTAAAGGACTGTAAATAAGACGTGGCATCTGTCCTGATGATGGGGGCCGGTCGCTGTGGAGCCGCCTGGAGGTGAGTAACTGGATGGTTTGGTGGAGCTCTGAGCTCTCTGAGTGTTTCTAGTTTAGTTCTGATTCACTTTATCACAGCTGGCTTTTGCATAATGTTCACATATGGTACAACGATCTGGTCGAGGTTCAACTCTGCAGCTGCATCGTTAAACACCAGTAACACCAGTAACACCAGTTCCTGCAGCTCCCAAACGGCCTGATAGGTTGAGGAAAGAAGGAGATCAGCTCTGATATGGGTTTAGAATATGAATTCAGTGCCATATAAAGATACTAATGTTTTAACTAATTGTTTTTACACTTTTGTGGCCGAATAAGTGCAAATATTGTTGTTGCATTTATAGTTAATTAAAACAAACATGTTGTTTTACTAAGTTTGATCAAACTCACGTCAGATACAGCGACAGAGTGAGATTTATAGTTTAGTAGGAAAAATCTGACCCCTCAGTGACATTTCTGATGCTCCATCTGATTCCCGTGTCTTTGGGCTGATTCGGGTTGACGGCTGACTTTTAAGGCTTGACTCGCTGCCAGCTTCTCCCCAAAGCAGGAGGAGGAAGCCAAACATTTCCTGTGACCATTTCAGACTCGTCTTTAAGATGTTAGATAGCGAGACCAGGAAATTCTTCTGTCTTTCAGGACAGAGACCTGAACAGACTTCCTCAAAGCGGAGTCATGCTGCACTGAAACCTGCTGGATGCCGTGTGAAACGTAAAAGAAACAGAAGATGCGGGAAAGATGAAGAGGATTAGCTGGACTAATCTCTGTTCAGAGAGAAAATGAGGAGTTTCCCGGCTGAGATGAGACGTTTCTGATCCTCCTGCAACTATCTGGATGTTCAGCTGCTTGGTTTTCATCATCTGTACAGAAGATCGATACGTAGATGGACGGACAATATCAATATTTTTCATGTCGATACCATACGATGAGTCTATGGTACTTTTTCTTTGATACTGATTCTGGTAAAAGTATTGATAACACTAATACTAATATCGATACTGATACATATATCAACATTGGTATTGATATTGATACCCCTATTGATATTGGCAGCAGTATCGGTGGTATCAAAATCAGTATTTCTTGGCCCTCAAAAAAAAAAAATAAAAAAATCATAATTCCACAGTGTGCATTTATCTCTTTATTGCGAGGGCAATATGGAATATAGATAGACTATCAATACTCGTTGCTCCTGAAACAAAATTAAATTCTATTGTTGAGTCAATAAAACAAAAATAATTTAAAATGATAAAATAATTAAACTTCAGATTATTATAACTTTATTCACATTTAATGGATAAAAATATGTACAAGTAATGTGATGAAGGATAAAAATATAAAACAAACACAAATCAAAACCTCATCATTAGTGACATCATTATGATGACATCATAACACCTGATGGGCTGCCATGATCATGTGACACACACAGGAGAACACTTCACCTGCTGTCATCTAAAAGTCTCCGAAGTTTAAGTACTGGCATGTTAGTATCAGCTGAGAGGGATCTCCATACTCCAAAAAGTATCAAAGTGTCACCATACACCCCTCTGGAGCAGTTTTATACGTGTCCCGCGCTGGGAACACGTGTAGCTTGGTCTGTTTTTAGGGTCTTAGTGACCTTTCAGTGGTAAGAGCAGAAATTTCCTGCTATGGTGGAACCATGAAACGTCATGAGGCTCCAGTGGAAACGAAAGGAGCGCAGCAGGGCCTCGGCTGGACAGACGGTGGGCCGGGGCGACTCTGGGATTCACAGCTGGACCCTCTGGAGGACGAGGAAGGAGGACGTAATGCTCGTAGCAAACCCCAATGTTCACATGAAAGGATACCATCATCCAGGTTACTTCCTGTTAACCCTTTAGTTTCCTGCTAAATCGTAGCTTTCCAGATGCGTACAACGTGTGCAGGAACTCAGAGTGGCGACTAAGTACAACACATAACGGGACGTCTGGTCTGGTATGAGCAGACTGACCGCTGTGTCACACCTCTGCATGCCATGCCATTTGCCACCACATGGGGGCAGTCTCAGGATCCGAGCAGAGAGCTTTAGCTGAGCAGTGGAAAAGACTGGAACTAGCTAGAATCTGCTGGAGATGAAAATAACTGGATTGTCCTGAGATGTTGCTGTTGGATGTATTTACTCGGGTCTCCTCAGAATGTGTCGTTGTTGTTATTTATTCGGTTATTGTCGCCCCCTAGTGGCTCTGCAGCCACTCTGAAGCTAATTTGTGTATTTTTATTTTATTTCATTTTATTTTATTTTTTAAATTGGACTGAATGTGAATCAGTTTGCTTTAAATAAAGCTGACCGTCTTTCACCCTGTGATGGAGTGGTGACCTGTCCAGGGTGTACCCTGCCTTTCGCCCAGAGACTGCTGGGATAGGCTCCAGCTTCTCCACGACCCTTCAGACTAAGCGGTTAGGATAATGAATGAAAGACCATCTTATAGAGAGAGAGGATCACTGCAAACATGGGATAAAACTGGAAATATTAAAAGTTAAGAGGTGTTAGTCATAGATTTTTCCAGAAAAACACTAAAACTGCAGCAGATTCTCTGCAGTGAAGCAGCCTGTGATTCTGGATTTTCATTCATAAAGAAGAAAAGAAAAACCAGACGGTGACCCTCTTGTGATGTGGTCACTTTCTGAAGATTTCATGACTGAATAATTTTTCTCTCCAATCTCCTAAATGTATCACTGATGCAGCAACAACACCGGTCTGCATAAAAGCAATGAGCTTGACTCTAAATTAATTTAATTTAATTTAATTTAATTTAATTGCACACACATAGAAACAAATAAAATACAGAAAAATAAATTGGAAAAAAATGATAAAATAGACAAATTAACTACAAATGAATATTGAATAAATGAGAAATAATAAATAAATGAAGATAGTTAATAAATGAATATGAAAACATAAAGTGAATAAAAACATTTGATGATTGATCAATTAAATTAAGAGAAAGAAAATAAACAAAAGAAGTTTCATTTAATTTTATTTTATGAATTTGTCATATCGTCCCTTCGTCCCTGATCTGAGGTTCGAGCATGACAACGACGTTGCCGAGGCTCGGTTCAGTTTGGATAATTTGTCCCTGCTGGGTGGAGAGTGTCCAGGCTTCTGCTGGAGGTCTTCATCAGGCCTGGATGCTGGGAGTTTAGAGACAGCTGTGGGACTTGGAGGGTCACTCAGACGGGATGTGATCACCTCCCAACATGCTGCATTTATCAGCAGGTCTGCAAAGAGGTCATGTCCAGCCAGTTAGGTTTAGACACAGCATCTTCTAGAACAGACTGACCTCTCCTTAATCCCCACAGGCTTCCTGCTGCAGGGAGGGAGGCGCTGGACTCAGCTGGTCTGGGAATCCCTCCAGAGCTGCTGAAACACTGACTTTCAGTCCTGCTTCTGAACGCACGCCTCATTTAAACTTTGATTGTTGATTTCCTGCGTCTGAAGAATCAGATGGTCCTCTTTCACTTCCTGTTAAAACCTGATGCAACATGTGATGTTTTCTTGTTTTAAGTCACTTTAAGACACACAACTTGTTAGTTTTAACTGGAAAACACAAAAGTCATTAAGTTTCACAACAAAACAGACTAACAATAGTTAAAGCAGCTTTTAGAAGGACTTAGAAATGTACTTTAAACGGAGTTTCCGGTTATAATGGATAAAACAAACAGTCACAAAGCCATGTCCTTAAATGCATCACAACCCAGCGTGACACATATGATCATGGAGCTTGGCAGCACTGTACAGACTTTGCTCAGAATCCAGTGAAACACATTCTGATTCTCTCTTCTGCTACTTAATGGACAACAGAAAGCAGAGTGTTACACTGTAAAGGTTTTGATTTATTACATAAAATAAATACTAATAATATCTAAATATTATTATAAGAAATAAAAATAGTAATAAATACTAAATATCCTTAAAAAACGTGTTACTTTTTATTTTACATCTTTTTAAAGGGATAAATAAAGGCCTAAATATTGGTCTTATCTTAACAGTTTTTCATGGCTTGGATCTTCATGGGTTAACAAAGTGAGCTGGATCTCTGATTTAAATGAGGCGTTGAGCGTCTCAAAGAGCTGAACTGTGAAGGAAAGGAGGCATAATGACCAGCAGATGTACATAATGACCATTTATCCTGCATAAACTTCACGTCATTTCACCTAAAATAAACTTGTTTGGAATTAGTTGTTTCCAAAAGAAGAAGAAATCCTAAATTATTTGTAAACACCGCCACCTAGTGTCCAGCTGTAGGAACTGCAGCGTCTTTTTACATTGAACCGCGGAGGATCCTTTATCGGCCAATAAAAATCACATTAAAAGCTTGAAAATCCAACATTTTATTTTCTGTCGACAGAATTCAAACAGAACCTCTAAAAGCACCAAACCTGCAGCGTTAAACCGGAACTTGGACTGAATCTTCTGACAAACCTCCTCTCAGATTATTGTCATGTCTTTGTGTCTACTGGAAAAATAAAAACTGCAGCAGGAATTTATTTGTTACATAAAGTTTTTATTTTTATTATTCAGAAAGAGAAAATAATTTGCTGCTCTGCAGTGCACGCGTAGCTCTCTTTCCCCCATCATTCAGGTCTGGAAAGTTCCTGCGGGACGCACCGGTTTACATCAACAAGTGCACCCAGCTGACCAGCAGGTCTGGAGACAGAGAGGCGCGCAGGGGGCGCGCGCGGGCAGCGCGAGCAGCGCTGAGGTTGTGAAAACCTGGAAACCAGTAAAACCAGCAGCCTCCCACTAAATCTTCCTGCTCCTTCCTCCTCCAACATCCCACAAAGCAAAACACCTGCTGGTCTGGAAACATGTTTTTTGTCTCTTTAGAATAAATTCCCGAAAAAATTCAAATATAAATAATTTTAACAAGTAAAAACTTCTTCCATGTTTCCACGCAGGAAACGTGCACGCTGCTCCTGACTGAGGTGAATCTGACTGCCTTCCTCAAGTGGAAAAATTTCATTCCACGTGCACAATGCTCGCGCGTGCACGCTCGGATGGATGCGTGTGCGCGCAGGATCGCGGAGTCTAGTGGAGCAGACGAGCCGCTGTGCGCGCAGGGAAGCCGCAAAAAACACAACAGCACGCGCACACGTGCACGCAGACACGCGCGCGCGCGCAGTAGCCGCTACTTGGAAGTGCGAGGAGAGCAGAGGGATCGTCGGAACTTGAGCGCGAGGTAAGAGCTTCATTTCTGCTTCCCCACGCGCACACATCCTCCTCTCCTCCACGCTGCGTGTTTCCATCACGGCTCTCCTTCATGCCTTTTGTCTTTTCCTCCATCTGTCCGCGGGGGAAGCGCGCGCGTGCCGCGTGGCTGATGGCAGGGACCGGGCAGGAGGGATGAGACAAAGAGAAGAGGAGAAAGGAGGAGAAAAGAGGAGAAAGGAGGAGAAAGGAGGAGAAAGGAGGAGAAAAGAGGAGAAAGGAGGAGAAAAGAGGAGAAAGGAGGAGAAAAGAGGAGAAAGGAGGAGAAAGGAGGAGAAACTGCTGGAATCAGAAAAGATTCAGATCAACTTAGTTTCTGGAAGCCTTTGGCTTTTCTCTGGACGTGCACGAGCGCAACAAAAAGGGGTGTGTGCAGTCCAGACACAAACACGCGCACAGAGACGGAAAAATTTGTCTCTTTATCAGTTTATTATGGATTATTGATTCTGTATCGATTTCCTGCCTGAATGATGGAACTGACTGAGGCAAAAGAAGGGAGGAGGTGTGTGTGTGTGTGTGTGTGGGAGGGGGGGTAAAGAGTTGAACAAGACGCGTCGCCCCACCTTTCAGTGCGTGTGGGGGTGTGACACCTCCTGTCCGCGCGCCTCTCGCGCGCACAGCGACCAGATTATGTCACGATTCAGATGAATTATTAACATCATATTTTCCTTTTATTGCACTGAGAAGGAAACAGGGGGGGGGGGGGGGGGGGGCGGTGATAGAGATATGGGGGGTGCACCTGACCCCCCCCCCCCCCCCCCCCCCCCCCCACACACACACACACACACGCACAGGAGCTAAATACACATTTAGTTCCTCTGTTTTATGCCAGGCTGCGGTTTCTGCGGAGAATCAAACTTTACCTCCTTCCTCCTCATTTCTCCTCCTTTCTCCTCCTTCCTCATCCATCCTCTTCATTTCTCCTCCTTCCTCCCCCTCCTTCCTCCTGCATCCCTTAATTGCCAGCTCCTTTGTTCGCCGCGGCACGCATGCGCACTGGCGACAGGGTGTGGATGGGAGAGATGCCACCTTGTCTATCAATAGGATGGAGAGGAGGAGGAGAAAGGGGGGCTTACTGGTTTTTATGGGAGAAAATAGATTGTTGAAACAAAATGTGAAGCGAAACATCTTCATTTCTATTTAATATGAAGAAATTCTGTGTATGGACAGAATATGTGTGTGTGTGTGTGTGTGTGTGTGTGTATTAAGTCAGTGGATCAGGTTGATGCTGCACCAGAATCATTTAGCAGGATGTATTTATGATTTACAGGGATGAATTTTAATATTAATTATAATAAACGTCAGCACTAAATGTATGAAACGATGTTTTATGCTGGATTTTTTGGCCATTTTCTGCTTAGTTGTAGACGTTTAAACGCTGGTCAAAGTCTTTCAGGACAGATGTTGTTAGTGTGACAGATGGACGTCTGCGACTTTTCACCGCTTACTGGGAAGACTGGGAAATGTGGGAACGGCACCGTTCCAACCCGGGGAAAGGGGAACATGTGAAAGATGGGGAAAAAAAAGTCCACATCTGAGGAAATAAGGAGATTATTAAACTAAAGAAGTCATTTTATATCACATTTATGAAAGAAAAACTCTGTTTTTGTATGTGTGTGTGTGTGTGTGTGTGTGTGTGTGTGTGTGTGGGAGGTGCTCCTACATTCATCACTTCCCTCCTCTAGGGAAGCAACAGTTGGTATTCATGCATGTGAAATTCTGTGCTTGACGTGCACGTGGGGTTTGCAACGCAGCAAAACGTTGAACTTTAGCTGCCGTCACATGACTACAACAACCAATCAGAGGAGGTTTTGTTGGCTGATCACATAGAACCTGAAGTGGATCATAGGAGGATATTCACTCATGTTTCCTTCTTTGTTTGGATAATAAAAAAACATTTTTTATTTTGTACTGTAGAGTCGACAGCAAGATTTCTGATAATTCCAGTAAAATCTTCTGACTCTTCATCCAGACGCCTCGTCTGTCACGGACTGCTGGAAAAATGTCAGAATTCCCTGAAATATGGTCCCCAACCTGGAGACAAGCGATGCGAGAGAGCGATACGCAACGCTGTTTGTTTCTGCTGATTTTCAACATTCAGGGTTTTACCAGAAATCCACCAGCGGCCTGAATGTTGCAGCCAGTATGAACGATGAACGCATGAATCTTTAACCTGATTCCATCCTTGAACTTGGAAAATCGCCGTTGTTTCGCAGCAGAGAATGTTGCTGCTGCATTTCCTGCCTGGAAGCTGCGTTTCCTGGAGATTTGCATATGTTTGCATGCAGGTTCCCGCATGACTGAGAACGTCCTCCTGGCTTCTGCCTGGACCTTCATGCAGCAGCCTGTTAATAACGGAACATTTTCCAGCAGTCTCTCAGACAGAGGTCAGGAGTTACTGGGATAATTAATGCACATCAGGTCTACAAGTTACTCAATACAAGGTTCCGTACTACAGATATGCGTGACATATTTTACTGTATATTGCAGCAATTCCCAACATGTCTCATCAGGTCTGCGAAGAGTTATGTTGCTACCGCACAATAAATAAAGCTAACTTTATGAACCCCGCAGGGAATAAAATCCCTCTTAGCCGTTGTTAGCATCCCAGGGATAAAACCGTCCACAAAGCCGAACATGCTGGTTATGAAATCTAACTACAGCTGGACAAAAGACGTCCTCACTCAGTCAGTGGAGCATTATGGCATCGCTGGCGTCTCCCTGAAGGAGCTACACCATCCATTAAAAGACGATGGCTTTTAAGATGCACCGCTTATTTCCTCCAGAGAATCCGGAGGTATGCTGGTCACAGTTTTCTTGGTAAGCTTATTAATCCTGTTCTTTCATCCACCACATTCCACATAAAAACTGAACATGGAATTTACTGGAATAAAATGCAAAGAAGGCTCTTGCTAACGTTACAGGAGCTGAGCTTCCTCAGAGAAATCTGTTGAGCCAGTTAGACTGGTTTTATTCTAGTTTACACCATAAGCTGAACCATCAGGGGGAAGATAAAATAATAAAAGGCAGGTTTGGTTATGAAACTGGAGCCAGACTCTGTGGAGGCAGAGACTGATCCATCATGGCGACCCCCCAACACTAATATCGATACCTATACCAATACCAATACCGATACCGATACCAATAACAATACCAATACCAATACCAATACCAATAACAATTCCAATACCGATACCAATACCAATAACAATACCAATACCAATACCAATAACAATTCCAATACCGATACCAATAACAATACCAATACCAATACCAATACCAATAACAATTCCAATACCGATACCAATACCAATAACAATACCAATACCAATACCAATACCAATAACAATTCCAATACCGATACCAATACCAATACCAATAACAATACCAATACCAATACCAATACCAATAACAATACCAATACCAATACCGATACCAATATCAATACCGATACCAATACCAATACCAATAACAATTCCAATACCGATACCAATACCAATACCGATACCAATACCAATAACAATAACAATACCAAGACCAATACCAATAACAATACCAATACCGATACCAATACCAATACCAATACCGATACCAATACCAATAACAATAACAATACCGACTGATACTGATACCAATACCAATACCAATACCAATACCAATAACAGTACCAATACCAATACCGATACCAATACCAATAACAATACCAATACCGACCGATACTGATACCAATACCAATACCAATAACAATACCGATACCGATACCAATACCAATAACAATACCAATACCAATACCGATACCAATACCAATAACAATACCAATACCAATACCAATAACAATACCAATACCAATACCGATACCGATACCAATACCAATAACAATACCAATACCAATACCAATAACAATTTCAATACCAATACCGATACCGATACCAATACCAATAACAATACCGACCGATACCAATACCAATACCGATACCAATACCAATACCAATACCGACCGATACTGATACCAATACCAATACCGATACCGATACCAATACCAATACCAATACCGACCGATACTGATACCAATACCAATACCAATACCGATACCGATACCAATACCAATAACAATACCAACACCGATACAGATACCGATACCAATACCAATAACAATACCGACCGATACTGATACCAATACCAATAACAATACCAATACCAATACCAATAACAGTACCAATTCCAATACCGATACCGATACCAATACCAATACCAATAACAATTCCAATACCGACACCAATACCAATACCAATACCAACACCAACACCAACACCGATACCAATACCAATACCAATACATACCGATACCAATACTGATAACAATACCTATAATAATACTGATACCAGTACAGATTCTAGTACTTTTTTTTATTAGGGTTGGCAAAATGTTCACGTTCATACAAAGTCATTGATCAGTGCGATTAACGTATAACCCCTCAGAGCCCAGGCTGACATGTATGATCCACACAGACTTCATGGTAAAAATCCTATTGAGCTCAATCTGATTATTTTCTTCTGTCCTGTCTGAATGATGCACGGTCATCTGGACACCAGAAAGCAGAAGATTACGCTACATTTGACACATCACGTGGTAATAGCAAATATCCTTTAAAAAATATTTTTCCTTTTGCTTAAAGGACAAATAATAACCTCAAACAAAAAAAATGGGATTTTTCATTAAAGTGTTAATTTAATGAACTATAAAAATCCACAATTTTACATTTTAGAATTAATTTTAGTTTATCTTGTCTTGTCTTATCTTATCTTATCTTATCTTATCTTATCGTTTTATTTTCATTTCCTAACCATCTCTCTACTGTTGCTGCTGCAGGAATCAACAGATGTCTTGCAGCGCTTTTGTTCAAAAGTTGCTTTTTGCAATGTTTTTTATTTATTTATTCATTAATTTCTGTATGCATTTAGTAAAATGTACACATTATGATTGGCTAATACATTCCCATGTGACGGATGTTCAATTGCACCTGCAGCCAGAGATCTCCATGGTAACGACTGGACAGTAAAAATGACGTTTACTCTGTTATTTGGTCTGTCCGGCTGCTGATTGGCCGCTGCAGATCCATTCCTGACTGTGTTCATTCATCTGGTTGGATGCAGACAAACAGAAACCTGATGAGAAGTTAGAAAGTGACTCATCTCTTACAGCTGCTTAGGGTGTGTGTGTGTGTGTGTGTGTGTGTGTGTGTGTGTGTGTGTGTGTGCAGACACACAGTAGTGATACCTGCTACGTACAGATTGATAACATGTCTGAAAGTTGAAGGGATTTAAAGAACCATGTTCGTGTCAGACCGTGTTTGAGGGTTTCAGACAAAATGGAAGGAAGAGATGTAGTTGTCATGTTTCCTCTGAAAGTCTCTTCTTCATGCAGAGATTTAAAAGCAATGTGCAGCAGAAGCCGTCATGACGGAGTTGTTGCTCATTAACTTGAAGCATAGAGGTGCAGCAGGACAATGAGAGACTCCAGATTGTGGTAGAAAAAGCTCCACGGTGTTGACAGCGGTGGCGTGGGCGGTTTAGTTTGAGTCACGACTGCGGCTGGCACTAACTGATGGCACAGAGAAGAAACATCAAACCACTTCAGACACATTTCAAGTGTCATTTTTAGACATTTTCAACCTTTTTGGGTGAAATTTTATGGTCTTAAATTATCCTTAATGAGGTAAAAATAAGAAATACTCACTTCTGCTCAACAAATATAACGTGGAAAATGATTAATTATATTTATTGCATTGTCATTTTGCATTCAATTCAATTCAACTTTATTTGTACAGCGCCACTTCACAACAACGTTGTCACAGGACACTTTACATACACATCATTTCAAGCCAATTCATACATATCCAACAATAGAAACCAACTGACTGCATCGAGTCATGACTTTGATCCAATCCCCGATCCTGAGCTGCATGAGGCGACAGTGGGAAGGAAAAAACTCCCCTTTAACAGGAAGAAAACCTCCGGCAGAACCCGGCTCAGGGAGGGCAGTCATCTGCCTCGACTAGTTGGGGTGGAGACGACAGGAAAGACAGATCATTGTCATGTGTCTCTTAAGCTTGGACAAGCACATATTCAGAAGTAGCTAGCTAAGCGATAAAGCTAATGTACACATACAGTTTAGCAAGTAAAGCTATTAATGTAGCATCTTCTGACGTGGTTGAAACTCATAAAAAAACAGATTGACCAAAAATTAATAAAATCAGTTTAGAGAAGGACCAGTGTCTCTTAGCATGCTTGGAATATGATTTCTTTGTGTTTGCAGTAGTGAGTTAAAGTAACGCTTCTTTCTTTGCCTGTTTGCTGTTTCTCAGAGAGAAATTCTTCAACCCATCTTATTCCATGTCCTCTGGATGCATCTGCTTTCTGTTTAATGTCAGATTTTAAACATGAAAAGAACTAAATCTTTCCACATATGAGGCTGATTGAACCCAGAAATTGAAGCAATATTTTGTAGCTAACCAGTTTTTAATTATCTGTTGCATGTTTCTGAGTTAAATGGCACTAAAAACAGAACTGAATACATAGCTTCTCCACTTCAAGCCACAATGCATAACTAGTGAAATTTCATCAAGGTTTGCTGGTTGGTGGTGGCCAATTTAAATGTTGGAACAAGCGTTGTTAGCTTGACATGTATCTACTGGACTGACTGGGCTTATTGTAAACACATGTAGCCATCTTCTGCATAAAGAGCCTTTTGAAAAGCTGCGAAATAATAATGTGAGTCACGCAGTGATTCAAAGTAAATGGACGAGGCTGTGCAGTGTTGCTGCAGGTCAGCAGTGTAAACCGCATTACTGGTTCAAATCCAGTAGAATAAGGAGTTTCATATAAGAAAAGTCTAACTGCGGTGGACATCCACAAAATATTTGCTAGGTTACATAGGATTGACAAACTTATTTCCACTACTCTTAATGTGCATCAAGGTGTCTTTAAAACAGTCAAAAATCACATTAAATTAGCATTTTGAAACTTTCTGACCTTTAAAATGTGTTTCTGAAGCAACATTTTGTCGCTGCCCAGTTTTTATCCGTTGCATGTTTCGAAGTTAAATGGCACTAAAAACACTGAAAAGATTCAGAATAATTTTCATTTGTTCAACTCCACCAAATGCACAGTTCCAAATGCCCCACAACTGTCTGTCACTCGGTTGTGAAAGTGAATGAAAATCATGCAAATTTGCTTGCATGCAAATATGATTTACATGTAAGCAATCCCAACGCCTTTTACTGATGGAGTCGGGCGGCGTCTGGCAAGCAGGCATGACGTCTGCTGTGCAACGTTGTTCTGGACACGTAGCCGGCGTCTGGTTAGGACCTGCAAAGCCCATATGGATCACATAACTAACTATCAAACACAACCTCATGAGCAGTGCTAGCTTCATAGTTTAGTTTAGTTTATTAAGGATTATCTTTAGCAAGCTGCAGCTATTCTTCCTGCGGTCCGGCACAATTATAACATCAAAAACAAAAACTTGTAAAAAGTTACACAGCACATCAACATTTCGGTTCAATGCTGGAATACAAGCTATTTGCATATTCAAAATCATCTCTGTAATCCATTTTTACAGTAAATGCATGCATGTAATGTCCATTCATGTTACATCCTATCATGTAAACTATTACTTATAATTGGATATCAACCTATATATTTGATCATCTATAATACAAATCTTCTAGTACACCTCTATCCACATTATCAATTAGTTTACTCAATTACACATTCATTTGTATTTATTATACTTTTATCACCAAACCCTTATAATTATGATTTATATAGATACCTGTACTTTAGAAAAATAGTCTTTTAATAGTATTTTAAATGTTTTTAGATAAATGTTGTCAGATTGTGGGAGCATCTTTGTGTTTCTATAATCTGACAGAGGCATGAGGCAATGTTAGCCACCGCTATCATAACACTTCATCTAGAAAAGGGGAAACTTTACATTACTGTTAGAGCAATTATTTTCCATTTATTAGAATAATATTACAGTTCTGTTGTTGAAGTAATAAAACCAAGCGGAGGCAGCTGCTCTAACCTGGCAACCATTTTACAAATCCTCCTCTGCATTTTGTTACCTTTTGATCATGGAGGTGTACTTGTGGCATGGTGCTCTCTGCAGCTCACCTGAAAGCTAAGCTGACACATGCTGCTTCTGCCAATCACTCTGAGGTTTCAAAGCTGCGCTTGTTTCTTTGCTTTTCTCCCTCCGGGGGAGTGACATTTCAGAAACCGACTTCTATTCTTGTTATTTTCACCACTATTTAAATCCTTGTTTCTCTACATTTCCTGTGTAATTCTGTCTTCAAACTTGTCAAAAGAAAAAAAAAGTGAAATGACACTTCTCAGTGTTGGAGGAAACACCGGAACAGCCAACAGGTTTTTACTAAAAGAGCTGCAAGTCGGAGAATCGGCCTCCGTTGGAGCCAAGCTTGTAGCTTTAGACCCGATAAGACGGCCTCGGTTTGACAGTGTCAGTCTGGCCTGCTCAGGAATGAGGAAGTTTGAGGTTTTAATTTCCTGTTTGAGGAAGTATGACACTATAAAATGACAAAACTTTTTTTCTGATGTTTAATTTGGAGCTTTTTAAGCTGAAGTGTTGTGAGAATGCAACACACAGTTTACAGGAAGATGGAGGCTGCGTGATAAGTGACAAATATAGTCATCTGTGGCTTCCTGGTTTGTTTCTGGTGGCTTCTTCTTTTCCTTCCTTTTTTCATCAGTATGATAAAGTAAAAGGCGTCGAGTACAGAACATCCAGCTGGAACTCTTGAGGTTATTCTGGGCATTTTGGGCTGAAAAACTCCTTGTACTTTGGAACACTTCAGCTCTGTTAAGCTTCTTATTTTGTCTATTTTCATCACGGCGATTTGTCTTGATGTTTTTAATCCAGTAAACAAAAATAGGCGCACAAACAAATTCATGCATTTAGTGAAAGAAACGTAACATAAACAAATATTTAATCTCCAAATCGGAGAGTCAGAGTGTGCTCAGCCGCAGCGTGTTGTAATAAACTCATGACTTTGACCTGGTATCTGACGCATGACGTGTCTTGGAGTCTCTGTTTTTGCAGTAAAAGTATAAGAGAATGAAATGGGTTCTGCGTCCCTGCACCACCCCGGTCCTTCCGGAGGTTTGATGGCGGTGCAACATGTCCTCGTCCTCTGCAGCTCTTTCACCGTGAGCGCCATCTGTCACATCGCCCCTCGTCTTCCAGGAAATTACAGCTCAAACTGAAAGCGACAACATTATCTGATATGTACCCCAGTGGGGCGGGAATGAACTCAGCAATCTCAGCTTCGCTCTTTGCTGAATCCTAAATCCACTCAGTGGTCCTGGTGGATGTTTAATCATTTGGCGCGGGCAGATAAAGGGACAGCCCAACGAACTGCCCTCTTATCTCTGCAGAAGAATGATTTCATTCTAACAGCGAAGCAGACGGCAGTAACATTTAGGCAGTTATGACATTTTAATAGCCAATCAGATTTAATGTCTGGCCTGGCTACCAGCTGGCTCCTGTTGTTGGAAAGTAACTGCTTTGACTGAGAGGCTGCAAGAGTATTTTCATTGTTAATTACATGTGTGCTTTCCACATGAGAAAATCACCACAAAAATCCCTTTAACGTTGGATTTTGAACGAGTTTTACATCCAGTATGTTCATCATCTGATTCTAAAGCCTGCAATAAAATCCAAAAACATGTGGCATTCATGCTTCTTCAGCTGAGAAATTCCTTCTATTATCTGAAAAAATAAATGATTAACTGGAGGGATTTCCTGATTCCGTAATGCTGTTGAGCTACGGATCGAAGTAAACCTCATGTAGAGGTTCAGTCGCTGGTCTGAGGTGGGCAGCAGCCGCTGTCCTGCAGCCCAGCAGCACAACTGAGAATACATAGCTTCTCCACTTCAAGCCACAAAGCATAACTAGTGACATTTCATCAACGTTTGCTGGTTAGTGGAGGCTAATCTAAATGTTGGCACAAGCGTTGTTAGCTTGACATGTATCTACTGGACTGACTGGGCTTATTGTAAACACATGTAGCCGTTTTATGCATAAAGAGCTTTTTGAAAAGCTGCGAAATAAATATGTGAGTCACGCAGCGAGTCAAAGTAAATGGACGAGGCTGTGCAGTGTTGCTGCAGGTCAGCAGTGTAAACCGCATTACTGGTTCAAATCCAGTAGAATAAGGAGTTTCATATAAGAAAAGTCTGATAAACAATAACTGCGGTGGACATCCACAAAATATTTGCTAGGTTACATAGGATTGACAAACTTATTTCCACTACTCTTAATGTGCATCAAGTTGTCTTTTAAAACAGTCAAAATCACATTAAAGTAGCATTTTGTAACTTTCTGACTTTTGAAATGTGTTTCTGATTATTTTGATGGTACAATGAGAACATCATTTATATTCCTGCAACCGTTGTTGCCCTGCAGCGTTTCCAAGCTGAGAAAACACTCACAGGACACCGCAACTGATTCGTCAAAGAAATGCCAGGGCCGTGTTTCCCAATGGGGGGGTCCCCTAAAAAGTACCACGGTCCCCAAGGCTTTGACTGTTCAGAGCCAGTGATGTGGATGAAAACCACGTCCACACAGAGATGAGTCATATTTTATATACTTAAGTTTTTTTTTTGTTTTTTTTTTTTAAATCATTTACCAACAGAAAGTTTACATCATTTTATTATTGAGATATCCCAAATAATGCCATTATTATGAAAACAACAAAGTAGGGCGGATAATTGCTCAACTTTGGTTTTATCAGAAGAAAAGAGTAAATCAGGTTACATTATGGTAAAAAACTAAAAGCATAAAACCATGGCATGGTTTCAATACATGGGTGGAGCGGGTCCACAACTTATAGGTGGTTGCATGGAGTTGGTCCCCAGGGAAAGTAAGTTAGGAAGCGCTGAGCTGAAGACTTTATGGGAGGAAGAGAAGGAAAAGACTGAGCAACAGATAAAACTAGAGTCAACATCAGACCGACTTTTACAGGTTGGAGAGATCTCAGAGAAGAGACAGGATGCAAGAGGGTTGCTGAAATAGCTGCTGTTCGGAGTCGCCTCACTGAGAAGATTTCTGTAATGCAGCTTTGTATGTGTGTGTGTGTGTGTGTGTGTGTGTGTGTGTGTGTGTGTAAACTTTGTATCCGCATTGGTGCAATTTTTTCTCTCTTTTCAGTTTTTATTAACGCTGTCGCATGCATTTTTAAAAAAAATATAAATCACTTTGTCTCTATTTGCCTGTAAATCTGTTAAACCTAGTGGTTAAAAAAACAAATAAAAATGCCAAGAAAATCTTAAAATGTGTAAAGATGAATGTCTTTACACATTTTTGCCTCAAAGCACGATGAAGCTACAGTCTAGAATGTTAAATTAAAGCTGTTGGAAACAACATAGCGGTCGCTAACTGGAAACAAAACAACAAACACGTGAAAAGTCTTTTCTTTAAAGGGGTGCTATTCTGGTATTTGGAGTTTTCTGAGCTTTCTACAGTGTTACAGTGTTGAATCCTCATCAGACATGTGAACGGCACTGTTTTTTATCACCTAAACGCATGTTTGAGTTTGAGTTTGAGTTTCAGCACGCTCTCCGTTCGGTTTCCATGGCGACGAAAAGCGCGTCGTTTTAGAGAGTTTTTTTTTACTTGGAAATCCTTGTGACGTCCCAGGGGATAAGGTTGGGTGATTGGTTACCTTCTACTGGTTAACAAGGGCATGTACAAATACATCAGGCGGGTGGAAAACGTGGGATAAAGTTATTTCCAACGATGGCTGGTGAGTTTACCAAAGAGAGACATCCTGCTGCATTCGTTGCTGTGGGTTGCTGTTTTCCACTTCGTTTTCAGGCTCTGATTCAGGTTCCAACATGTAGGACTGTATGCTACGTGTTGACATTGTATTCTGTTTTTTTTATTGAGTTCATATTAGCCTAATCCTTCTGTTTATGAGATGTTACAATGACGGTGAAAGCAGGTGCGATGCGCGCTCCCGATGTAGTGCAGTGGCGGGAGGCGGGGCTTAATGCGGAAGAGTCTCAATCCACTCGTTTTGCCCGCAGGCTGATCTGACAGCCTACGGAGAGGGTCGGTCTGAAGTAAATAAAGCCATTTATGACAATAACTCCATCAATCCCAGCCCTTCTGGTCTCAGAAATAAAAATAAATTAGCCTGAAATGCACAGAATAGTTCCACTTTAATGTTTGTGTCATTTTCACCCAAAAAAGTGGAAACATGAACAATCTTGTAAGTACAGTGTCTGCTATCTTTCATTTTATGCACATCAGCAATGTTTTTGTAAATAAACCTCCCTGTAAAACAGCGGACATTTTTGCAAAACTTTTGCAAATTTTTTGCAAAAGGATGAAAAAAAATTTAAAAAGTAAATTTATGAATCCAAGTAAAATTTCTAGTTTTTTAACCAAGATTTCCCTCCAGTTCATTTCTTTAAAATGTTTTTTAAGTTCCAGTCTGATTCCTTTAATTCTTCAAATTTGCATACAATGTGCATAAAAATGTAAATTCTTGCAGAAAAAATTAGAACGTGACTTTTACTAAATCTAACGAGTCTCAGAGTTTCTGCAGCAAAAAGGACGAGAAAATAAACAGCTCCCTTATGCAAGATGCTGATTTTTAGCCAGTTGGCATGGCAACACTAACATGCAGCTTGCTCTTATTGCATGATTTAAATTCCAGTCTTTCACCAGAAAACTGAAAGTTTTCCCTGAACAGACTCCACCGGCGTTTCTGTCTTAGAGAATAAACAGAGACTTTGGGACACGAAGCAATTCCGATTTTATTCTCAAGTCTGAATGATGAACGGCCGTCTGGAGCCATCAGCATCGTCTTCTTCTCCTTCGCTGCCTTTTTCCTCTCTCTGATTCTTGAAGGACTGCCAAGTCTTGGAAACGGCACCAACGGCGCTCTTTCTTGTGAATCTTAAGCGGTCCAGAGACGAAGTCTGAAAATAATGAGACGGTGCAGAGTTTTGACTCGTAGGTGCTCGGCCTTCTCGCGTTTGTGTTTCAGCCCCAGTTCTGTCAGCTCCCATCAACGGCAGAGAGACTGAGGAAGAGAAGAAAATTACCAGAATATCTCTCACTGGATTTTCTTTCCCTCAAGTGTGAGATGTAATCAAGGGCCTGTCGAAAATACTCAGTGATGTGTGGGCAGTGGGAGGCGTTGATTATATGCTGGATACACGTGTTGTATGCAAAGTTACAGTTGGGATGTTTCCCACATTTCACTGACCGCGGTACCCCAAAAGAGAAAAAAAATTAAATAGAAAATATATTTTTTGAATTAAAAATAATTTAACTAAATTTTTTTTTAAAAGAATTGTGAATAAATGTATTTTTTCAGCATATTTTTAATTTAGACAATTAATTAGCAAGCATTTTATTTGTACATTTTATAAAAGTTTAAAATACAATACCATTTCTGACATTTCTCAAATTTATCATTTTAATTGTGTTTAAATATTCAAATGAATTCAGATTTAATTTAAACAAGTTATTTTTAAAAAAAAAAAAAAATTTTTGTTTTATTTATGGAGTGCTTTTCAATACAGAAAGACAAAAACCCAACAATACAAAGTGCAATGCAGATGCATGATGGAAACTGCGTTTGCGGCTCGTTCGGTGACATCTGTCTGGAGCGTCGCTGCCCAGCAGTGTCCTGCGGCCTTAAAGCCAAACTATACGTTTCCTTCCACGATGCAGGACTTTGCAGCGGCCTTTTGCTTTATGCACCGTGTCACATGCTAGCAAACAGAGATGAACACGGCGTTTGGCTGACATTAGAGGCTGACTCAGCAGAAATAAAAAAACCTGAGATAAGTCGAGCATCCAGAAGAAACTCTTATTGGCCGGAGAGATGGAACAGTTCAGGTCGGATGCAGGTCGGATGCTGGGTTAAGAGTCTGTTTCACTGAGAAATCTGTAGGAGAAAAATATTAAACCTTTTATTAAAATAGCAAAAAGTGAAATAGTTTCATGACAAGGTTTGCTGTCGTGCATCGCCAACAAAGTCGTTCAGAAGCCCAAAACATCACCGAGATGTCGGGGGAACTTCCAGCGTTTCTCTTGTTGCTTACAGGAGAAGAAGAGCTTCATGCTGCAGCTGTTTCAGCTCTCACTGTGGAAATACAGACTCATTCATCTGGTTCTGCATTTTTCCAGCAACAGCTTCACCAGCGGCAGTTTGTTTAGCCGTAACGTCACATCCTGGTCATCCATTGTGGATGTCTCGTTCCACTCCAAGCCGTTTGGCTTGGAGAACATGCTCCCAGAGGAGCACGGAGGCGGCGCGTCACAGGAACAGACTTGAACATTGTGTGATGGAAGCGTGGACGTACATTTTCTGGTCACATGCACGTCTTTATGCATTTATGTAAATAGTGGCAGTGTGATTAATATTATTTTTGTTCCTTTTATTTACACAGCATCATCTCA
Organism: Telmatherina bonti; assembly: GCF_933228915.1. Taxonomy (NCBI): domain Eukaryota; kingdom Metazoa; phylum Chordata; class Actinopteri; order Atheriniformes; family Telmatherinidae; genus Telmatherina; species Telmatherina bonti. Next base: position 7,669,508 of record NC_136625.1, on the reverse strand, counting down.
AAGTATTTTCAGTGAATAAAAACATGAAATATCTTTTCAGTTAAAGCCAATAAAAATCATTTAATCAAATCAGACATCTTTATTAAAACTGTATTTATATTAAAAGAGCCTAAAGCAGCTAAAGATAATAAAAGTATGGCAAAAAAAAAATAAAAAAGCTGGGTTGTGTTTGGAAATCTTCTCTATTGTTACATCTCCAGTTGATGCCAGAACAACCAATTACAGGCTGTCTAGACGGCGTGCGTGCCCTGGATCCTCGGTGTGTCCAGTCAGCCTGCTGGATAATGTGCTTCTTGGCTCTCCACCCCCGTGGCTCTTTTCGGGGTTAGCTGGAGTTTAGAGTCGACTTTGTCCCATGTCCTCGTCTGGCCTGCCACCCAGCGCTGCTGACTCCAGGTCTGCCCTCTCTGCCATCGCTCTCATTGTCTCGCTGTTGTGACTGAGGACAGCGGACGCCCGCCGCGTTTAGTTTCACTCTGCCGGCATCTGGCTGCAAGCAGTGGATGCAGTGGTGGCGGGTCATGCAGATGCAGCGCTGGGAGGGCCGGTTTGTCCAGACCAGACAGACGTAGAGCGGTAAACAAGGCAGGGCTGGGTGTCTGAGGCTACAGCTCTGGTGAGTTTGGAAGAAATAGATGCGGCTGTGTTGTTAGATGTCAGCCTGAAGCCATGTTTCACTGCTGCAGCAGTGTGGTGAGAGAGACCAGTATCTGGTGCCATTTAGAGGTCACAACCAGTTTCCTTTCTTTGTTGTGAAACTGGTGGCAACCACAGAGAAGATCACATGCAAACGTCACATGACTCAAGAGACGCTCATTCACCACTTTGTCTCAAAACTGGCAAGTAGATTTTTTGCAGTGAACTCCTACAGGACAAGTTTGCTGTAATTAGTGACATTAGTGTTTGAGTTTGAGTTCCAGCACGCTCTCAGTTCGGTTTCCATGGCGACGAAAAGCGCGTCGTTTTAGAGAGTTTTTTCTACTTGGAAATCCTTGTGACGTCCCGGGGTATAAGGTTCGGTGATTGGTTACCTTCTACTGGTTAACAAGGACATGTACAAATACATCAGGCGGGTGGAAAACGTGGGATAAAGTTATTTCCAGCGATGGCTGGTGAGTTTACCAAAGAGAGACATCCTGCTGCATTCGTTGCTGTGGGTTGCTGTTTTCCACTTCGTTTTCAGGCTCTGATTCAGGTTCCAACATGTAGGGCTGGATGCTATGTGTTGACATTGTAGTTTGTTTTTTTATTGAGTTCATATGAGCCTAATCCTTCTGTTTATGAGATGTTACGATGACGGCGAAAGCAGGTGCGGTGCGCGCTCCCGATGTAGCGCGGTGGCGGGAGGCGGGGCTTAATGTGGAAGAGTCTTCCCATTTTCTCTCAAAACTGGCAAATAGATTTTTTGTAATGAACTCCTACAGGACAAGTTTGGAGAAATTAGTGACACCTAGAGGTGAAGCTGCAGATTACAACTAAGATTTACCCCCTTAAAATCCTGAAATTTTCACCTAAAACAGCTTTTTATGGATAAAAGATTTGCTGTGGACCCGGTATTTTCTGTCCTGTAGCTGATGTGAAGGGGGCATTTCTCCTAGCGGTGTCAGAGGACAGTAGCTCTTCACCGTTTGTTATTGTCTGATTCTCCTCGTAATAATTCTCCATACATTTCCAATGGGAGACGGATGTGGCCAGTCAAATCAAATCAAATCAAATCAAACTTTATTTGTATAGCACTTTTCATGCTTAAAAACAATGCAATGTCAAACACAATGACTGCGTATGCAAAGCCATGATGGTGGAAGCTGTGCAGAGAGAAGCGTGACTGAGTTTCCCTCCAAGATGTAAAGCTTGACCCATCCTTGCAAAAAAAAATCGAAACCTTTGACAAATTCACCTTTTATACCCAATCCTGACACCCATACCTGTGTAATCTGCAATCTGCTGATTGTAAACTGCTCCTGGACACAACTTTTGTGTAATCTTTTGGCATTATCATAACTTTTGATCATCTGAGTGGATCTGAATGAAATTTTACACTTATTTATAGTTTTTTAAATACAACAAAGATGGTCAAAGAAACTCTAAAATTCCTCATTAACAAATGACAGATTTACAATTGTAGCACATCTTAAAAGATTTATGAATCTTTATGGCTTCAGATGTGTGGCCCTGTATCCATCTTTATGTTTATTTTAGTCCATTATGAGTGAAAGGCTGATGTTGATTGATCAGGGTTTCCTGATGGTTGGTAAACTGATCATCTCAGAGGGATCTGGTGTGTTAGAGGTCAGATCAGGTCTCTCAGGCCATTTCTGACTGAAACTCACTTTGCAAACATGAACATAGACAGATAGATAGATAGACAGACAGACAGACAGACAGACAGACAGATAGACAGATAGACAGATAGATAGATAGATACTTTGATGTAGATAAATACTATAAATACTTTAAACATGCAGGTATATAAGAGTTGTAATCGGCTGAGGAAAAACATTAACAGTTAAATCTGTGCAAATCAACCTCATTTTCAGTTGGTTTATTCCCTGAATGCCGGCTCAGAAACGTTTGCATTCATAATGATGCAGTTTTTGTACATCTACATTTTCTCCTGCATGGAATGCAGCAAGTTTTTTACTCATTTGGGGAGAGATTAAGTGACCTAAATGGGGTAAGACTGCAGAGTTAAGATAAACTGCAGCAACGTTTCTCGCTGTGAATGCAACTTTAGATCAGCTACACCTACATACACAATACTGTACCCGAGCGTGTGTGGATTACAGCTCCAACGCTACAAAATATGCTGCTAGCAGGAACTTAAGACACATTTTGTGAAAGGGCGAAAATGCAGAGTGAAGAGCTGCGTATCAGCTCTGCGTGGGCAGCGTCAGCTCTCAGGAGGAGCTGGTTTAATGCTCTTCTCCTGCTTCGCAGCTCACGGCCTCATTCAAACGTCTCTGTTTGCCTGATTTACAGGAAGATGATTCCAGGGAAAGCTCTTTATGCCTTCCTGTGGCATCAGATCGAGCTCATAAAGCAGATCATAAACATCATGGAAAAGTCCTCCGGAAAGCAGGGAGGAGTTAATGTTTCCATCTCTGGGATCAGAAGCAGGAAGACGAAGGATTTTTCTTCAACTCTGATTGTTTAATAAGACATAAAACAGACTTAAACGCAAAACCTCGACTCTGCAGAGCATGTAACTCTAGAGACCACAGGGGTTAACATATAGACTTAAACTGTCAGTAGATTAAACACACCACTGAGACGTCCTTTTTGAGGGTATGTTGCATTTATGCTTCAGACGATCCACATCAGTTCTTTCTTCATTCCATAAGAAGCAGCTGGCAGTGCTCTTCCCGCTTGCAGTTAATGGGTGAAAAAATGCACAACAACCTGCAGCCTCTAACAATTCTTCGCCCAGCTGAACACATCATCCTTTCACAGAACTTTGTCAGAAATATCACTTGGCCCCAATTTGCTTTGAAAAAACCTGCTCTGCTCAACAGTGCAGATCTGCAGAGATATTGATTGATGGAGGACCACGTCTGGCTCCGGCTGGAAGCTGGGGGCCTCCGGGACCTGCGCAGACAGATGGAAAGGAGGGCGGTGTGGGACACTGGGAGAGCAGAGCTGCTAGTGGTGGGCTTAAAGCTGCAGTGCTATTGATTGACACCAGAGATAGAGCGGAGTTGACAGCAAGACAAAGGGAACAGACAAACTCTGCTCAGGATCAATCCCCGGGGTGGGTTCCAGCAGCTGCAGCTGAGATCATAACCTGATGTGGGCAAATTACTCGCAGGACTCACGCTGGAGGTGGAAGGCGCTTTGGAAGCAGATCAGCAGTCATTTAAATTTTACCTTCACTCTCTTGACCCATCACAGATAATTCTCTCAACACGAGGTCTCAGCAGCATCGGTGGGTTTTCTCATCCTCTCAGGACGAAAACTTCAGGCTAACAGCCAATAACACATCATCCGAGCACATCTTTCTTCTTTTCACACAAAACAACGGAAAATAGGCTGCACCAACAAATTAATGAAAATGTCGGAAACAATCAGAGAAGAAATGGAGGCTTCTGCAATGAGAATGCGATTAGAACGTGATGAGAATGTGACAAGGATGCAATGAGAACGTAATGAGAATGTCATGAGAACGCAATGAGAATGTGATTAGAACGTGATTAAAAAGTAAGAACACAATTAGAATGTGATGAGAACACAATGACAACGTGATGACAACACGATGAGAATGTGATGAGAACGACATGAGAATGCAATGAGAATGTGATGAGAATGCAATGACAACACAATGAGAATGTGATGAGAACGACATGAGAATGCAATGAGAATGTGATGAGAACGACATGAGAATGCAATGAGAATGTGATGAGAATGCAATGAGAATGTGATGAGAATGCAATGACAACACGATGACAACACAATGAGAATGTGATGAGAACGACATGAGAATGCAATGAGAATGTGATGAGAATGCAATGAGAACGACAAGTAATAAGAACACAATGACAACGTGATGACAACACGATGAGAATGTGATGAGAACGACATGAGAATGCAATGAGAATGTGATGAGAATGCAATGACAACACAATGAGAATGTGATGAGAACGACATGAGAATGCAATGAGAATGTGATGAGAACGACATGAGAATGCAATGAGAATGTGATGAGAATGCAATGAGAATGTGATGAGAATGCAATGACAACACGATGACAACACAATGAGAATGTGATGAGAACGACATGAGAATGCAATGAGAATGTGATGAGAATGCAATGAGAACGACAAGTAATAAGAACACAATGACAACGTGATGACAACACGATGAGAATGTGATGAGAACGACATGAGAATGCAATGAGAATGTGATGAGAACGACATGAGAATGCAATGAGAATGTGATGAGAATGCAATGAGAATGTGATGAGAATGCAATGACAACACGATGACAACACAATGAGAATGTGATGAGAACGACATGAGAATGCAATGAGAATGTGATGAGAATGCAATGAGAACGACAAGTAATAAGAACACGACAACGTGATGACAACACGATGAGAATGTGATGAGAACGACATGAGAATGCAATGAGAATGTGATGAGAATGCAATGACAACACAATGAGAATGTGATGAGAACGACATGAGAATGCAATGAGAATGTGATGAGAATGCAATGAGAACGACAAGTAATAAGAACACAATGACAACGTGATGACAACACGATGAGAATGTGATGAGAACGACATGAGAATGCAATGAGAATGTGATGAGAATGCAATGACAACACAATGACAACACAATGAGAATGTGATGAGAACGACATGAGAATGCAATGAGAATGTGATGAGAACGACATGAGAATGCAATGAGAATGTGATGAGAATGCAATGAGAATGTGATGAGAATGCAATGACAACACGATGACAACACAATGAGAATGTGATGAGAATGCAATGACAACACGATGACAACACAATGAGAATGTGATGAGAACGACATGAGAATGCAATGAGAATGTGATGAGAATGCAATGAGAACGACAAGTAATAAGAACACAATGACAACGTGATGACAACACGATGAGAATGTGATGAGAACGACATGAGAATGCAATGAGAATGTGATGAGAATGCAATGACAACACAATGACAACACAATGAGAATGTGATGAGAACGACATGAGAATGCAATGAGAATGTGATGAGAACGACATGAGAATGCAATGAGAATGTGATGAGAATGCAATGACAACACGATGACAACACAATGAGAATGTGATGAGAACGACATGAGAATGCAATGAGAATGTGATGAGAATGCAATGAGAACAATGATGAGAATGTGATGAAAATGTGATGAAAACGCAATGAGATTCTGATGAGAACGTGATGAGAATGCAGTAAGAATGTGATAAGACATGATGAGAATGAAATGAGAATAAAATGAGAATGTGATGAGAACATGATTAGAATGTGATGAGAATGTGATGAGAATGAAATTAGAATAAAATGAGAATGTGATGAGACATGATGAGAATGTAATGAGAATGTAATGAGAATGCAATGAGAATGAAATTAGAATAAAATGAAAATGTGATGAGAATGTGATGAGAATGTGATGAGAACATAATGAGAATAAAATGAGAAAGTGATGAGAATGTGATGAGAACGTAATGAAAATGTGATGAGAACTTGATTCAAATGCAATGAGAACGTAATGAGAATGCAGTAAGAATGTGATGAGACATTATGAGAATGTAATGAGAATGTGATAAGACATGAGAATGTAATGAGAATGTGATGAGAATGTGATGAAAATGCAATGAGAACGTAATGAGAATGCAGTAAGAATGTGATGAGACATGATGAGAATGAAATGAGAACGTAATGAAAATGTGATGAGAATAAAATGAAAATATGATGAGAATAAAATGAAAATGTGATGAGAATAAAATGAAAATGTGATGAGAATGAAATGAGAATGCGATGAGAACTTGATTCAAATGCAATGAGAACATAATGAGAATGCAGTAAGAATGTGATAAGACATGATGAGAATGTAATGAAAATGTGATGAGAATAAAATGAAAATGTGATGAGAATGAAATGAGAATGCGATGAGAACTTGATTCAAATGCAATGAGAACATAATGAGAATGCAGTAAGAATGTGATAAGACATGATGAGAATGTAATGAGAATGTGATGAAAATCCATCTTACCAGCTAATAATGACTCTTCAGCTTCATAGAACCACTTGATACAGTTGCTAAGCAACAGCAACAGCATGGAAACAGCAGAAAAAGTGCAAATACACCATCGATTTAATGAGCACTCGGTGCGTGTCACTGAACCGTGTTCAGACTGCTCATTGCTGCGTGTTATTTCCATGTATATTCAGCATCCCACAGGAAGTTGTGGTTTTCATAAACTGCTTTTATGTCTGAATATTTTATACCAACACGCTCGACTAAAAGCTGATATGATGATCATTCGGTCTAAATGACAGTAATTTTTGGTGTGTGGACAGTGTGTGTTTACTTTAACCAGCCTGCAGCAGTTCCTCATCGCTCTGCTGAAACCGAGCACCTGTGCAGCATTTTCAGGTATTCCTTTGTTCTCTGTGTGCTTAAAACCGGACAGAAAAGGGAAGGTATTCAGAACAAAGCTGCAGTATATAAGGCTGATAACATGCAAACACAGCTGGAAATGCAGACCTTAATCCTCTTCATGGCATAGTGCACGAATAAAATGAACTATTTGTGGCATAATAAAGCATGTTTATGGGTTTATTTAAATCTGCTGAAACAAACAAGGCACTGAAACGTGCTAAATATACGTTTAGATGTCATATGTGTGATGTGGATGCTGGGTTTGCATATCGGCGCCGTGTTTAGGTGCATCAACTTTCCTCGGCAGGTTGCTTGATGAATAAAGAGCTGCTGCGTCACGTTTATTCTCCAACACACAGCAAACCGGTCTGCTGGGTCTTCTGCTGCGGTGAGAGATCCAAACTCACAGACCGAGTGCAAGCTTGTAACTCTCCTGTCTTTACAGCAGGGATCTGAAGCTGTGCTGTGCTTTCTGAAGGGGGGGGGGGGGTTATTGGCAGGAGGGTGAGATGGCGTGGAAAATAGAGTCGGCTGTCACAACAGTTTGGGGAAAGTATCTTTAAAATGACAGCACTAACACACCCCTGCATCATCTCTAAGGGTCCATTTTGGTTCAGTGGTGCATGGCGTGTGCCTTATCGCAGCTTATCTTACACGTACAATGTACATGACTGCTCAAAATGGCCGCTTTACGCCCTGCCAGCAGGCAGGGTCGGTCAGCTTCAGGACAGACGCATCATGCAACAGCTTTCCAGGGAAAATAAGCACCATGTTGACGACACAGTGCATAAACAAACAGAAATGCCGAGCTGATGCGGTCTCTCGTTGGGAGACAGAAACCAGCTCAGAGTTTGGTTAAAATGAACCCAGTTACTGATGTTCAATGAGGCGCCACTGAAAAGCGAGGAGAAAATGGACTTTACATTAACGCGAGTGTTTTATGGAGATGAACGAGCCCTGCAGGCTAATTTCCATCTTTTCTACATGCTGTTATGCTGCGACACAGAACACAAAGAGTCAGGTTCGGAAGGAAGTTGTTTCCCACCTCCAACACGTCTGACTTCCTTCCACGCGGTGATTTAATGCTGTTAAACTTTGGCTTTATGACACTGAGTGGTTTATTTACCACAAGGCTCAATTAAGAGGAACAAGAACTTCACGGTGGTGTTAGGAACTTCTTCATTCCTCGTTACAAAACGAGAACGGCGAGATGTGAGAACATAAAGCCTTCTGATACACCAAGTTTAGATTCTTAATATTTGTGGGTAAATGAATACGGACAAATAAATATTATTCAACAACGATTAATTATTGGATCCCAAACTTAAATGTCTGGACTCCAACAAAACCACGAAAACCACTGGCAAGACCATTTTTTTTACCCAGTAAAACAGGAGTGATGAATTTGCAGGAATCTTTTCATTCAGATCGACAGTTTTCAGATTTTTTTGTGCCTCTAAAACATCCAAAGAGCTGCACAGTATTCCTGGATTTCCACAAATCTTCCATTAGACTGTTGTGTCTCGTTCCCCTTTCAGAAAAACCGCGCGTTCACATGTAAACATGTAATTCCACGTGCAAACTTGTAGTTTCACAACAATTTCATGTGAAACCGTATGTGAACCGTAAATCTCATGTTCTTCACATGCAGACCACATGGAAAAGTTCCAAGCCTACATGGTTCCATTAACATGTGAAGCCCATGTGGTTTTGTTTTTTCTCATAACCAGGATTGTTTCCAGATTAAACAGCCAATAGTTTTATATGGCCTTTTTTTTTTTTTTGGTGTTTTAGGTTTTATTTTAAAGCACTTTGAGATTTTATCTTGCGACATAAAGATTTACTACAACCTACATAAGATAAACAATGGGTGGTGGATGGATCGTCACCTTCTTGGTGTTTGTCTCATGACACCGAGACAAGCTTCTCCATCTTAGAGAGCCTGTCTGAGATCCTGCCTTTGGTGGACGGAGAGGTTTCTGTTCGTTCTGAGCAGCTGGAGTGCCGCCAGTGTCACAACGAGGTGGAGGTGTGGACCCAAATACAGAGATTGAGCCAGAATGCTGAGTAGGTTCTGGGAATGTTTGACAAGGCAGACAAACTCAGGTGACAACAGATAAAATAACAAAATTCTATTCAATTCAGCTTTATTCGTACAGCGCCACTTCACAACAATGTTGTCACAAGACACTTTACATACACATCATTTCCATCCAATTCATACATATCCTATAATAGAAACCAACTGATTGCATCGAGTCATGACTTCGATCCAATCCTCCGTCCTGAGCTGCATGAGGCGACAGTGGGAAGGAAAAAACTCCCCTTTAACAGGAAGAAAACCTCCAGCAGAACCCGGCTCAGGGAGGGCAGCCATCTGCCTCGACTGGTTGGGGTGGAGACGACAGGAAAGACAGATCAACATGTACAACTGCACTTATTCAGGAAGACCTGCGGAAAAAAGGAGAAATAAGTTAGAGACGGCAATACTGGCATATATTTATACGTTAATATATCAGAGAAATAGAGCGCGGTACTTCTCAGTGCATCAGGTAACATCCCCATTGCTACATAAGTAATGGTTGGCTAGACTACCCATAACTATAAGAGCAATGAGCAGAACCTGGACAGTTGGGTCCCGTACATGCATGCAAAATGAACCAGCAACTGGGAACAGAAACTGAAGGCTATAAATACTGGGAAACAGAACAAGACACAGGTGAGATGGATGAACTATTTGAGTCCAGGTGTACTTAATGAACACCAGACAAAGCAGGAAACGAGACAAAAACAGAATTAAACAGGAAAATCTACAAAATAAAACAGGAATCTGAAACTAAAACGACAGAAAAAGTACAAGCCATGACAGTTTGCATGTTTATGCTGTTTTGTGTTAAAAACCAGTGAGATATCTCACACCAGAAGCTGTACAGAACTGAAAAAGGCAGAAGAAACATGAACGCCACATAGGTCACAGAAAGGAGATGCTGAGCCAGATATTTAACTAAATTTAATGTCTGAATAATAAGCAGCCTGTATTTAGAATAACTGAGCAGTTGTGAACACTCATGTGAACAAAGTGGGAAATCAGACGTGTAGAAGTCGGTTGTAGAACAACATTTTCCTAAGTTGTGTTTACAGTTTATCACAAAACAAAAACAATATTTCTATAATCTCAACAAAGTACAGCTGTAACATGCAGGTGTTTGTATTAAATGGTGTTTGGCTCATGAGCCGTAATTCTTGTAATCTTGTCCTGCGAGATTCCGCTTTGACGACAAACTTTCTGCGGTGGCTTTAGATGTGTAGCTGTGTTTGTTAGGAGTTTTTTCTGATATTTAGGTATAGTGCAATATTAGGGAGAATGGAAACGCATATAGCAAGTACGGCTTGATGGTTTTGTTGGGAATTCATGTTTTCTTGTAAAAAATGTCGAATTTGTGGTTGGAAATAAACAACCAACTGTTTTTCTGGATTTCTAGATTTATTAATTAGCTTACATGAAGGCCTGTTGCTGGAAGAGAATTTTATCTGCTACCTCTCTACATACCTTTATATATTCAGAGCCATAAAATGGAACCAAGCAGCATCTTCAGACTGCTAATATAAGAAGACAGGGAAGCTGGAAAGTCTGAAACGGCTCCATATTCAGCTCAGAAATGTGGGCTGTGTTGTTAAAACAATCAACTGTTGTAACAAAAGGCTGAGAACATCCAATATGGCTGCCAGAAGCTGCGTTTGTGTTAGCAGAAAGTCTTCGAACATTTATCATAAACAAAGAACACAGAACAGCAGATCCATGACACACAGTGTTTCTGTGAAACTGGGACAGTGATGGTTGTTGTGTGGGCGTAGACGGCTCTCTGTAAGCAATGAAGGGAGCAGACAAAGTGCTCTGCTAGGAAGTGAGAACGGTTTGTACTGTAAGCATGACGAACAGCCAGCCCAGACTACAGGAGGGCTGAAATAAGGTTGCATCACACTTCACACACGCTGCTCTGTCTCATTGCAAACAAAGGCTCGGAAACGAACACACACACACACACACACACACACGTTAAAGGATCATTTTAAGATGATCTAGAAAAGCAGAAGTTTTCCAGTCTTGGAGGAGTGGTCGGAGAGATACTGCCATCGCTGATGGCCTGTTGTTCCCTGCAGCTGGAAGGGAGATGTTAGCAGTTTCTATATTAGTCAGCAGTAGTTGGAAATGTTTCCTGTAAGTGTTTCTGCTGACATTTGCCTGGAAACTCGACTGTTCCTGGATCATTAGCATCCAGATTCACACCGCTATCTATCGGGCATTTAGCACATTATCAGGACCCTGATCTGTGAGCAGTTCGGCAGATTTAAGGCTGGATTTCTGCACACTGAGCTGTGAGGGAGGGTAAACCAGGGTTAAATCCAGGCAAAAAGTAATTAGTTACTAGTTACTTCTGTAAATTGTAATAAGCTTATGTTTTTACCAGTTCCTGCATTTGGAAGTAACTTTACTCAGTTTTTCATTTTTTCCGAGCAAATAATCGACCTAAACGTGGTTCAGTTTGGGTGTCAGAGGTAGTTAGAGAAACAAGCTAACAGCTGGATCATTTCCACATTTCAAGCTTAAAGACACATGTAGGTGACGTTGGCATAATGTCCGCAGCTAAACACGCTTCATACACATCTGAGCATGCTCAATGAAAAATTATACACTCCTCGGTGATTCCTCGCCAGCTTTATGGATCCAACTTATATGTGGTTGTACATCATATTGCATCTTCCTGTCATGTTTCCACTAGGACTGTGACGATATGCTTTTGTCCCGATTCGATTCGATTCAGTTCCGATTTTTTGGGACTGAATTGATTTAAATTGCGATTCTCATAATTCTACAATATTGCTGATTTTTGTAGATTAAAAACAAAATAAATGTATAAAACTTTGTTATGCTCGTCATTTTTCTTCATTTCAATTAGGAAAAAAAACAACACAGTAGCCAGACCATCATTCTGATGCTATAATGCCCAAGAAGACAAGTTAAATGAAAGATAAAAAACAATAAAAAATGACAAAAATTTTACAATGGATTATTTTTATTTATTTGAAAAAAAAAAAAACAATTATAGAAAAAAAAAATCGATTTTAAAATTGTGAAGCAAAAAAATCCTGATTTTTGATTTTTCGATTTGATTTTCCCACCCCTAGTTTCCACCAGTCTGCTTTTCCTTCAGCAACATTAGGAGGCGTAGTCTGTGGAAAACCAGCCAATAGAAAAGAAGTGCTTTCCTCAAATGAAGACATTTACTGTAGACATGGCTAAATCTAGAAACTGTGCATCTATTAAAAGCAAACATGAATCCCATGAAATCAACTTTCCCTGTGCCACAAACATGGAAAACATAGAAAGGACTCAAGAACTGTGATAGAAATAAGAAATCCTTTTGAGCTGAATCTGTACTGTGACTCAGACTTTATTCGTAACACTGGACACAACATGTCTGACCTAAAGGGACACAGCATCATGGCTGAGAAAGTACCAAACAAAAACCAGTTTTACATACACTGTAAAACCTCAGGGGTTGTGAAGTAACCAGAAGTAACCAGGCTGACTCATATTGTGCCTCATTACTGAACAAATTGCTGCCGTACATCTGAACAACGTCAGATCCTGGCATAAATAGCTCTTTTTTAAAAGATATTCCCTTCAGACAGCTGAAAGAGCTGCTTAGATTAGTTGTGTTTATTATTTTAAAGCCAGTTTAGCTAACATGTATCCGCATGTCCCATCTGGGCTCTGTGACGGACTGGCAACCTGTCCAGGTGTACGCACCCCTCACCCAATGACTGCTGGGATAGACTCCAGCTTCCCAGCGACCTTCAACTGGACTAAGAGGTTAAGAAGATGGATGGGTGTTTGATCTGATCTTTCTTATTCTGTGTAACACATAGATAATAACTTGGATTGTTTTACATTTCTTACCTCTGCCAAGCAGGTTATGTTTTACCCGTTTATCTGTCTGTTTGTGTTCAAGATAACTCAAAAAGTTTGGGACGGATTTTCATTGAATTTTCAGAAGTTGTTTGAAATCTAAAAAGCAAGAACTGATTTAATTTTGGTGGTGATCTGGATCACCGTTTGGATCCAGGAACTTTTTAAAGCCCTTGCGGAGGTTTGCACTCTCCAAGCGCTTCTCTTTTGATTTCTAAATAAAATCAATAACGATAATAAACAAAGTCATATTCAGGAGGAAAAAAATAATCACTTTGTTTCTTTAAAACTGGGCTGCTTCCAGCTCACAGTCGACGCCCCTTTGAATTAGTACTTCAGCTTTGTGTTTGCGTCCTCTTTGAAACCGCGAGACAAATATTAATAAAGTGGTGTTATAAATAAATGGTTTTGGCAGATGTGGCGGTTTGAAAACACTGGGGTGCTTTGGCTAGACTTTGCAGCCCTCCTAATTGAGAGGATTCAGAACGCCTTTGACAGATTGAGTGGACTGCAGCGCTTTGCATGATTTAGTAGATGGAGGAGGCAGGTTGCCAGATTGAAAACATTCAGGGGGGTTGGCAGCATCCAGAGATGCACTCAAAGGAAAAGACGACGGGCAGCTTGGCGCTTCAATTATCTCTATGCACATATTCGGTAGTTGCTGACATGTTCCCGAGTTAAAGTCATGCTGGTGTTGAATTGTGGTTCACCTTAAGGTCAGATGGGAGTTGTTCATAAACATTCAAGTTTTTACTAAAGAACCATCCATGACTCTGAAAGCCACAGTCAGCAGTATTTTTGATGTCAACAGGGGATCTAAGGACTGCCTACACAAACGTGATCATTCCTGATCACTCTCCGGTGCAACTCCCCTCAGCCCAGTGAGGGTTTCTAAAGCAACTTCCAGTTCTGGTTTTGCATATATGAAAATATGAACAGAAAGCAGAAATGTAAGCAAGTGGACCAAAATATAAAAATCTTTCTGCTGCTTATGTAAGCCATCTCAGCTTTATGAGGCATTTGCACAAATGTCAGTTTTCATGCTCCCATGTGCCCAAGGAAGTGAGCAATGCTGCTTTAAAACTCTGGTGCAGTGTTACTCTATTCAGTCCTATAAGTTCTGCAGGTTCTCAGTCTATCCCTGCTCCAACACACTTGACTTAAATTAAATAGATCCAATAGCTCTGCGAACTGAGCTGGAGCAGGGAGACATGGAAAACCTGCAGGTCTACTGCCCTTATAGGCCTGATCTCAGTTGCCCTGCTCTAGTAGAAGTTTTCCTATCTGCCACAAAATGATTAAAGACGCATTACGTAACTTTTTTACCTTAAAACTCTACATTCAGGACGTGTTCAATGACACAGTGACATCTATCATATGCATTTCTAGAGCCGCTGCTGCCCAGCAGCGCCCCGAAGCTGAGAAACCGAGACTATGCAACTCTTATATCCGGGACGTTTTGCTTCACGGTGTGATAAGGGAGTGTTTGTTTTGAACACGCAGCATCGTTGATTCAGCAAAACAACGCAAGATTAAAAGAGAGAAGGAGACAAAGCATCATGGTAAGATCGTCTACTGCTGTGCTGGAGAGAGCTAACGGGTCAGGTAGGATGCAAGATGGAGGCTGGATTAGCCGTCGATGGGGGGCGCTGATGGGAAAATGGCAAAAGTTCTGTCGTGTGTCTTTAAAGGCAAAAAATTCTGAAAGCTTGATTTGACACCTGTATGTCCCACCGTGGACTCTGTAGTAACATGACCATGTAGCCGGCTGCAGGAGGTTACCAATCTCAAACCCAAATACAAGCAAAAGCTCGAACAGCTTCCACTCTAAGCTGCAAATATTCCTTTATGCAGATATCCATCTGGCTCTGCTCGTACCTGAACCCGAGTCAGAGCGTTCGGGGAGACGTTATCTGCATACGCTCATGTTTCTCTACAGTCTACTCATAGAATTCAGAGAAAATGAAGAATCCACTCAGACTCTTCGTCGCTCTGACGGGCCGAGCAGCCAACCAGAACAAATGTTGTCACTCTCTCTAAAGCGGTCTGTGCTCAGCCAGGGGTGTCTGCATTGTGTGTCTGTGTCTTTAACTCTTTCATCTTTGTCTGTCTGCGGTCATCGCTGACCGACATGATCTCAGCTCCTTACAGCAAAAACACTTTGTTGTATGTTTCGCAGAACCTTACTCAGCGGGACTTCTTGTAGATTTTCTAAGGTTGTTCAAGTGTTTAGGATTTTTTCTTTTTTTCTTCAGAAAAAGGGTGGAAAAAACTATCAGACAGAGTTATCACCCTGATAACAACAGAATGGAGGCGAGGCTTGTTGCAGATGGGGGATGTTTGTCTTCTCACATCTGGTCAGTTTTATTAACCAAAGATATGAGTTATTACTGAAAGCTTCACGACTAAACTTGGGTTAGGACCAATCTAGGACCAATATAGGGCGAATCCAGGTCCAACGCAGGTCCAATCCAGGGCCAATCCAGGGCCAATTCATGGTCAATCCAGAGCCAATCCAGGGCCAATCCAGGGCCAGTCCAGGTCCAATCCAAATCCAATCCAGGTCCAATCTAGGGCCAATCCAGAGCCAATCCAGGGTCAATCCAGGTCCAATCTAAATCCAATCCAGGGCCAATCCAGGGCCAATCCAGGTCCAATCCAGGGCCAATCCAAATCCAATCCAGGTCCAATCTAGGGCCAATCCAGAGCCAATCCAGGGTCAATCCAGGTCCAATCTAAATCCAATCCAGGGCCAATCCAGGGCCAATCCAGGTCCAATCCAGGGCCAATCCAAATCCAATCCAGGTCCAATCTAGGGCCAATCCATATCCAATCCAGGGCCAATCCAGGGCCAATCCAGGTCCAATCTAGGGCCAATCCATATCCAATCCAGGGCCAATCTAGGGCCAATCCATATCCAATCCAGGGCCAATCCAGGTCCAATCCAGAGCCAATCCAGGGCCAATCCAGGTCAAATCTAGGTCCAATCTAAATCCAATCCAGGGCCAATCCAGGTCCAATTCATGGTCAATCCAGAGCCAATCCAGAACCAATCCAGGTCCAATCCAGGGCTAATCCAAATCCAATCCAGGTCCAATCTAAATCTAATCCAGGGCTCATCATAAATCCGTGTCATAATTCTTGTAAAATCTTTTCTGTGGGATGATATTTTACGAAAGTTACAGTTTATACACTACATCATTCAATGGAACCTATCGCAAATCACAGTTGTACTTTGTCAAAATTTTTAGAATTATAGCTTTTATTTTTTGAAAATCTGTAAAGGAAATGCAGCTTGTATTGCTTACTCTATCTTGTGTCTTCTCTGAGATCTCGCTAGCCAGTAAAAGTCACACCAGTGTTGACTCCTGTCTTTTTCCGTGATTTGTCACTTCCTGTCTTTCTTTTCCTTGCATCTTTCCATTGTGTCCTTTTGTATTTCATTGATTAATCAGCCAGTGAGTGAATTCAAAACAGCAAGTATATAAATATCAAGTTGCTAGCTTCTGACACCGGTACCATAAAGTGACATGCTGCTGCAAACTGCAACAACAAAGAATTAGCATAATAAATGTCAGTGTGTCTTCAAAAGTGATTCAGAAGCACAGAGATTTAAAGTTGGATAGTTTGGTATTGTGCTACTTGTGCGAACCAAGTAGGGCTTAACCTAACCAAGAAGCAAAACCAATTAAATTATATGATTAAATACAACAAACTAACGGCAGATAAAAATGGCAGTCCCAGGCCAACATACCTTCAGCACGGTGATGGTAATATATACCATTCTGTTAGATAATACAAAGTTTTGTAAGTATATGTAGTAAAATGTTTTGGTCCAAATAAGCAGCCCTGCGGAACTCCAGGTTTTATCATGTAAAAACTGGAATCTATCTTTGCAGATTTTTAACAGACAAATTGTAATACTTCCTCCTTCCTGAATGGCTGCCACAGTTTTTGATAGCCGTTTGCTACGTATGTTATGTTTCTTAAGTTATCTAAGGTGCAACTAGATGATAATCAAGGCATCTAAAAGGTATTCATTATTTTATGTTGTAAATATTTTCACTGCTGGAAAAAAAGTGATAGCTTGATCCCGTTGCGAAATTGTGGTTCTCAAGGTTTCGGCACAGAAAAAAGCAACAACAATCCATCCAAATGTGGTAGTACAATGGGCTTTGCATGTGTGTGTGTGAGTGGGAGATAAGAGTAGTTGTCATTTCTAAGTGTTGTTTTATATTCTTTGCGTCATGGAAACTCTGTAGTTTATTATCATGTAAAGCATTTTGTGCTACTCATCTACAAATCAAATTAGATTAATTTGATAAGACTTCATTGTCATTTTAAATATTAAAACAGTTTTATGCTTTTAAGAAAAATCTTTCTAAAACTCATGAAATAAATCTTGGAATAATTACAGCTAATTATTGTGTTTTCAGGAAGAAATGTTCTGTTTTATATGGACACGCTCCACTTTCCATTCCCACAGACCCGTGATTTCCCAGAGGATGCGAGTCCTCTGAGGACTTTGCTGCTATTTATGGAGAAGTGATTTGGGAACATACACATTAGGTTAATTTTCATAAAGAGGTAGATAAGTGCTCTGTGGGTTTTTATGAGTTGCTCTTCTGCTTTGATGAGTCAGAGGCCACTAATTAAAGCAACTCTCTCCCCATCTCCTGGTATCAAGTAGAAGTAACATGAGTATGAAGGAGTTGAAGCTATTTATTGCTTTCCTATCATAAAACCTCCACATTCAACAGGTGCTTATAGATGGTATTTCAGCTTTTTTTTTTGCAAAAACCAAACAATGAGGCAAACAGGGTGGAGGAATAAGCAATGTCTTCAGACTGAACTTCTATTGTGTAAAACTTCCAGTTTGTATATGAAGAGAAAATTATGCTGAAAGCCGAAATCCACAAGCCAAAAGCATGTTTCCAGTTTATCTTCTTCTTTTCCAATTAATTTCACATTAAGCATGGCTCATTTTGAGCTTTTCTCTACTGATTGTGAAGTAAAGTCAACATCAGAAAAATTGTAAATCAGTCTGCAACTTCAAGGCTGAAAAGACACATTCTGTTCGTCTTTCTGTAAACTTTTGTGCTCTTTCTTGCTAAATTTGCGGTCTTGTTAAAGCCACGAGCTTTTAACACATGCAGGACACAACAAACCATGAAATATGTCCATTATCAGAATAATCTGCAAGACTCAGTACGATTAGAGGCTTGGGTCATTCTTGGTTGAATGGTCGAGTTTGTGTTCACACTCCACACAACTCAAACAAATCGAACCTTTTAGATAACATATTCCACTTTCTACCTGAGGTGGCGCTGCATAAAGAATTACTGAGGGAAAAGTGCAGTTCATGTGCAGAGTAGATAACCTACAGCAGGGTAGCCTACTGCTGCTGGAGGTGCAGTTCAGAAATGCTGGTCTTGTCCATGAGAAACCATTTTAAAGATGTGGAACTAACAATGCTAGCGTGCTGGCCCGTCAGTGTCGGGGAAACTCTGCACATTTCCCCAAACAAACTGCATATCCACTAAAAGCAGATATTTTAACCAGAATTACAAACCCAGGATGTCATATCAAGTAAAAACTTCCTGTGGAGGTTTCTGTACAGTTCAGAGTGACCTGTCTTATCGAGGCAAGAATTTCAACATGTGGGAGGCAACAGAAAGCAACAGAAGTAGCAAAGCATCCGATAAGAGAGAAAGTTTAAAAAAAAAAAAAAAAAAAAGGACGCTTGTTTTCCTCTTGCAAGGGTGTTTTGCCTTCATAGCGACATTACGTGTACAGGAGTGTTTTATGGCTCCAGCGCTGCTTGTTTGACCTCGACATTCTGCGATGCTGCTGGTAGACAAAGCTGTCCGCTCTCCTTCAGCAAAGGCATCAGCTAAAAGCCCAAGTGTAGGAGGTGACTCAGATTTGTTGATCATGGCGTGACGTTTACCAGGAGACATGGAAGCTGGACGTGCAGATGGAGCTGAAAGTTTAAAACCCAGGATGAGAGGAACATCTCAGGAAGGAAAGTAGACTGCTGAGAATCTTTGACCCGCAAGAAACAGATGAAAGTCAAACTGATGAAAAACAGTCGGTGTAAACATCGCATCACCAATAAACCGATGGTGATGAGGACAGAAAATGAGATGACAAGTTGAGTCGTGTGAACTCTGAGTGGGAGGCAGAACTTCTGAACAGTTTAGAAAACAGGAGAAGATGCTGCTTTTCATTAGAGTTCACAACATTTTCTCCAACAAATCTTTCCAAAAGCCCCAAACCAATGAGCTTTTTTATGTTAAAACAACATTAACAAGTGGTCACTTTAGCACGTCCAGTGAGAGACAAGGAGCAACATTCATCAACATCTTATGAATGTTCTCAAATTTGCTCTTAAGCAAACAGGAAATGTTACACAATGTCTCTTTAAGTTATACTTGAGAAGTTTTTTGAGGAAAACCCTCCATCATGAACGTCTTTGTGGATGAAGAATAGTTGGTGCTTTTCCGCTTAGATTGGTGAATACCAATCCTGCAAGTTAAAGCCACCAACCAGTTGGTTGTACTGTGAAGGTTAAGGCCAAAAAATACCCATAAAAGGTCCAGATTTCCACCCGTGTGCAACTAGACACAGATAGACAAGGAAAAAAAAAATGACAAAAGCATGACAGAAAACCAAAGATGATTAAAAAAAACATGTGCATTGAAGCCTGATTTTGCTCATTTCTAATGTGTTTATTTGATTCTAAATATTCACATGGAGACCTTCAAATAATATGAAACAGCTTTATGGACAAACGGAACAAAGATCCACATCTTCATGGTGTTGTGCTGAAGGGTTAACGTGGTAAACAAAGAATAAATCATCATTCCATAAACTACTGAACTTTGTAGAGTTTTAAAGCAGATTTCCAGCTGCCGTGGCAGCGTTTTACAGAGCAGGTGGTGCATTTGATGAATCCTCCAGGTGAGTCTGACAGTTGTTATTAACCAGACGGCCAGCAAATAACTTGGATTTCTTCATAGAATGAATCACTAGAATAAAAAGTCAGTGTTGCAATAAACTAATAATTAAAGACGCCATCCTGGGTTTGGGAGTCTGCGGTGAATTGGACATTTACGGGGGGATAATCTTGTGGTTGAGGGAATGGATCTGGCTTGGCAGACCACTAATAGAATTAAACCCATCCTGACTGGGAATTGTTCTTGAATTAAATGAATAAAAATTAGTTTAATTTTCCTGTTAAAAGGAAATCATGACATTTAAATAAAATCTGCAAAGTTTTTCCCATTTACTGTAAATAACAGAAACAACTAAACTTATTTAAAGATCTGATAAAAGCTTTCCTGTAGTTTTATTGTTGTATTTTAATGATCCCAACTTATTCTGATTCTGTTTGAACGTGTCGGCACCAAAGTTCATACGAGTGTTTGTAGGGTTTATTCTCAGCTCAGAAACAATCCATGATAATCCAGAATGCCACAATTCTCCTAAAATGCTCGTAAACAGGATTTCAGAACAAATCTGTTCGTAAGAACAGTTGGTGAATGTTTTTATGCATGAAGTAACACACAAGCTTTAATATTCCTGTTTAGTAGGTGTCACAATTGGTGTGGAGATGTGGACCCAAATGCAAGAGACGGGAAGCCAAGATGCAAGTACAGATGAAAATTTAATCCAAGAACAAAGTGAGGGCAGAACTAACAAAATGAACCAGCAACTGACAACGCAAACCAAGAGGTATAAATACACAGAAGAAGAAACTAGACCCAGGTGAAACAAATCAGAAAATCAAACCAGGTGAACTAATGAACAGGAACCGAGACATGAGAGAACTAAACAAGAAAAACTACAAACCAAAACAGGAAACCAGAACGAAGGAGAAACAAAATATCATATCATGACAGTAGGAGGAAATAATTTCAGGTCATGTTACAGCTGTTCTTTGGTCCATCTCACCATCTTTCTGCATGACACATATTCAGCGTGAGAACAAAATTAAACATCTTGTCCATACTGCTATTTATAATAATTGGACCATTGAAAAGAGAAATAATGAAATATTTTAATACCCATTGATCCCCATAATTGTTTAAAGGTCATAGTGCCTGGAGTTTAAACCCGAACAGTCAGTCAGGATTTTATGATGTGATCTATGGTGATAGCCATCATCTCTGTAAATCCCTCCCTAAACTATTCCTGGAGCGGTGCCATGATTATATACGAGCTTGCTGATAATGTCTGATTGATGCTTTGCTGTTTCCAGGTGACAGTTTGTTGAGGGAGACGAGTTTTAATTTTTAGAAGAGCCGACTTGGCGACTGTATCTTGGGATTGACGGCTCACCTGACGCCGTCTGCGCTGCACTGACGGCGTTAACACCACGCGTCTGGCGCTGCAGGCAGCTCACAGCAAACACCAAGTACGGCCTGACCCTGGGTCTGTTCCGAAGAACGGGGCGGGAAGAGGAAAAGTTCCGACTTACGCAGAACGAGTCCTTCACTTATGATTTTCAGCTGGATCAAAGTTTCTCAAAAACACAGACTATAAAACAGACAGTATTAAATAAAAGTGCGAGTCTCTTACTACTCCACAAACAAGGACAGAAAGAAAAGAAAAATACTCATGAACTTGTCAGAGTAATTCAGGGATTTATTGGCAAGAATTCCCTCCCCACGGCGTCGAGCTGAGAATATTCTACATCGTATGTTTTCTTATAAATAAGTGATGACGAGGAGCTGCCTGAGGCTGTAGGTTATCTGCAGGTTTAGCAACAGGACAGAAACTCAGCAGCTCCTTTTCATGCAAATTCACAAGTAAATGATTCAAATTAGGGTTTCTTCCGATTTCCTCTGGAGCTCTTCGCAACAAACCTCCTGCATGTATGCAGGAAATCATCTATGTAGAGCTGATTTCACTGCCTGATTTCTGACAGCCTTGCACTTTGCTTGCATTTATTTTCCCACCATGCTGGTTGTTTTACATGCGTCTGTTCCACGCAGAACTGTGTGACTTTACAAGCTAAACTTAGCTGAAAAGCTGAATAAATGCAAGTTTCAGGCCTCTATCTCTGCTGTGCTTCAGCTCTGGTAAACCTGGCAGTGACAGAGGCTCCTCTTGGCTTTTTACATTCATGGATATACCATCATCTCCAGGTTATAAGCCGCTACTTTTTTGCACGATCTGAATTCTTCGGCTTAAACAACGATAACGCAACTGCATGGATTTTTAATGTCATTTTACGCTTCATGCACACTCGTTATGGAAAACACATGAAGAAAGGTATATGATGCAGCTTGAAGGCCATCGATGTGGCTGTGAAGGTGTGGCTCAGGTGCAGCCTATATCTGTGTGCTCTGTAGACTGCAAATTCCAGGATATGTGACATTTTTTATATCATAGAAGCATTAAGATTAGCCAGAAGCATCTGATTGTTTGAAACGTGGTCAGTCACATGTATTACTGCCACACATCAGTCTCTTATAAGATGCATGTTCCATGTTTCATTCAGGCTGTGGGGGTTAGAGACTGCTAATTGGTCGTATTGTTTATAAAGGGTAGGAGGGAGGGGAATGGAGGCATTAGTCACCTCCCACCACCTTTACCACATTCCTTTCCATTTTTAACTTCCATTTACTCCCAAATTGTAATATTTAGGAGTTACAAGTTCATGGTAAGGGTTAGAAAATGATTTAAATGAAAGTAATCTGGTAAAAATGAGTATATTCTGAATCCAAATGTGACTTTCATTTCAGTCATATAGATCCGAAGAGTTTTCATTGGGGGTTTTTGGGGGACTGAGGTCAAGACC
This sequence comes from Telmatherina bonti, assembly GCF_933228915.1. Lineage (NCBI taxonomy): Eukaryota > Metazoa > Chordata > Actinopteri > Atheriniformes > Telmatherinidae > Telmatherina > Telmatherina bonti. Next base: position 7,646,585 of record NC_136625.1, on the reverse strand, counting down.
GAAGTGGAGGGAGTCAACGACAGCTTCCTGTCACAGTTTTACAAAAAGATCTGCAAAGGGAGGTTTTCCAAATACTGTTCCAAACAAATAAATAACACAAGCTCTAAAAGATTTGGTTACATGTTAAAACCACAACATTCTTCTGGGGGAGGAGTTAATGGTGACAAAATGGAACTAAATACACCATAACCATGGAACATATACTTAACTTGGCCATCTTCAAACCTGTTTAATGTTAAAGTATTTATCTTTTCTTCTGTGGTTAATCACCTTGCAACACAGCATGTTATGTAAGAAGTTACGCAACAATTGTCTGAAGACCAGGACGACATGACAAGTTATATTTAGACATCAGTATTTTATGTTGTGCTATTCCCACCATTGTTGGCTGCTTTTATTTCAGTAAATTCTTTCAGATGAAGGATTTACCGTCACATGATTCTGCTTAAATGTCCTACATCCATGGTGCAGCACGAACCTTTTCCATTCCCACAGAATTTCACCAGACAGAAGAGAATCAATGCAGACGTGGAGTAAAGAAAGTCTGGCAATCTTTACCAACTAATCATTTATAAGTGCTGCAAAATGATGTTATAGTTGATATGAAATATAACTGGATGAATTTAGACATGAAGTTTGCTTGTTTACTGTCTCTGTAATGGGCTCTGGGATGACTTACCAAACTGGATTCTGTGGATATAAAACAATTCAAATAGCTGAATGTTGTTAATTAAAGAAAAAACGACTAACTTTATTTACACTTTATGTGAAACATTACAGGAACTTTCGAAGAATCGGACACTCTGTCACCACCTTGGTGAAGACTTCAGCCGTGTCTTATCTTAGAAATTCCTTGCTCTATTCCTGCCCGTCTCTCCTTAAACGTTGGCTGTTTGGTGGAGTTTACATTTTGCCAAGCAGGGCCCCTTCTTGTTTTTTTTATGGCAACCTTCAGGCTGATGGATAGCCGTGTGTATGTGTGTTTGTGTATTTAAGCCAGTGTGAAGCTGTGGGCCAGTCAAAGGTCACATATTTCTCAGACACACTGTCCACATTTCTCATTAATAAACAGTGTGTGTGTGTGAGTGTTTGGCTTTGCATGCATAAGCCATGGCCGTTGTGCTTTTGTGTGTTTAGGTGTGTGTGTGTGTGTGTGTGTGTGTGTGTGTCAGCACATGCATCAATGCTGTCTCTGTGGTTTTCTGTAAAGACACAGACTGTCACTCTGCAGAAACTGCTCACACAGTCATCTTCTTACCTCCACAAGACAGACAGACAGTGCCGTGTGTTTGAACTGTGCTCCCCTTACAGAAAACACATGAAGTACATGTAGATCGCATGTTTTATGTCCAAATCATGTCATTCAAAAATTGGCATGTGGTTTTTGTGTGTTTATTGCTGACTGATGACTGGTCTGTTATGGTTACTCAATATGTTTATATTTGAGGGGTGTTTGGTCGAAACCAACTTCCTGTGGGGCTCTTAAACCTCCAGTTATCCAGGACATATTGGCCCAACATCCTGCTACGCTGAAGCCCTTTGTGAAGCGGTAAAACACCTGATAACAACTGGCTTTTAAGCACAACAGGAAAATGTTTAATCTGCAGTAGTTGTGAGTCTAGAAAGCATCTATGGGAACATAACACCAAGGTGCACACGGTAGTTTACATCTGGGGTCGGTTACGGTGTTACCTCCATCGACTGCATCTAGGGTCATGGGAGGCTAGACGTGCACCTCTTCCAGAAATGCACCTTTTCCACACATCACGGTTATGTGGAAATACTCCCCTGTGATTGGTCGGTTTGTGTGTTTCTGGATTTCTGGATCTTCTCTATGAATTTGTGCAGTCACCAACAGTTTTATAAACAACACGCACTATATATTTATTTCTTTGTTTGCTTCCACGAGCTTGTGAAGTCGCTGCAGCATGTCAGTCACTGTTCTATAGGAGGAAACACTGGCAGGAACCGATGGAAACCACCATGTGAAGTTCACTACTGCCACCTCCAGATGCAGAAGAGAAACTGCAACACGGCACAATAATTATGCACACAATTCACTAGCATCTTCTACGCCGGTCTTACTGTATGCAGATGACACACCAGTATAAATCCAGCTTTATGTTGCTGCATTCAAGGCTGCAAGAGGTACCACATTTGACCTTTTCCTGACAGAAAACACATTTTCATCAGCCTTAATATTGTAATGGACCATTTTATTCTTTTATATTTTTAGGTTGAAAAACCTATGAAGCCTCATTATCTGTAAAGTTGTGATAAGGAACATGCTGTCACACAGAGTAATATCAGTCCTCATGTTGTCATGTGGGAGCTTTCATCCTGGGAAGTTGTCCTCATCGCTGTAGAGACTAAGTTCTGAGCACAAAGGTGGAAGAGACTACTGCTGGAAAAGGTTTAGTGGCTTGTTTTAGTGGCGTGCCAGCATCTCAAGATGCCTCTCTAATGATGCACCTTTTGGTATAAAAATAGCAAAACCCAGAAGGATGATTCAGGGAAGATGGTGGAGAGTCAGCAGCTGGACAAACAACATCATTAGATTATCAATGCAGCTGCAGGGTTACAGTTTGGAGTCTAGGTGCTGATGCTTGGTTTGACCTGCATTTATTCAGCTTTTTCTCTGAGTTCATCGTTTCGTTTCACCTGCCTAGTTAGTAACAGCAGGATGCAGCGAAGCGATAAGGGAAATGGCTCTCAGGGGGACGTGTCGGCCAGATGAAACCAAAGAGAGACTAGATGTGTGTTTGTGAGCGTTTTAGTGAGCTTGTTGTGGTATTTCTGAAAGAATAAGATTTGTATAAATGGCAGCAATGAGAACGCTTCAAATGATAAAATCTTTAAAACCTCATCTTCATCTTCATCTTGTTTAAAGCTTCTTCTGCCCCTTTCAGACTACAAAAAATTAATACCACAGCTTAAAAGGTTGATATTTTTACTTTTTGGCTTCCTGCTTTCAACTGGAACGCTTTGCATTAAAAGTTTGGACAGGATGTTGGACCTGGACAGATGAGACAAATCCTCAAGAATCACAGTGTTCAGACTCTAAAATCCTCTAAGTCAGACCAGAATTCCCCAAACTCCCAACAACAAACACAGCAGTGAAATGAGATGCATAGACTGCAGTGGCTTTGTTTGTTCAGCAGGACGTGAACGCTGGACTGAAAGCCCTCAGACGCTGCACTCAGTTTATTTCAGCAGATGATTTCTGGAATCTCGTGCAGGTTTCGTATCACATGAGACTGAAAGCATTGCGTGTTTGTGCTGCAGGAGGATGAAGATTTGAACTGGTTTCAATTCAGGGTGTCAACTTAAATGCAAGTTCATTTGTTTTAATAAGATAATAAAATGCACTCAGTTGACCTGCATGATATTAAACAGGCACATTTTTTTCTTTTTCCCCAATAAGACCACCGAGGAAACGCATGGCTGCCAAACGCGGTCCATTTGTCCAGAAGCTGCAGAAGACCTGTGTGTACGGCTGAGCAGCTGTAAACTAACGCTCATTTTGGGAATGCTGACATGAAGCACACAAATCTGATGCACTGTGAGAGGCAGAAATATGTCAAAGAAGAAGATGAGTTTTAATGGATCCAGATGCTTTAATTAAAAATGCTAACGTTAAGTTGCATTTGCAGCCTGATCATCAAAATCAAATCAAATCAAACTTTATTTCTTGAGCACTTTTCATGCCACGGGCAACACAACATGCTTTACAAGATAAAATCAAGTCATAAGGAATAAAACAAACAGTGGATAAAAAGGCATTTAAAAATAATAGACACAAGCTCTTTCCACACACTCTCACACACACACACACACACACACACACACACACACACACACACACACACACACACACACACACACACACACACACACCCACCCACACACACCAAAAAACATCATTCCCTGAATACTGTCTCTTTAACTGAATGCTGGTTAATAAAACAACTACAAACATTAATGAAGTGATAAAAATTCATGTGGTGTGAACGGTTTTTACTGGTTGCACAAAAGACTGGACATGTGGAAACTGATGAAGAAACTGTGTCTAAAAGTTGATGACTTAATGCTGCACGTCCATCATGTGGTCTGCTCCAGCATTTAATCACATTTTGATATTAAACACCAGTAAAAGACTTTGACAAGTTAATGCTGCGAGTGTTTCAGAATCTGATGAATATAAAACCACTGAAATAACTTCCATTCTAAAGTGGAAAAGGCTAATAAAAGTATTTTAAATGTTAAAAGTAAAAATGATCCACTAATTTCACAAATCACAAGTATAATTAGTCGATTTTATCATTTTTATAGTTTCCTTAAGACATTATTCATACTGTGCACCATCACCTTGCACTTTGCTCCTCTTCCTCCTCAGACTCTCTGCTTCTTATATGTCCAACTGAATGACTCTAAAGGCTCAATTTGTCATTTTATGTTGTGGTTTTACATATTTGAACAGAGCTGTAGATAAGTAACTGCAGGCGAGCACGCAGATAGAGGCAAGAAGCAATCAGCGTATTTATGAAGCCATGCATAAGAGATGAAGAGGTATTTCGCAAAGAAAAAGAACACGTTTGAATTTGCAGTTTTGATGTAAGAAAGAAAAACTTTTAATGTTGGTCCAGTTTACTTCAAATTAATCAAAAATGTCTAATGTACTTCATTTCTCATCGATATATCAAGAAATTGCATATGAAAGATATGTGAGGAAGAGATATATTAAAACCTTCTGTTGTATCTGTTGGAGCCACTTCTCCAGTGTGGGGGACACGGCCCCCAGTGCTCCCATCACTATGGGTACTGCTGTTACTTTCACCCCCCAGGCCTTCTCCGGTTCTTCCTTGAGGCCTTGGTACTTCTCCAGTTTCTCCTTTTTCCTGATATTTCCATCATTGGGGATGGATCCATCGATCACCACGGCTCTCCTCTGCTGCTTCTCCATGATCACTATGTCCGCTTGGTTGGCCACCACCATTTTATCTGTCTGGATCTGGAAGTCCCAGAGGATCTTCGTCCTCTCATTCTCCACCACCTTGGGGGGAGTTTCCCACTATGACTTGGGGGTCTCCAGTCCATATTCTGCAGAGATGTTCCTGTACACCATGCCATGGCGCTCCATGTATTCTTTGCCTGCTAGTATCTTACACCCTGCTGTGAGGTGCTGGATTGTTTCAGGGCTTTCTTTGCACAGTCTGGACTTGGAGTCCTACCTGGAGTTGTAGATCTGAGCCCTGATGGCCCTGGTACTCAAGGCTTGCTACTGTGCTGCCATGATTAGCAATGTTTATATAAATAAATATAAATGGTTAAAAATTCAGGCGAGTCTGATGTCAAGCCACATTCAACATTAACCACATGCTGTGTGAGCTGCTATAAATATATACGCTTTCTATATTTTGTTGTGCTGAAGTCACCTTCACTGCTTGTGGACTAAGTGCACCTAAATGCAGACCTGAGAGGCAGGAGGCAGACTGCTGCAGGGACAAGGACTTAACGACCAGAACCAGAGGAGACTGGCTATGCAGGAAAAACACCAACAACGTAGCAAAGAGGACCTGAAGCTAAGAGCTGTTCATATTGAGGACAACTAAAGAGAGTTGGTGAGGCGAATTAGCAAATTACAGCAGGTGAGCAAATGAACAGGAAGTAAAACTCAACAGGAATGACCTTCAAAATAAAACAGGAAAGAAAACTCAAGTTGACGAGACTAAACATAAAAAGACTCAAGAATTACTCAGTTGGGAAATTATTTCTCCACCTACAGGAATAACAACAGGACAAAAACAAAGATCAAATGTAGCATTCAGAGTCTGCTGAACTTCATGGAAATTACACGATTGTGCATGTTTGGGTCAAATATCGAGGAGTTTTTCCGCCCAGAACTGCTTCATCAAGCAAACATCCATCTGAAATAAACTAAATGAGCAGATGTTGTGAAGCTGCAGAAAAACTCCAGTATAATGATGAATTAATGCCGTCAGGAGTCCATGAGACTGCGCAGCCGGACCCACGGTCCTCAAATGCACCAAAAATACAAATTTTTTTCTCCAGAAAAACAGAAGTTTTGCAAATCTAAATAACAAGCAAATTCACATTTTTTTCATCAAACACTTTCCATACATGAGTTTCACAAAGTAATTTACACAATAAGCAACATTCATTCATTCATTCATTTTCCGAACCGCTTATTCCAATTCAGGGTCGCGGGGAAGCTGGAGCCTATCCCAGCCGGCTTTGGGCGACAGGCAGGGTACACCCTGGACAGCTCGCCAGTCCATCGCAGGGCCACACAGAGAGATGAACAACCACACTCACACCTAGGGGCAATTTAGAGTGGCCAATTAACCTATCATGCATGTCTTTGGATGGTGGGAGGAAGCCGGAGTACCCGGAGAGAACCCACGCATACATGGGGAGAACATGCAAACTCCACACAGAAAGGCCACTGACCAAACCAGCCAAGGATTGAACCAGCGACCTTCTTGCTGTGAGGCCACAGTGCTAACCACTGCTCCACCGTGCAGCCCAATAAACAACATGAAAATAAAATAACAAAACACACACCTACTCACACACACCCAAAGCCCCCTGCACCTCTTAACCTCTTATAAATATAAGAAGCTGGCTTGACGCTGCTGTGGAGAAAAGATATCTTGGGTATCCATCCACACCAGGAGTTACCATGACAACAGAGGGCATGGCAGGAGCAGCCCGGATCCGAGAGGCTCAACGAGAGCATCGATTCGAACGCTAAACACGTGAAGTCGGGCACTGGACAGATATTTAGTTATTTGTGAAATCACAAGAAGTTTCAGCAGAAGCTGGATTAGCTCATGACGAAATAATTCCTGTGTTTGTGTTTTCTTTCCTTCATATTTGTGTAAGATATAGAAATCGGCCTCTAAACTCTGCAAACAGACGTGTTTGCTCATGAATCCTGAGCCTCGGCTCCATATGAGTAAGTTACATATTTACATGTAAAGTTCATATTTGCCCGTCCTTATCTGTTCCCCGGCTTCTGTGGGTCAGCTCATGTGTTGTTTATTGTGACTTCTGAACATGTCATGGTGTGTAATTCAGCAGGAAAATGCAAAGACAGCATGAGGGATGATGCTATACAGTCTAATATCACAAATAATGAAGCCATAGTCTCAATGTTGAGCTAAACAAATATTTTACGATAGAAAATATTCATCAGAAATCCTCTTCGTTTCAGAAGCTGACTTGAAATAGATGTCGCCTAGCAGCCCAGGTTTCTCTGTCCAGGTCAAGGAGTTTGTGTGGAAAGAGTTTTAATGATTTACAATCCAGGCCTCATGTCTTCAGATCGTACCAGGAAAACAGAAAGTCGGTGCAAGAAAACATAAAACTACAGCGTACCAGGTACAAAGACCAGCTGTATAATTCTAACCAGTGGAAGTGGATATTTGGTCCCAGCAGCTTCATTCTTCAACACAGTCTGATCCACTTTGTGGTTTCTTCAGGAACACTTCTCCAGGATCCTTGAAGGACTTTCCAAAACTCTTCTTTGGATGTTTCTCCCTTTCGTTCTGTTCGCTGTCCAGATGATCCCACATTGCTTCAGTAATACTGAAGTCCAGGTTCTGGTAGGGTCCATCCCTCCCTATGGCCTGTTGAGGTCCTGGTTCTGGTGAGGTTCCATCCCTCCAACAGACCTGTTGAGGTCCTGGTTCTGGTGAGGTTCCATCCCTCCAACAGACCTGTTGAGGTCCTGGTTCTGGTGAGGGTCCATCCCTCCCTATGGCCTGTTGAGGTCCTGGTTCTGGTAGGGTCCATCCCTCCAACAGACCTGTTGAGGTCCTGGTTCTGGTGAGGGTCCATCCCTCCCTATGGCCTGTTGAGGTCCTGGTTCTGGTGAGGGTCCATCCCTCCCTATGGCCTGTTGAGGTCCTGGTTCTGGTGAGGTTCCATCCCTCCAACAGACCTGTTGAGGTCCTGGTTTGGGCGAGGGTCTGTCCTTCCATCGGACCTGTTAAGCCCACTTAGTGTCATGTGACCTCAGCCTTTCCTCACGGTCTCTCGTCTTTAAGAAGGGCTTCTTTACAGTCACGTTTCCATGGAGACCGTTTCTGATGGAGTAGATGGATCGGCTGAAGGTCTAGATGTGTCTCTCAGATCTTGGTTCATGTCTTTGTGGGATTTGTTCCTGTTTCTGGTCAGGTATGTGGACTGGACTGAAAACTATGTGAAAAAGGAGACCAACCCCTAAAAACCTGAGGAAAACCCGGCGGTGACCCAAAACCCCTTTAATAGACTACATGAAAGCAGAGAGGCTATAGGAGGCTTTTGCACGTAAATCTGCTGATTTTGGGCTCCTGGTTGTTGCAGACTTTGTCACTAATTTGCAGGTTTCAGGTTTTACTGCATTAAAACTCACCCCCTGGGTGTTTGCAACTTTATTAACTAGAGTTTGAGATGTCCTTTACTGTGAACGTATTGATGCAAGATAAAGTTTGTCAGACATTGTGAAGTAAAAGTTACAACTTCAAAAAACCACATTCAAGTCATTTTCATACTAAAACGTTATGCTTTCATTTTTCTTAAATATGAATTTTTCATTTTAAACAATGAAAATATAAGTTAAATCAAACATTTAGGTAATACATATTGGTTTTATGCAGCGCTGTTAACAACTGGGTGGCAGCCATAAAGTTTCTCCAGTCAACGTACAGGAATGTTAGGAGAAATGTAAACTTTTCTAATCTCTTTTCTAATGCTCCCTCTAGTCTCTGATCTCTTTCTGGTCTGATATGTGAAATTATCTTGATAAGTTGAGAAAAGCTTAAACAAAATCTCCTAGCTGAACCCTTTACTTGGAATCTGAGAGCTCGGAGACCAAAACTTGAACCCTGTACATATTTTTTCACAGATGAATTATGGATCTATACGTGCTTGAGAGCCGAAACCTCTTTGTGTCTCCACATCCATCAGGAATGTGTGGAGAGTCAAGAATTCAATGGTGGGTGGAAACTATGCGATGCACAAGAAAGCAACAAGTCAATGTGTAACCCTGCATAGTTGTGAGGAGGTCTACCACCTCTGATGGCCCCACAGCTGCCCAGCCACTGGTCTCATGTGGCGTTTGTATGTTTAAAAGAGGAAATACGCAGTGAGGTTTATACAGAGACTACAATGTCATTTGAAAGTTTATTGAGTGGTGCAAACACTCTCAGGTCACCTCAGGCTTTAATGTGATGATAGCATACTTACAGCAACATGATTGGCAATGGGTAGTGATAGCGCATCACTTCAAGATGTTTCACATGTCTCTTACACACCTTTTAATCTTTTAGGATGTTGTTTCAAATCAATTGGATTTGAGGGTTAAAGTTCAGAGAGGCTTGTCATTCTTTCACAGCATATGGTGAAACACGACACAAAGACTGGCCTTTCTTGTGACAACAGACTAATTATGCTACTTATGTATGTTTTTGTTACCATTCTCCATTTGCCATTAGATGCAGAGTTGCCTTTGCTGTTTGGGATAATGATATAATAAAAATTCAGTACTTGGCAGTGTTTCCTTTGTGGTCTTAGTCTTGGGGTGGCAGCAGTGGAGTGGTTGGTGTAGCATTCCAGACGGATTTTATTGGATTGCTATTCCAATCCATTTATTGAAAGAAATCACAGATACACCATAAGAGCTGAAAGCAAAATAAAATATAGTTTACTTCACAGGCGACCACATTTCACCTTTAGCTTATTTGCATTAGCTCGTTTGCTTATTAAACGCATTATACACAAAAAACAATATGCATACAAATAAATAAACAGTTAAAATTCTCTCAGCCTTCATACCTGTTCGCCCTCCAGCTAGACGCTTAATGATAATCAACAAGAACTTTCGCCAACAATGACTGCATTCGACATAAAAACGTCCACATTCCAATCTTCCTCCCCGTCTCTGTGTTTGACTGCATCAAAAAAAAAAAAAAAAAAAAAAGGAACAGGAAAGAAAACTCACAACAGTGCCTTCACAGTAAAAGTAAACATGTAGATTTCAAGCTCAAAACTTAAAGACTAATCTGAAGCATTAGGCAAATACTATATGTTCATATAAAAAGTATTCAATAAAGCGAGCAATCTGGGTCATTTACGGTTGGTGACAGCAGTTGATTTCTGATGGCGGTGGCTGATTAGTGACGATGGTGGCTGAATGTTGAGGTCGGCAGCTGATTGTAAACAACGGCGGTCTATTCCTTACAGCAGCAGTAGCCGATTCTTAATGATAGTTACCCATTTCTGGCTTTGTCAGTTTCTCCAACATCTGCTTTTTAAGTCTCACACCGCTGTCCGAATTGCTTTCAGTCACATTTTCCTCCAAAAACCTCGCTATCCAAGAGCATCATTTTGAATTTTGATTGACCAAATGTTTGCCTTAACCTGAAAAGAAAGCAATCTCATCAGATTTTAAAAGAAATGAGTGTATATTGTCCAAACTGACCTAATGAGATCAAAGATACCTCAAGCTGTACGTAACGTCTTTCTCCATGGTAGCAAAAAATAAGCTAACTCATAAACTCTAGACTGTCCTCTAGTGGATGTATTTTCTAAAAACCATGCCAACATCAAGGCTGCATGGTGATTGTGGGCAGGGACATGAGACAGTGTTTGACATTGGCGTATCTATTTACATACGGAAAGGAAGCATCATCCATTGCAGCCTCACCAGAGGCAATGACGGCCACAAGGCTTGGAGATGCCAAGAGCTGCTGGATGAAGCAGTTTGGTGCTCTATCATGGCACTCCTTTCTGGGATGAAACTCACAGGCTGATCTGCCTGAGAAGGTTCGCTTGTTTCAGAATAACACCAGAGAATTAATTCACCACTTCATAGTGAATTCCAAACTGGAAGGATGTTTATTAGTATTCATTCAGAAATGATTAAAATCCTGAGCAGAAGAAGCTTCTCTGAGGCTTTCTGATCAGACATAACCGTCTGTTCCTGGCTGCTGTCTTCAGCCATGTAAATATCAAACAGGCCTTGGGGTTCTCTGCCTTCGTCCTCGGCCTCCCCGAGTCTTTTATCTGTCTGACAAAATAGAGCGAGTGGCCGAGGCAGTGAACGCATCTGACAAATCCAATCAGTCACATTAACCGCGGGGCTGATGGGATCCATTGTCTCTGTAAGTAACCTCAGTGGACAGGTTTAATGTGAGTCTTCATGTTGCATTCAATGCTTTTAGTCCAGCAGCTGCAAAATTAAGATTCAGCGACCTGGGAACGTTAAGTAGCTAGCACTAAAGCGTTAGCATGGCACACCTTTACTGACAGCACATGTAGCAGCACATTTACTGTGATGGGTTTTCATGAATTACTGAAACTTTTTACTAATTCATACCTGTAAAATAAGACAGCAACCCACCGTGCTGATGTCCCATTGAACACATTTGGGGCTACGTCAGCTTTGCCCATTAGCAAATATCGATATTCCAGGGACTTGTGGGGATTTTGTCATAGCTACTGAAGCTTTTGCAGCACCTGTTCCATCACTTAACAGAGCCTGAAAGGCTGACCTGGATGTGTCAGACAACAAAATCCTTTCAACATTTTACAGGAGAAACAAGGCCAGAGGCTTCGCTGCATTTCACCGGAAATCAGGGCGGAACGACAAAAGTTTTACGGGCCGGCACACAGAGGGAAGAAATGTCAGCGTTACAGCTCCAGCTGGAAGAAATGTTCGCAGAATGAAGTGAAATGAGGCAGTGAAGAATGAAACACAAAGAAAACCTCGTTTTGCATGACAATGCTGATATTTAACCTTTAAGTTAGGATGTCAGATTGATCGTAGTGTTAATTTGGCTTTTGTGATGATTCTGACTGAGTGATGTTCTGGCACACAGCGTATCCCTGAAGTTAAAAACACCCCCACAGAGCCTGAAGTTTGCCATTTTTATTTTTGCCTCTATTTAATTGAGATACAAGATAAAAACTGTGAAGCTGTCAGTTCACTTTGACAGCTCTGGTAAAAACGTAGGTTATATATCTTATAAAACAATCTGACAACCCCTGTTTGGGGTCCTGACCCCAGTTAAAGAACCACTGCCTTAAAAAGAGCTAAGCTTAGTTTGACCTCAGTGTAAAGAGTTGATTTGAAAGACAGTTGTTCACATTCTCAGTTTGGATGCAAGTGCTTGTCCAGTTGCTTGAAAAGCAAATGTAACATACTGTCAGTGGTGTTTTTACAGATTCAGATGAGACAATAATTCTAAAAATAAAGCAAGAAGTCCATTAGATGAAATGACAAACTATGTTTAATCCATTTCTGTGTCAATCTGTGTCAACATTTTTAGTTTGGATTGATACTATATAATATAATAATAAAACAAGAGGACCCAAAAGCAGACGAGCAACCTTGTGGTGACAAAACCAATTTATTTACATAAAGGTGGCACATGGAGTCTGCAGGGCAGGTTGGCAGGCGAGCAGGTGGGAATGGCAGCTGACGGACTGGAATGGACAGTAGGTGGAAAAGCTTATGGAAAACAAGGTAAAATTCCTTCGAATAGCATGAAATGATAAACCATTGCAGAGACCAGACGTTACCAGACGTAAGAAACGATCTGGCGGAGAGTTGTGCTCAGACCAGGGTAGATACACTGCAGCCAATGACAAGACTGACATCAGCTGTGAGGGAAACCAGCCAGGAACAGAGCCTACACCTAGAAAACAAAAGATACGCCCATACACACCACACTCACACACCAGGGTCATCAGACCCATGACACACATTCTACCATCTAATAATATTGTTTTTAATATTGTTTCTTTTTGTTAAACACATTCATCAGGTACTGAAGTTCAAGACGCCTTTAAAAAACAACCAGATAATCTGTGATGAGTTCATTTCCATTCAGACAAAATCCTGCCAGCTTTGCAGACATGGAGGTCACGTGAGCGTCTGAGGGAGTGCAGATCCAGCAGAGCGAAATGCCACTGAATCCACAGAGATGGACATAATCCCTTTCACTTCTCTGTTTTGTTTTGTTCGCTCTTGGTTTCCTCCACAACCAACAAAGCATTTGGAAAGATTTTGTATTCAGCATAAATGTCTTGGTTGAAAAACGGCATCTCAAAGCGCCTTGCTGGCTTTCATCTCTGCTGAGTGCGTCCTCTGACTCACAAACAGCAGCTGAACACAGCGGTTCTTTGTCGTTGCACTGATCAATACCCATTTCCAACCCAGGACTTTTCTCAAGCTCTGTCAATTTGCAGCATTGATTGTCTAAACTCCATGAATGTGTGTGTTTGTGTGTTTATTCAGTACCGGGTATTTCATGTACTTAATCTAACGTTTATAGGATCCACATTATTTTCAACAAAAAGCTGCAGTTTTTCTTACTGGACACAACATGCACGCAGAAAACAAGCGTTGATGCGACAGATATTACAGAGTCAGAAGAATCAGCTACAGTAAGGCAACAAGATGAGAATTTGGAACATCTCACTGGACTTAAAACCATCTGGATGTCTCAGCAGTGCAACTCGTGGAGGAAGATTAGACTCTACAACAGCAATGTCAAAGTCTGTCCAAGTGTACATGTCAGACTACTGGTGAGTAGTAAAGGGAGCCATGAGAACTTTCCACAGCATCTTCTGGTCTTACAAAGTGTCCAACAGAGAACGCTACGAAGGCTTTTCCATGTACGCAGACCAGATGATGACAGGATACTGAAGGTTGCATTGAGACTGACACTGTCCAGAAGATGCAAGGCTGGATGGCCGAAGATCACCTGATAAAGAAGTTCGCTGGGTTGAAGCTCAGGAGATAGCGAAAGATTGAGGCCTTATTTCCCAACCGGAAGAGGACTAGCCATAGTCATGCAAGGACATTATAAATAAAGACTATCAGAAATAACAAATTTTAGTTTTTGGACCCATTAAAGCAAAAGCCACCATCACAAACACCAACATCACAGCTGACATCTCTTTCCTGGATAGAAGTATCCAAGCTGTTGGAGGTCGATCTGCTTGGCATCCCTGCCTGCAGCACCTCTTGCAGTGCCCTTTGCGGGCAGCTACAGGGTCCTCAGCAGGGCATGGCTGGAGGGGCGTTACCGCTGCAACTGCCCTCACTGGGGTGCTGGACCCCAGCTTGTGTCCCAACCAGTAGCTCACCTTCTCCACCTCTTCTGACAGCTCCTTGACGGACCTCTACTGGCCATTCGTGGAGCCTGGAGGCGCTGGGCTGTGCATGTCCTTACATAGGTCCTGCATCCTACTTCTCCCGGATCCACCTTCCACCAGGTGGATGGTGGCAGCCCAGCATGTCCTTCTGCACTATACATCACTTCTATTCCCTCCTTCCATGGCTCAGTAACTTCTATGATGAGGACCTTTTTTTTTTAAAGGTGTTATGTACTTTCCATGAAATCCAGGTAGGAGTAGTACCATGCCCTTTTTTTACTCAACGATAAAACATCATGGGAAACATACCACAGATGATTCTACACCAGGGATCACCTGATTCTGACTTCCTGGGCCAGTGTCCTGCTGGTTTTCAAAGCAAGCGACACATGTGGGTCCAGATTTGTTGATCCCAATTCTATATGCTGCATCTTCTAACAACCTGGTTTTAATCCCCAGTCAGACAGAAGAAATTAGATGCTTGCAGATCAGAGCTTCTCTAAACTGAGAAGTGTTTATGGTTGGACAAATATAGACGTGAGGTGGCTGCTGTTCTTACTGGGACACATGGGACCAGTACTGATTCCACAGGCGGTACACTTTGTACTGGTGGATTTTACTCACAGCTTTGTTTGCAGGCTGAAAATGGAGAGATTTAACAGGAACGTAGGGGGAAAATATGTTTGCATCATCTGGCAGTGATAAAAGCTTCGGGTTGTTGGGTTTTTAAAATGTGATTTTCTGAACAGCAGAAGGAGAGACTTCAGTCTGTCGCTTCGGCTACTTAACTGTCTGGAATCAGTCTCTTCTGACTCTCCTCTCCCAGCATCCTTTGCTCCTCTCCTTTTCTTCCATCTCAGTGCAGAAAGCCAGCACAGAGTGTTTTAAAAAAAAAAAAAAAAAATATATATATATATATATATATATATATATATATTTGCGTCTATGTGTATGATTGGGCCAAATTTTCTGCTCCAGTTTTCCCGCCTGTCTACTCATGCCTGCTGCAGTTTGGTGAAACAGACTCGTCTTAAATCAGCCAGCTGGATGACAGCAGGAGGAAGAACTCAGGCCTGTGTTATGAATTATGTTACATTTATTCATACGCACTCAGGGTACATACTGTTCTTTATGTGAAACTACTGAACCACTGAGTATTCAGTCACATCGCACAGGGTTTAAATGATGAAACAAGTGTCGTTCATTAAGAAATTCCAGCCTGAACTCCCTTTGAAACCTCTAATTATCATTTATTTATACGTTTACAAGACGGGATTTGAGAATTAGTGACATTTGAGGGTGTTGATGTTTGTATTTTTGTGCTTTATGCTGAGCCAGGCAACCTACTTCCCTGCGCTTAGCTTTTGTGCTGAGCTAAGCTAAACACAACCCAGTTTTAGCTGAATCTAGCATTTAATATACAGTGCTAGAGGAGGAGGAAAAAATGCAGGACACACAGGTGGGAGGTGAGCAGGTGTTGGATCTAAAACTTTACTCAAAAAAAAAAAAAAAAAATGCATGCAACCAAGGCAGGGGGAGCTAAGTATTAAATCCAGGAGCTAACCTGTGATGGAGGACAAGTGTAGCTAGCATGAGGACAGCAAGGATGTGATACAACACAAAGGAAAACTTTGGAGAATTTTAAGATATTGAGATAAAAAATTTACAAGGTCTTTTGGAGTTTGCACGGCTTTGGCTTGAAGGACAGCTTTTTGTTGCATTTTCCAGGTGTGTACATATTGACACGACAGCTACATATGACTGTTGTAGCTCAGCCCATGAACCTGTGGTGAGAAACGGCTTTTCAACACTCGCTAACTTAGCATTCAGCTAACTTACACTATCAGACTTTGTATTTTCTTGATGGGACTGTAAACATAGACTCAACAAACTCCATCGAAGCCATGAAGAAAACTGATGGAAATTTTATCCATCATCTTTGTTCTTCACATCCAACATCCAACTTACTTTATCTGGTTGCAAAGCTAACCAATGCTGATTTGTGGATGGATCTTCTATTGAATACTTTCCTCTCAAATGATAATATTCCAGCTGAGGTTGGATTAAACTTCATTTATTTGTTTAAGAAACTTTTTGCCAATTGTTGTCTGTAGCTTAGCTGGTTTCTTACAATTCACTCCATTAGCGTTAAAGCTTGGGTAGGTAATCTTTCTCAGAGACATTATTTTATTACTCTGGGTGAAGTGGTTCCTCGTCCTATACATTCTGTAATCGTGAACAGTAAGAAATATAGTTAGACCCCTCAGTTTACTGTAAATCTGTAAAAACTGACCAATCCAAACGTTCTGACCCAAATGGAGTTGTTCATTTCTTATATTCCGTAGCTTCTTCTCCCGGCTCCCCTCCTCCCCCTCCAGCAGCACATACCTGATAGCCACACCCTGCATATAAACAGCGTGGTAGGATGAAAATACAAAGTAGTGAAGAAACTCGGAAGGCAAACATGGCTGGGAAAATGCAGGAAGGATTTCCCGTGTTCCAGCTGTGTGTTGCTTTAAACACCGCATCACTTGCTTGCAAGCAGATATAAACACACCGCTTGTTTTGTACGCCTGCAGCTAAAAAATGCTAGAAGAAATTATTGGAGGAAAAAAGAGAAAGGAACAGACAAAGCGATGAGCGTGAGTCAACATACGACTGACTTTTACTGGTCGGAGAGATCCCAGAAGACAGGCAGGATGCTGGATTAGTGACCAACGGTGCATCTTTTAACCTAACACTACCACACCAAGAGCCAAGCAATGTGAAGCATTTTTCTGCTGAATTTAAGGAAATAAATCTTGAAATTTGTTACAATGAAATAACTGTTAAAATATCTGGTATCATTAGCCATCTGTGGTAGCTAAAATTCTTTTACAAGATGTGCAAATGGGCGTCTGGGAATCAGCTTTTCAGACAAAATTTTTGTCCCAAACATCGCTGCAACTAGCTAATTTCAATATTGCCCAAAGAAGGCTAGCAGTGGCTGCACATGCAGTCACAGTCTTAAACTTGTTCCATCCTCCACGAGAAGCAAGAACTGAGTTCTTGCTCTCGTGGCTGCAAGAACAAGAAAAAACTTCTTGTTCGTCAGGTCCATCCATCCTCCAGGAGAAGCAGGTCTGCAGCGGGGAGGGATCACTGCGGGGGGCGATGTCTGCTTTATGTGCCATGAGCCCGGTTGTTACCTCCGCCAAGGAGGTTGTTTTTCCTGCCGTCTTTTTGCTCAAGATAACTCAAAAGGTTACGGATAGATTTTTGTAAAAATTTCAAGAGTTGTTTCAAATATAAAGATGAAGAACTGATTAAATTCTGGTGGTGATCCGGATCACCGTTTTGGATCCAGGAATGTTTTAAAAGGATTCTTTAACATTGTGCTTGGTGGAGATTTCTGCTTTCCGAGTTTCTAGTTTCATATTTAACGAGCAGCTTCGTCCGCGGCGGGGCGGGTCGTGCATGCGGCGGGGCGGGTCGTGCACGCGGTACTTTCTCACCACCTCGATCAGCTGTTTTATCAAAACAATCCGTTTTACCTGCAACAGCAAAAACGCGGAAGCAGCAACTCCGCTTCCTGCTTTTTCCGTATTAACCACGCCCACCTCACATGTGCGACCAATCACACGATACTTCTCACAGCCCTGCAAGAAATAAGTTCTGCAGCCCGACGTGTCGAGAACTGTCTTCAAACACGTCCGCGAGAACAAAATGACGTCATTTTCTTCTCGGAGCCTCGAGAACAAGAAAACATTTCTGGCTTCTGGTGGAGGATGGAAGAAGCTTCGCTTCATCTGAAGCCTGTAATGGACCAGCAACTCACTCAAGCATGAACCTTATTATCTATAGGTATAATATCTACTCTGATAAAGATAATTAACTGATAAATGAACTCCTCCTTCAGTACAATAATAAAGCTGAACACCGATCTGCTCTTTTCTTTTGCAACACTTGATGTATTTAATACGGTCTGGTTTGCTTGGAAGAAGCTGCTGCTGGCCTGGTGAGGGGTCTCCAGACATCAGGTAAAACATAAAAGCCTGACCGTCTGATCTGCTGGATAAATTGGGAGCAGCTGTGCAGAAGCAGCTTGTGTTTTGGTTGCAGCTTCTCTCAGTTTGATGAGGCTGAGCTGTTTTAAAATGGAGGTCAGTGTGACACGGGAGGGGAGGCTGTGTGCTCTTCAGCCCCAGGCTGGATTCACAATAGGATACTATGTGTGTCACAGTTCTGGCTATGTTAATGTGTTTGTGAGACCCTCTGTTGTACTACAGTTATTCACAGAATGCTTTTGTAAAGCACTTCATCACACTAGTTAATTACACATTTATAGATTCATCTCTGCTTTGGGGAGGGATGACGTTCCCTCCGACTTTCTCAGGCCAACAGGTTCATTTTTAATATTTTTTTCTCCTTAAAAGAGAATAAAAATGCACCGTCTGTCGTCTGCTGCTGGTAACTGATATGAAGATAAAAACACAAAGAGCCTCATCACTCGTGTTTTCTTGGCTAGCACCCCCCCCCGTTAAGTGTTCAAACAGATTTCATGCAAATGCAGGAATAAAAATAGATTTTTTGGTCGGTGCTTTTCATGCTGCCATTACTCCTCCAGCAGCTCCTCCTGCTTTCTGCTGTCAGGCTGATTTCCCAGCAGACGTGGAAATGCAGTGAGAGGGTGAAGCAGGACAAGGGGGGGTCACATAGTGACAGCCCTAACCTTTAACGTGTCATCTTGGATGGCAGGGATGCAGAAGCTTCCATGCCGGGCAGGTTGACGGCTGCTCTCAGGCTGGGGATTTACTGTGAGCCCAAGACCTCCTGGAGACCTCCATCTGCTGGACCAGAGGGGCAGGAGAGGGGTTGCAACGTGACCTGCAGAACCTGTGCAGAGAGGCAGAGCTGGGCTCGTACCGTTGAAAGGTGGAGGATAATGTCTCTGCAGTCAGTAGAGCTTCAGAGGCATGAGTGAAAGGTGAAGCAGAGTCTGCAGGTGACTACGGAGGCAGGTGGTGTCGCCAGTAGAAATGGGGGTCGAGCAGCAGTGTTGGGGTGGGGGCGTGACAGATGACTCGCCAGAGACGGTGAGAGTTGGAGGGAAATCTGAGGAGAAGTCAGCCATCTGCTCATTCAGGGACTCGTGCTCGTCTTCGCCTCCTTCCGACATGCAGAACACAGACACCACTGTAGTAGAGATACTTCCCCGCAGAGCGCCGACGTTGCTGTGGTCAGTGGCGTTGTGTCAACGCAGCAGCTTGTGGGGTTGAAAGATCTGTGGTTTAACGAAACGACTGCAGAACAGCGGAAAAAACCAAACAAGGGAAAATAGCTCAGCAGGTTTTAATCTGGTGGACATGCTGTCTGAGGAAAACAAGAGGACCTGAGGGAGATGCACTGAGCTCTGTAAATGTCCAGACTGCAGGTTGGACGTCTCGCTTCTAGTTTGATCTGAGAAATGAGTCAAAAAACACATTCCTCTTTTCTTTTGGATGAGAATAATCATTAATAAATGATTATGGGGACAGAAAATGATGTAACAACAATAAAAAAAAATTGAGTTTCAATAAATTCTCTCACATTCAGCGGATTTAACTCTTGTTTATTGCTAAAAATGCTGATTTGGTGATGTAGCTGGTGGCTAACTTTCCCATTTTAATGCTAATGCTAACAGTGGAATCTGAGTGGCACGCTACACATTCAGATGAGCTCACCAGATGGAGAATTAAAACAACTGCACGTCCTTTCAGCTGTCAGAACAAACTGTGCAAAACCAATTAAGCAGAAGGCATGAGGGGGGGTGTGGCCATACGTGTAGACACAGTCATGGAAACATGGTGGAAAGTAAAACGCTGTTTTATTTTCTACTGTAAAGCCACGAAGAAGAGACGCGTTTTCACTTCGGGATAAATAAACCAAACCGAGGAGGAAGAGACTGTCATGATTTGGGTTTTTCGGTGCTTTGTTTTTGGGCTTCCTGTTTTATTTTGTAGTTTTTCCTGTTTAGTTCCCTCGGTTCTTGTTTAGCTTCATTGATTTCCTGTTGAGTTCACCTGGTTTCATTTAGTTAATTTGTTTCACCTGTGCCTCGTTTTGTTCTGTGTATTCATACTCCTCAGTTTTCATTCCTTGTTTGCTGGATCATTTTGTTGTAGTTAGTCCCTTGAGTGTCCTTTGTTATAATAAATCCACTAGAATCGACATCCCTGTTCCCCTCATCTCTGCGTTTGGGTCCACTCCTCCATCATCTTCACTGCCCGTTCCTGAGAGAGACGCAACCGACAAGGATGTTCACAGCAGGACTGAAAAAATCTCCAGAGCAGAAATCCTTTCATGTGACTGTTAACACACACACACACACACAGCTGCAGTTATTTATACACAGAAAGAAATTAAAAATAGCTCCGTGCACATTGTGCGTGTCACACAGAGAAGTGTATTATTCATTAAATATGTCAAACTTTCTGTATTATTAGAAAATAAATGGTTTATTTTAGTGATGGTTTTATGTTCCACCTCGTCTTATTTTTCATTTCCACGTCCATTTTTCAGGTTTTTTTTTTTTTTTTTTTTAACTTTTCACATGTTCTGAAGTAGCATGTCCATGAGGACCAGTTTCCCCCACCTGAAAACACACGTGCTCCACATGTGCACGTACATGTGATTCTGGAACATTTTCATTTGATCCACATGTGTAGAACATGTGAATCCATTTGGTTGGCACATGTGAATCACATGTAAAGACAATGTGCTTCTTTGACACGTATGATTACATGTGATTCACATGGAAATTACACGTGAAGAACATGTGAAAAATATGTAAACTTCATGTCATTCACATGTTCTTCACATGAAATCTTTACAAAATTTGCACGTTTGCACATGTGGTTGACATGCACAAACGTCTGGTTTCTGGAACATATTTATGTGATCCACATGTGTAGAACATGTGAATCCATTTGGCTGGCACGTGTAAGTCAATGTGAAGACCATGAAAAACACATGTAAAATTGCAAACATGTGAACAATATGTAAACTTCACATGTTCTTTCCATTTCTTTACATAAAAATCTTTCAAAAACTCAACATTTGCACATGTGGTTCACATGTGCAGATACATGCAAGCATGGTCCACTTGTGGTTTTTCTGGAAGGATTTCTTCATGTGAGTTTTTGTGAAATTAAACTTTTTAATTAATTTCTTTTAAAATCACATGAATAACTGATAGATGAATAATTAAGATGATTATAATTTAAAAGATAATCTTCATCAGGATGAAGATGAGACATGAAGGCAGACTTTAACTGATGAAGGATCATTTTTCATCATAATGTTTTTATGTGAAGAAACAACACGACTTCCAGCAACATTTTACTTTTAACATCAGGCCTCAGAACGCATCATGAGAAACATCCAGGAGCTCAAAGCTGAATTTACAAACATGTTTCTGGATAATTATAATAATCACAATCAGAAAGCTGCATTGTTTCACATTTATTCTGTTAAAAAAGGCAAAAATTAACCTGATTTCTACTTAAAAGATGGACTAACGTGGTCTCTCCTCAGACTATTCAGACTTTAGATTTTAAATGACCAAGAAACCCTAAAAGGTAAAAAGAAGAGGATGTTCCTGTGGTAAAGATCAGGGTTTAGGTTCAGCTTCTTTAGATAAAGTAAAACTATGATTGAATGGATCGGGACGTGCGACTCAGACTTTGTGGGAGTCTTTGAAAGGCAGATAAATCAGTGAACTGAATCAGTTTACAGATAAACTGATAAGAAGTGAGAGGAAATTCATTTTGGTGCGGTTGTGAGTTGACAAATGAACATTTCAGGATTTATACATTCTTCAAATAATTCATTTTAAAAGCCATTTTCACTCAGTGTTTTGCCACTTCTTGTTGAAATACTCTTTGTTCTTCTTTGCCAGTGATGCTGGCAGTTCATCGTCAGTCGATCGCTCGTCTCCTCTGCTCCCCCTTCTGCAGCCTGCAGGTTAAATCAAGTCCTTTGTGCAAGCCGTGGCATTTTCTCCAGGTTGTGTCGGCCCTGCCCCAGCTCTTCAAACACTAAAACCACACGCCCAGCAGTGAAAAAGCGTGCCTCTGCTTGAATAGCCATTGTCTGGCCTGATGATTGTGAGTCATTGCCCTGGCAGCGCAAGCCGGGAGTCAAATGATGTGATGCAGCAGTGAGACCTCCATTGTGGCCCGTACAAAGCTGCGGCAGGAACGGCAGCCCTGGCAGACACCGACTGCTGGACTTTCAGAGGAGTTTTGCATGAATAGTGGAGTAATTTCAGTCAGTGGCGACGTGGTGATTAGCATTTTGAGTGGAATCACCGCCGGCTCTGTTCCATTCACAGAGCGAGTCTGAGTCGCCTGCAGAGACCCTCACTGGTCCGGCTCGTTGGGAGGGAGTGGTGGAGCATTGCAGACATAACAGGTTCATCCACAACCAAAACTCTTAAAAACATGACTTATTTTACTAATTTTCTTTTGACTTGCAGCAGCATTATGCATGCAGCCGGCTCACATAGATGAACTACTTACATTTTACTGTCACATGGAAGAAGATGTGTATGAACTATATTCCTCATTTAAATGTATTTATTTATAATGTAACTTCATGTACCAAACCAAAGCCTGGTTCATCTGGTTATGAAGAACATGCAGCTCCTTAGTTTCCAATCCAATTATTTAATTCCTTAAACCAGTTTCTCTCAAAGCCCTGCATGCTTTTGAGGCAACTCTTCGGTAGAACGTGGACATTAAATGAGCATCTCTTAGCGGGCTTGCGAAGAACTTGGTGAGAAAGTTCATTCATGTAAATCAGTTGTGTTGCAGTAGGAACATGTCTAAGACATGCAGGGTGCTACGTGAGGACCAGGACTGGCTGTTGTTCAGCCAGATCCAGGTTAAAACAAGAAAAATCTTGTGAACATGTGTGAGCCAAGAATCTGGACATGCGTAAGGCATGTAGACGCTGTGCACGCGTAGAAAAGCTAGAACTAACTGATCCAAGTAACTGAGAAACTGCACATCATTTTCCCAGAAATGCAGCTGAAAAGCAGGAGTCATGCACAGTAACTAAAGTGAGTTTTAAACCTTTTTTGTCTTGACTGACGTCTGTGTGTGATGAGGATGGTTGATTATTAACCCTACTGCCCCCTGGTGGACTGATTGACGCTCTGCATTTAAAAGCAGCTCTTCGAGCCATTTTCAGAACTTCTGCATCTAATAATGATACAAATGGTTTTCCAAAGTTTGTTTAAATGCTTCTGTAAAAAATTTAAATAACAAAATGAATTCATTTCTTTCGGGCAGCCACTCTTCCTGGTATCTTTTCAGGGTTTGGGTGAAACTTCAGGAGGCAACAGGTGAATAAATGGGACTTTAACCAGTAAAACTGACCAGTAAAAGTTAAATAATGTATCATAATATTTAATTATTTTAAAGACTGAACTAAAGTGATGACTGTAAATACACAGATAGGAAACTAAATCCATGATATAATGAGTATTCAACCAATCCCTGGACTTTCAGGCAGATGCAGCATCTCAAAGATAATTAAAGCCGCATTAAGAATTAGGATTTGCTCACCGTTCATAGATTTTATCGTAGGAAAAGGCTACGCGGTGGTAAATTTACAGTGATTTAGCTGTGCTTTGAATGACTGCTGAATGTGTGTGAATATCTGGGGTCTGGTTTAAAAGGCAGGTATGGGTCTATGAAGTCATGAACCAGGACCAAGATAAGATTCGTGCCTGTTCCTCTTTTCTTCCTATGGTTTATGATCAGCTAATCAGTAACTAAATGCGGTTTTTGTGTGTCTGTGTTTAAATCTCCTTTATTTTTAGATATGAAGGCCAAATGTTTTGGCTTTCCTTCATCTGCAGAACAGACTGACGAGTCGTTGCCTTTAAAAAACATGAAATGGTTCCATGACTGAGCCTTTCCTCCCGTTACGCCTGAGTTGTTGGCCGTTTCGGCCCTCTGTCCCGCGAAGCTGACAGATGGTGAAATCTATGAAAAAATCTTCAGTGGAGAGAGTGAGCCAGGAATCTGCAGGTGTGTGTGTGTTGGTGTGTGTGAGGATCCTTGCTTTGTGGTGTTCATAGGAACGATTGTGATCAGTTGTTGCGAGTCTGCACGCCTGACTCTTACTGTAGTGCACGTGTGTGGTATGACTGCAGACGCAGACAAATGACCGTCTAAAGGCCTGTTGAGGCTTCCATACAGACGGAAATGGGATGTCCGTTGCCTTCATGCCTCCACGCGCCGTTTACGTTGCCAGTCCGTTCATCCACTAGGGGGGGTCGCTGAGTTCAGAGGTCACTCCTGTGTTTTGTTCATGGCAGCAACGCACCACTATAATCTGAAAACACCAGAAGAAGAAGAAAACCACAAAGTTTTTAGCTGTTTTGAACTTTTTCAGGTGCTTTTATTTGTTGGTTTCTGTGTCCTCTTTGTCCTCTTCTTCTTCTCTGGTTTGTTCCTCTCTCTGGTTAAGTGTCAGCTATACAGCTGGGATTTTGGTGGAACTAGTTCACTGCTGTGTCGAGGCATTTACTTTCCCTAAACCAGCTTCTCTCGTGGCGTAAACGCAGGATTCAGAGTTTTCATATGACTCTGATTAATGAATAAAATGAAGGTGATGTCGTCACATGATCATGGATTTATTTTGACAGTCCTGGTGAGAACTGTGAATTTATTTGATCAATGTAGCTTTTGTACTTTTAACAGTCATATGTTAACATTTCCTCACGGACCCCATGGGGGTCTCGACCCCCAGTTTGAGAACCACAGATCTAAGAAGACAGCAAACTGGACTGAAATGAGGAGACTTTCCATTAAAATGGTTGGGATGGCTAAATGCTTCCCATATCCGGTCCCCAAGACGCACAGTCCTGCAGACTTTCAGTGTTTCTCTGCTGCAACAACCTTTAATCACATTATCGGATCAACAGCAGGCTTGTGCAGAGCTTAGCAGAGATGCATTTAACTGCAATTAGATGTGTTGCAGCAGGGAAACACCTAATACCTGCAGGATAGGGGATCTTCAGGGTTTACAGGACATTTCTGTTCAATCCCTTGAATTAAACCTGAAAGTCTGCACTTCATTTGTTTCATTTCAACCCCAATCTGGTGTCCTGCGAAGCCCAAATCATGAAAATGGAGTTACTGTCAGGCGTCTGCACCTCATATGAGAAGAATTTTACATTCTACTCCAGATTCTCTAAAGTTTCACCCCTGGTTCTGTGTTCAACACAGCTTTTATGTGTGCAGTGATATCTATAATCACTGATTAAAACAGAATCAGCGGTTTCTGGAAACTCATTGTGTCAAGTTGGATGCAAACATTTCAGACACACCTGAATACCCAAAAATATACGTCTGCATAATTTTTCATCATAGAATATAATTGTTGCCAGAAATCAGTGCTCAGAGGATTTTTTTTGTCTCATTTCAGGGAAAAGGGAGAAACAGGAGACGTCTTATTGACCTAATCTGCTTTTCTTTTGTCTCTTTTGAACATCTTTTTATTGATCAAGATGCTAAAATGCAGCTCAGTCTTTGAGTTAAATTCAAATCTAAGGTGTGAAAAGTATTGAAACTATAACTGTTACATTTAACCAGCTTTTGGGAGATTTTTAAGCCATTTGATTGAACTGTTGTCTCACTAAATGCAGATTTGTCTCAGTTGTAGAAGCGTTTTTTGGATTTACATGTTTCTGCCGTAAATGTTGGACAAGTTGCGTGTTTTCAGCATCTGAATAACTTTATTGTTAAGCTGTGTTCAGTTTCCACTGAAATCACATCACGTTCCCTCATTTAAACAGGAAATGTGTTGTGTTGTGATGCTATCTGCTGATCATGTGGTTCAGTTTGAGGAAATGCGTGTTAGCATGTAAGATAAGACATTTCTGCATCACGGTATCACTTTATATACTCCTCTATATACCTGGTGGAAGAGCTGATAGGTACAAGCTGCTTTTATGATTCCTGAATGAAAGTTTCAATTTTCTTTTTTATTTAAATGGTAATGCTGCAAACAAGGTCTGAGAGGCGTTCTTTAAAACTATCCGCCGTTGTGTGGGAGTCTCTGAATGCCAGGATTTGTTAAACCTTGTTGTTCTGATGCCTCTGAAAATATGGATTTTTCCTGATCGAATTAAACCCCATTTTAAAAGCAGTTTCTGTCCATGTTTAGTCCTAGATCCTATCCTATCTGGTAGAGGAGTACCACTTGTTATGTGGCCACTCATCTCCATCCATTGTGGTGCAAATATCCACTCGTCTTTTAATCTGTGTGAACTTGAATTAATCTGTGGAAAGGAAAGACCACCTTTGTCTTTAGCTAACTGTAGCGTATCATGTCGAATTCTAGGACTCCTAGTCTCCTAATTTACAGGTTGTTTGACCTTTTTGTTGGATTCCAATCCTCCCAGTTCACATTGCAAAGTTTAATTAGGTAACATAAACTGGATAAAACACATTAGCTAAATGAATCCGTGCAGTGCTGCTAACGTCATGCTCATTTTTGGAACGCTACATTAAACTTCTCCTTTTCTCTTTCAGAGGTCAGAGATCCAAAATGGGAGGCAAGCTCAGCAAAAAGAAGAAGGGATACAATGTAAACGATGAGAAGGCCAAAGACAAGGATGCCAAAGCAGAGGGCGCCTCTGCTGAGGAGAGCGAAGCTCCGAAAGATAAGAAAGACGAAGCGCCGGAGGCTGCCGACGCTAAAGAGGTAGCGAATGATACGGCGGCCAAGGAGGCACCAGCAGCCGATGCTGCAGCACCAAAGGAGGAGGAAAAGAACGCCACTCCTGCAGCAAAGGAGCCCGCCACCAACACTGAGCCGAAAACAGAGGCGCCCAAGAGCGCAGAGCCCGCCAAGGCCGAGGAAAAACCAGCTGCCCCTGCCCCGGCCAAAGAATCCGCCCCTGCCGCCAAGGAGCCCGAGGCGAAGGCCGCTGCACCCGCCCCGGCAGCCGACAGCAAAGGTGAGGCCGACGCCAAAAAGACTGAGGCCCCCGCGGCACCAGCAGCAAAAGCCGAGGCGGCTCCAGCTGCCTCTCCTGACCCCAAGCCCTCAGAGGCGGCGGCGGCTCCCGTGCCACCCAAAGAGGCCGCCGCTGCACCACCTAGTTCTACACCAGCCGCCGAACCGCCAACCAAGGAGGCCAACGCCACAGAGGCACCAAGCAAGGATCAAACCGTAGCAGTTCAAGATTAATGGACAGCTTCTTTTCGGAAATGAAGAATAAATTACCTAACTCAACAAGGATGAAGATTAAAAAAAGAAAAAAATTAAATTTACTAGCCCGCCCATATTCTGATAATAACAATAATAATAATAATTGTAATGATGATGATTTGTTGAATAAGGAGGATGGAAATGTTTCCCAGCGTTGCAGATGATTATTGCTATTATTATTGTTATGTTTTATTCTATTTTTTTCTGCTGTAGTATTTGAACTTTGATACGAGTCTGTGTCGGCCATTCGCCTCGCCATCTCACCTCCATCACCCCTCTCACTCATACAATCCCATCTCGGAGGGCCTGCATCCATACATGTACCCGCACCTTCTGCTCTGTGGATGTCCAGTGCTTTGGAGAAGGTTCTGATGAAGGCACGGTGGTGGCGGGTTCGGGGTTAGGAAACCACTTTACAACTGGATCCCATCTGTCCAAACCCCAGCTCTCCCGTCCAGCTCCTGCTTGTCAGGGTATTGTGTTCTTGGCTTTGGCGCAGTACCTCCAGTTCTCTGGTGCAGTGGAGTTGTAGTTGTTTTTTTCCACTTTATTTTCAACCCACTTCCTCCAGATTTCTGGTACCGTTTGGGTTGTGGTGTCACCCTTTATGCCCTCCAAGCCCCTCTCCGTCTGAACAGCAAGTTTCGACGAGAATGCTGAGGCTTTCCAAGACGTTTCAAAGATTCAACAAAGCTAGCTTTGCAGAGCAAAACACATTCTTTGTGTATTAGACAGTTGTTGGGCTTTTCTGATAATCTTCTACATTTTTTTCTACTGAAACCCTTAGATATATTCTAAGTGTACTAAGAGGTTTTTTTAACATTTGTAATACTTATAAAAATCTGCAAAGCCTCGCTGGAAAGATCTTTGCAGCGTTCTCTGAAAGTCTGACAGCAAATTTCTGCTTCGCTGTCCAAATTTGATGACAAATTACAGTAGGTTTGTGTTTTACAAGACATATCTTCTGCTGATCAGGGTGGAAAAGGCATGGATATGGTTAGAACTTGCTTATAGTGCTGAAAAGGGGATGTTTATGGCGTCGACAGCAGTGTTTAAATAGTGTACATTCAGTTGTGTCTTTGTAAAGGTCGCAGACTAAACTAGAATTCAAACATCCTGTGATTGTCTTCACTCTGGCTTCTGTTATTGGACGAAAACTCAAAATCTTCACTGAAATAACAGCAAAATACAAGAGCAGTTTTACACAATTATAATACAAGCTGACCACTACAGGTCTGTTAAAGCCGCTCCAGCTGTTCATGGAAGCTATAGTCTGTGTTGTTGCCGGCACCTCACCGGTCGGCGTAGGCAGATGAACACACCTCAAGCGAGATCGTTTGCAGATGTTCAGTCAGTTTGACTGCACGTTGGATCCGTGTAGCTCTCCACCATCAGCAGTGGGAAACCAGAGAAGAAGACGGGTGGGAGGAGGTGGGCCGGTTCAGTAAGAGATCAGAGCTATCGGCAACTGCTTCAATGCACTGTGGTCCATGTTTCCATGGCAACTATAGTCCGTGCTGTTGTTATAGGATGGTGATATGTTACACTGGAGAAGGGGCTTCTGATTTGGTCATTTTCACCCTCCATGCGTTTTCCGTTTCTCTGCTGACACACACACACACACACACACACACACACACACACACACACGTCTATGTAGTGGTGGAAGAGAAAGGAATTGTAAGGCATCTCTGATTCTGGTGAAAGCAGTGATATAAAAGAAATATCTCACACTTTTCATGCTATCCTGCAAAAATCCACCCCAACTGTCCAAAAATAAGGAAAATGGTGAAAGTTTATAACATTTTACATAAAAAGTCATCCCTATCTGGTCTAACTCACCACCAAGTCTCCTCGTATCCCCTCGTACCGGAGTTTGCATTGTTAGAGAATAAAAAACAGCCAAATGAGGAACTTGCAACCCACAACTCTTAGCGACTGCCAAACCTTCCTACTTCCACCTCTGCATAAATGCAGGTGTGTGTGTAGTTATGTCAGCCATCCATCCACCAGCATCCTTTTCAGTTCCATCCATCTGACACACAACCTGTTCCTCCCAGCACTTGTCAAACCGTAGCAGAAACCAACACTCGAGGAGCGTTTGTGTGTCACCCCCTTCAGTTCGTCTTCCTCTCTTGACTCAGTATTTTGCATGTCCGTGGTTGGGTGAACCTGTAGTCCTGTCTTTTTGGTCAAGTGGAGAAAAAAAAAAGAAAAAAAAAAAGATAATTTTTCAGTCTGCATCCATGGCAACCACAGTTGATATTTTCATTCCATGTTTCACCAATGCTATTCCCACACCAACATGTTCAAAACAAACAAAAAGATGATATGAAAATTGATGCATTCAAAATTATATGTACTTGTATAAATGGTGCAACAGTAATAAAATGTAAGAAATTGACTTGACGATTCTGTGCAAAGAAGTTTTTTTCGTGCACTTTCTTGGAAAACGGTTTTAGAGGATGATGTGCTCCATGTTTCTTTATAAAAATCACAACTTTTGAACCTTACTTACTTAAATCTTTATTCTGGACTCAAGGACCATTTAAAAAGATCTACAAACAGACAAAAACATAATAGATTGAATAGACATTTTAAAACAAACAATCATGCCAATGCTTCTACAAGTCAGACTGAAAACGAGTCACACTTCACCATATATTAGTGACATTATTTCATTTGCTGACCTATTGAGACGACACATGAAATTGTACTTGTAAGATGGAAGCAAGGCCTAAAGTGTCTTCCCACCAGCTCTGACAAACATTTCTGTGGCACTTGTCCATCTCGGCCTCCTCAAGAGCACTCACAGTGCATCGTTGTCAGCCACCTGCAGCGTGCGCGGACTGGCTTCCTTATATTTAGCCCAAAGTTGAGCTGTATACCGAGGAGTACAATATGCCATGCACAGAGACAGTTAACATTTTCTGTACAGCAACTAAACTTCCAAGCCAGAGTTTTAGCCTGTCCATACAACACTCTACGTTGTCTACAGATGTCCTCGATGCAGGCAGCTGGGATATTCTGCCACTCCCTTTACGCTTGCGTGTAAATCTACTGTTTTGTGCCAAACCATGTGTTACAAATGGCACAGATGTAACCAGCTTTGTCTCTGTGTAAGATATAAAGACAAGGTCGAGTGAAGGCATGAAGGAAAATCTAATGTCCTTTTTTAAAAACATATTCATTGTGATGGCATACATCATTTTACCTAATCTTAGAAAGAAAAAATGTGAAAATTTAAGGCATCAAAAGTGCACAGAGCACACATGGTCTGGTCTACAATGAGCTGGACTCCAGTTCAGACTACACACAACTAAAGATTTCATGTACAAGCAAGAGTTTAACCAGAAAAAAATCTAATTCGAAGACACTGAAAGGAGGCATGTCAGCATATATTAACACTCTGGGCTCGTCGGCGATGCCAGAGACCATGTTGTGTTTAATCGAGCTTAGCTTTCGAACCATAAAAGATAGAAATATACTTTTCCCCCTCTTAATCGGGAGACTCCGGGCTTTCAGACGGTAGTTCCGGCATCACTGTAGCCCATTCATAGGTGATACAGTGTTGTGTCAAAATAGGTGTTCCAATCAGAGCCTTTGTCTTTGGCGCATGACACATGTTTGTCCAATCAGAGCCGATGATGCCTCAGGAAACGCCTCCAAACAGTGTCAATCACTCTGCATCGGTGTCATTAGCAGCCGGATAGCTGCCTTCTGCATTTACAAGGCCGATAAATTATGAAAACAACAGCTTTTATGCACGCATACCATGCATAATTGCTCAAACATTTGTATTACTCAAGTAGTTTATTTCAACATGAACGCCACGACGGCGTCGTAACAGATGTATAAGTTGGTAACAGATACAGTGTGTGCAGCGGAAAGCTGCGGCGCTTCAGCCCCCTTCAGTACCTTTAGTCATGCTTCAAAATTATAATACTCTTTATTTCAAGCAAAGGAGCCTCATTTACATTGCAGTTTATGATATTTCAATTAAAAAAAACAAGGTATAGGACATAATGGAGCATTGAAAGGTGGCGTTTATTAGCATTTAAGCTATAAAAAAAAAAAAAAAAAATCAGGCGAGGTTTATTTCTCTAAAATACCCTTGGTCCCCAGAGGGTTAACCCATCTCTCATGATATTATAGCAACAAAACCTTTTAAAGACATCAGTTTAGTCTAATTTTCAGCAATATTTTGTAATTTAATGAAGTACAACATGATGCGTCACTTCGGGGTCGTTTGAGGTGACTGGGTTCATACCGATAACACACAGGGACCTATGATGGACTGTCTGGGAGGTCTCTGCCGCCGAGCTGAGCTATAATTTCACCCTGCATGTAAAAAAATAGAAAAGAAAAAGAAAATCAGGGAAAAAATATTGATGGGACAAGAGAACAAGGACAAATATGAAGGTGCAAAGCCTTGCCCACCAGTAAAAACGGATGTCTCAATCCCCTCGCTCTTTCTCCTCACTCTCCCTGTCGCAGCAGGGCAGGGACAGTAAATCATGAACTTAATCTCACTGGCATGATTTACACCTGTTCAAATGCCGTTTGTCACTCCTTAATGCATCAGCAGTGATGTTACTCAAGCCACAACAAGGCTGCATAAGAAGTGATGAACAGAAATGGGAAGTGGATGGAATGAATCATGTGGCTAAGAACAGGTTTTTAAATGAAGCATCAATTACAGCTGGTCGAATAAATGAAGAGCATGTGAAGGACGACGACTCTCCTTCATTTCTTTTGAGGGTTTTGAAAGGAGGCGCTGAGATG
Organism: Telmatherina bonti; assembly: GCF_933228915.1. NCBI lineage: Eukaryota > Metazoa > Chordata > Actinopteri > Atheriniformes > Telmatherinidae > Telmatherina > Telmatherina bonti. The sequence goes on along the minus strand of NC_136625.1, from coordinate 7,614,380 downwards.
AAAACCTGCGTGCACAAACTGCACGACATGAGCGACTCTGGCTTTCCCAAACGTTGCCTTCCTTTCTGCATCTGCACCACTTTGCAGGTTGATACTTCCAACATGTAGATGTGGTTTCCATTTACCCCAAGGATCTTTGTCTTGCTATCTTGGATACAACAGATAAGAGTATTTAACGTTCCAAGATTTTATGAGCTTTATTTGTAGGCATGGAGGTGACGAGGGGATCCGGTTTGGTGGTCTCAGGATTAGGTCTGGGCTTTATGCATGAGGTACAGTATTAGCAAGTCCAACAACACCCATATAAACTTTAATTACACTGTATACTGTAACTGTTCTCAGTTAAACACTTCGCCACTATTATATCCAGAAACAGAACAGGGTGTTTGGTTTTTTAAGTTAAAATAATGTATTTTAAGACATAAAATCAAACATCTTGGCAAAAAAAAGGCCATGATTCCCCTCAACACTGCACTAATAAACTGTTATCCACTTCAATAAATGGTTTACGATTCGCCAGGCATAACTCAGACAAAGAAAACCCAGAGAGCAATGCAGAGTTTGTAGTTTCAAACCACAGACAGTGAGGTCTGAACTGATCGAGCTAACTGGCAGAAAACAAGGCAAGAAGTAACCTGCAAAGACCAGTACAGTAGCCAGGTGAGTGTGTTCCTTTGCCTTCTCGAAGGCCAGAGAGATCGGAAACAATGCCGGCAGTGTTGTGGCATGACTCATCCAATCTGACATTTCTTCTTGTGTTTATATTTGACAACGCCTGCAAAGCTGACGTTGTCAATATGTCAGAAATGCTAAAAAACTCAGACATGGAAGCAAATATAAAGCCGTAAACACACACAGGCTTCGGTCCCCGTAAGGTCAACTGGACCCAACAAAGATGGCTTTCATGACGGGTCCCAACAAGGTAATGCCAGCATGTATGAACACACACACACACACACACACACACACACACACACACACACACACACACACACACACACACACACACACACACAGAAGTAACTCGAAGCTACAAAGCTTCACCAGCATAAAACTGGTTGACAATGGCAAACAAAAGAAAACACAACTTTTGTTCCTGCTGCCACTTCTGTCACATCTTTGTCCATCAATCCACACCAGTACAAATATTTTAGATAAAAGATGCAGACATGCAGTAATTATTGAAAGACAATGAATGAAAACTTGTCATTTTAGCACGATGAGCATCAAATCGGTGATGAGCTCAGCGTAGCAGCTGTCTCCACTCAACACCAGTAAACCATAGAGGTTTCTATTAATGTGCAGATCAATACTAAAGCCATTCTTCAGCAGATTATCGGCTTCTTCACATGCAGGATTTCAAACGTCGCATGGTCAAACATGCTGAATGAACAGGAAGATGCTATGATGGTTGTTTTCAGGTTCTTTCTTTAGAAAAATGCATCGAAAGAAAGATGTTTGTGGAGAAAGTGTTCGGGGGAGGGGGGGGGGGGGGGGGGCAGGAATGTGGGCTGTATGCGTTACAGCTGACGGCGAGTAAAACTTGTCACATGTTTACAGATAGATAGAAAATATCACTCACATCTGACACTACAGGAACTCAGACGCCATTTTGTTCAAGAACATCTGACAGTTTGTTGGCTTTGATTGTAAGGAGGAGATCTGGACACAAACTAACCTGATATCCTGCAGTGTGTCCCACCTCTAGGCGGTAAGGATGCTGCAGAGGTTGATGTAATTAAATGTCCTGAATAATAACCTTTTTTTGGGGTTTTGGAAAATAGAAATAGATCTGGATGATGACATTCATTGAACATTTTTATATACAAGGCATATTGAGGCATTTTTATATTTATTTATGCATTTTTACTGGTAATTATAGTTTGAGTAACAAAGTATTGTATAAAAATAAAGCTATCAGTTGTTTTTGCCTCTGTTTAGCCTCCTTTAAAAGTGACTTTCCAAACGCTTTATGATTTTTTTTAAGTTATCAGTATCGATATCGCCGATACTGGCTTGAATTTAGCTTTGTATTGAATTAAAAGAAAACTCAACAATATTATTATTTTAAACAAATAATCTTCTTAAGTTTGATAAAAAATAAAACAAACACACACAGATTTCTTAAAATGGATGAAATTTCAGACCTTCTGAGTTTTGTCCCAAAATGTTTTAGTTAAACACTCGTCTGGTTTCTGTCGGAGCTGCAGAACAGAAACGATCAGAAGGACTTTTCCACTGCTTAGAGGGAGAAACAAACTTTCACTTTTCTTTGCCAGTATTTTAGAGAATGAGGGCAAACGGTGATTTTTCTGGAGCTCCTCATTTGTCCCACTCCGTCTCATCTTGGAGGCCTTTGTGTCTTTCTCTTGGATGCAACAGCTTCTAAAGCCTCTGCGGGGAACCATGCGAGCGCTGCTTTCAAAGCGTCTGTGTCATTTAGCTGACTGTAAGCAGGTCCTTTACCCAGCCTCCATTTCAGGCTTTCAAAGCCAGGCGTTGTGGGGGAGGATCACAGGAAGGAAGAGAGAGCGAGTTCGATGGAGGCGAGGCTTTATGGAGGATCAGTCAGATCTCCCTGATGGCTGGGTACCATCAGTCTGGGGGCCTTCAGGCCAAAGAGGCGTATTCTACCAGCATGTCTGCTTGGTGGCTGTCAGGGACGATCAGTTTGTATATCTGTCATCAGACATTTCAAGTGATTGCAATCAGAATGTTTGTGATACGTCAGAATGGGTCTGTAATTCAGTGGTGTTGTTTAGTACCCAATGTTATGTTTCTGAAAGAGACACCATTTGATTCATAGGCATATAAATACTTTATTTAAAAAGGAAAAATATCTGGAAATAATGCACCAAAACAATAACGCTAAAAGCAGCAAAATGGCATCATGTTTGTTTTATTTAAGTTTCACTTAAAGGGGTGCTATTCTGGTATTTGGAGTTTTCTGAGCTTTCTACAGTGTTACAGTGTTGAATCCTCATCAGACATGTGAACGGCACTGTTTTTGATCACCTAAACGCATGTTTGAGTTTGAGTTTGAGTTCCAGCACTCTCTCCGTTCGGTTTCCATGGCAACGAAAAGCGCGTCGTTTTAGAGAGTTTTTTCTACTTGGAAATCCTTGTGACGTCCCGGGGGATAAGGTTCGGTGATTGGTTACCTTCTACTGGTTAACAAGTGCATGTACAAATACATCAGGCGGGTGGAAAACGTGGGATAAAGTTATTTCCAACGATGGCTGGTGAGTTTACCAAAGAGAGACATCCTGCTGCATTCGTTGCTGTGGGTTGCTGTTTCCCACTTCGTTTTCAGGCTCTGATTCAGGTTCCAACATGTAGGGCTGTATGCTACGTGTTGACATTGGATTTTGTTTTTTTTTTTATTGAGTTCATATTAGCCTAATCCTTCTGTTTATGAGATGTTACAATGACGGCGAAAGCAGGTGCGGTGCGCGCTCCCGATGTAGTGCAGTGGCGGGAGGCGGGGCTTAATGCGGAAGAGTCTCAATCCACTCGTTTTGCCCACAGGCTGATCTGACAGCCTACGGAGAGGGTCGGTCTGAAGTAAATAAAGCCATTTATGACAATAACTCCATCAATCCCAGCCCTTCTGGGCTCAGAAATAAAAATAAATTAGCCTGAAATGCACATAATAGTTCCACTTTAAAGATGAAAACCCTGTGAGGATGGTGGGATAATACACACTGCTGTTTGGTCCACCTCCAGGGACAGTACCATCCATCTGAACACCAACCTTACTGTGAGGCAGACCACCGATGCAGACTCTGGTCTGATTGAAACCTTGGAGCTTCAGTTCATTTGCAAACTGACTTTTCAGCAACCAATCAGACAGTGACTTCTGGCAGCAGGAATGAAGCATGAAGAAGAAGAGAGTGATGCAGATTTTTGTTTGGACAGAAAAACCAAACCAACGGCATTTGTTCAAGAAACATATGTTCTGTCACAAGACCAGAGTCCTGCAAGGGTGTAGTTTTACTGACCCGAACCCACCCGAAGACCTCACAATAACCAAATATATCACCTGGTGAAATCTGGACCCAGCTTGACCCACAGCCCAACTGGACTGTTAAGACATTTAGTAATTAATTCACTTGTTTACACAGAACCAAACAGGTAGTTAACTCCACCAAGGAGGTTATGTTTATCTGTTTGTGTTTAAGATAACTCAAAAAGTTATGGATGGATTTTCATGAAATCTTCAGGAGTTGTTGAAAACGTGAAAAGGCAGAACTGATTTAATTTTAATCACCATTTGGATCCAGGAACTTTTTAAAGGCCTTGGCGGAGGTTGGCGCTCTCCAAGTGCTTTTCTAGTTTACATATAAAACTTAACAGTACACATGAAAAATTAGATTAATATTCGCAACTATATTATGGCCACACACACCAGATTCCTCAAATTTCTGAGCTCAGTTTCAGAAGTGACAGATGTATAAAAGTTGGCAGAAGATCTTGCTCATTGGCCCCAAAAGGCCTAAGCCATCGGAGGAATAGATCCTTTCTTTTCTTACAGATCATGTCAATGTGATCCTTCCGACGTCCTCGCTGGTCAAACATGACATTCTCTCATCTTTGTGTTTATTTGGAGATTATTTTTGTCACAACATTCAACCTCTTGATTAACACCCTGCTGGTGCAGATGTGCTTGTCTGAGTAAAACTGTATTATCTGAATACTTGCTGATTTTTATTGGCTTCATCAATACAACAATCAGTGCAAAGAGTGAAGAGAACAGCGGAACTCGCAAGTTCACAATTCCAGTTCCAACATGCGCCTCAATTACAGACTGAGTTATGTAAAACAAAAACAACAAACAGATATTTTATTAGCAGGAGAAAAGGACAATAAAAAAATCTGCATCAAACCTGAAGATAAGAAACAGGCAGGAGTTTAAATGCTTCCAAGAAAATTAGAACATGTAAACAAAGAAAAACTAAACAATACATGCAACAAAACAAACAAATAAAAAAAAACTATCTAAACAAATAAGTACAAAATAATCAATCCTTTTGTTGAAACCCAGACTGTCATGTACGGCACAAATTAAGACACACCCAGTGGTGGCAATATCTAATCCAAATCCACCAGACTGATCTGATTAATAACTGGTGATTAGCCTGCAGCGATGAGAATACCACTTCACTTTGCTGACTTTTAGTGTCGTAGTGACTCAAACACCAGTATAGGCACGCTTGTAGGTTAGCTTCTCCAGTGCTAACACCAGCAAATCCATGCTAAAGGATGTCAGATTGAGCACACAATCCCAGTTGTGTTTGTGGTTTGAATCTCAGATGCTAACGCACATCTCGGACATTACATGATCCGATGAACTGCTGTGCTCGATTTTAAGCAGATAGTCTTAGTAAAAGCATTTTTCATAAAAATGCTTAAACATACAGAAGTGGCACAAACAACAATACTGACAGGTTAAAACAAAACATTCTTCTTCCATTTAAATTGAATATATTTTAATATAAAACAGCAAAAGAAGTTACAACAAAGAAAACAACACCGGACACATGAAAACCTTCCAGTTTGAATTTGAATTAATCTAAAACAATTTGATCTCCAGAACGCCCCATTTCTGCCACCACTGTTAAATAGGAAACGCCACAGAAGCAGGAACAATAACGAGTCTAACAAAAGGCCAAACTAAACAGACTTACAACACGTATGCAAGGAACTGGCAAAGGACAAAGCAAACCGAAGCAGATACTGAAGCAGGGGACAGGAAGCAAAGCAGACGGAATAAACACCAGGAAAAACTCTTCAAAATGGAACACCAAACAAAACAAAACTCAAATATGGCAAAAGAATAGAAACTAAACAAGAACAACAACATAAAGATCAGGAAATAAAAGCTGAATATTGTTTCATCCCATCTGATGACACAAGTAGTTTACACCGACACGATGGAGGTGGAAGGTAAAAAGTTGGGATCTGAAGGACCTACTCAGTGACGTTAGGTAGAAACAGAGTTCAGCGTCATTTGTCGAGTTGAAACAGTCAGTCAGATTCTCTTTCAGTCTCTTTTCCATCTGCTGAGTTCTTCCTCTTCAGACCACGTAGCTGAGCTTTTGTAAAACCCAATAACTTTCCCTCTCCTGCCAGTTAAAAAAAGAAATAAAAGTCTACATCTTGTTTTTCAAAAACAAATCATCCACATCTATCTGCATATCAAACTTCCAGGTGGCAGCAGCGCCCCTAATCTCATCCAGTCAGAATAACATTCTGTCTTACAACCTTCCACACTTCCACAGAACACAAAACATGCCTCCAACGGGAAATGGTTCGGTCAGAGTTGGGCAACTCCGGTCCTCGAGGGCCGCAGTCCTGCAAATGTTGAGAGTTTCTCTGCTGCAAAAGCTGATACACAAACCTAATTAGCAGACTGGTGCAGGACTTGGCATGAAACTCTGCACCAGTCTGCTAATTACCCACCGATTTGTGTCACCTGTGTTGCAGCAGGGAAACTCTGAATACTGGTCAAATCGGAGAAAAATATCTTTGTTTGGTGAGATACCTGCTCTGTGTGGACAACCCTCAGTCTCCCATCTGTAGGAGTTGTATTTCAGGTTAAAGACTGGAGCTGCATATCTGACTGGGACTGATACCAGAGACATCGTACCGCTGCCCTGTCTCCGCCGTGGACCTCCAAACTTCATGTGACTGCAGGCGGTTAGAGACCTGCTGGCATCTGAAAGCGTTGAACATCTTGACTTAAAACTTGGACATGATTCACATCCACTGACATCAGACGGCAGCTGAGTTCTGGTCTCTCTGTCGGTGTGATGACGAAAACGTAACGCCGATCGCAGTTTCTGTCCAACAGCTGACAGCATGTTGCCCACATCGCTCCTTTCTGCAGGAAATCATGAATTTCTCTTCACTTTCTCAACTTATCTTCTATGCAACCACCGATGTTTGACTTTGTGTCCAGTACAAACAAGTTTGGCCAGTTTTTTTCTGTAATTTATTCATAGATATAGATTAACTTTATTTTATTAATTTTATTTTTCATCTATGTTCCTCCTCATGAACAAACTGAATCATATCTATTACATTAAAAATATGAGCTTATGTTAGAAATATTTGACTCTTATTGGGAGACTAATCTGAAGCTGTGCTGGCAGGAAAATACTGAAATAATGCAAAATATATTTAAATATTTAATGAATTAATAACAATAAAGAAAAAGATAAATAAACCATATGAAAATAAATCATTAAAAAAAAATAAATTTAATTCGATGAAAAATTAAGAAAATAAACAGGCTAGAAATTTGTGACAACGGGTTTCAACAGGTTCTCAACAACACAAGAAGAACCGATTAAATCCAAGAAATGATTATTATCTTTTAATCTTATTTAGTTGTATTTTGTTGATTTTAGTAATAATGGCGCATTTGGGATTAATGGGCAAAATATGTGTAAATGGCTTAAAGAATAGAAAAGCATTTAGAGCAACAGAACACTGTGTTGTTGTTTTTAAGCAAAGTGTACTTGTCCATTAAAACAGCTCTGTGAAACACAGAAATCAACTCAGATAAACTAAAACTTTAAACCAAATATTCCAGAAACATTCATTCATCATCCTAACCGCTTAGTGCGATGAAGGGTCGCGGGGAAGCTGGAGCCTATCCCAGCAGTCTGTGGGCGAAAGGCAGGGTACACCCTGGACAGCTCACCAGTCCATCGGAGGGACACACAGAGACAAACAACCACACACACTCACTCCTATGGGTAATTTAGAGTAACCAGTTAACCTAACATGCATGTCTTTGGACGGTGGGAGGAAGCCGGAGAATTAAATCCTCTGCCCAGCTCATTAAAACTTAAAAAGCATTTCTTTCAAGTATTAATGTTGTTAAGTTTCATTTATATTGCATGTTTTCCTTGGGACATAGATAATAATTCCCATAGTACAACTGTGATTTTCCTTTGAGGGCCAAGAAGTATCACTATCAGTATCAGTATTGATGAAGTATCAATATTGGAATGGATGAAAAGGTATCATGAACTCATGGTATAATCTTGACAGCAAAAACTAAGATATTGCCCATCTTGAGCATAAAGTCGCAAATATTTAAGGAGTGCATGTGTAGAGTCTTGGAAGCTGTTTCAACATGTCTAGCTGGCTTCATAAACTGAGTAGAATATTTAAAAGCACTGATTTAAGAGGAGATAGCAGCTTGGATCATCTATATTTGAATGATTACTTGAAGGAGTCATAATGGAAATGAAGCTTTTAATTCTATAAGTTCCATTTAGCTGAAATAAAGGATGTGACATTAATGTGAGAATTAATGACCTGAAGTCTAAAATAAGATTGTCTCCATCAGAGAAAGTAGCAGCGACTTAATACAGAATAACTGAAGAGAAGCTAATCGTGACACTTTGTAAAGGAGGGGAGTTAACCATGAAGCTTCTATCTGTGGTGATAAAAGTAAGAGCACTGAGTGTTTTAAGAAAAGTGGAGCATCTTCTGATGGAAACTTCCAGCAGGATGATGCACCATGTCACAAAGCTCACATCATCTCCACCATGACGATGAGTTCACTGTCCTCCAACGGCCTCCACAGTCACCAGATCTACATCCAACAGAGCAGCTTTGGGATGTGGTGGAACGGGAGATTCTCATGGTGATGAGGTGGAACGGGAGATTCTCATCATGATGTGGAACGGGAGATTCTCATGGTGATGAGGTGGAACGGGAGATTGTCATCACGATGAGGTGGAACGGAAGATTCTCATCATGATGTGGAACGGGAGATTCTCATGGTGATGAGGTGGAATGGGAGATTCGCATGGTGATGTGGAATGGGAGATTCTCATCATGATGAGGTGGAACGGGAGATTCTCATCATGATGTGGAACGGGAGATTCTCATGGTGATGAGGTGGAACGGGAGATTCTCATGGTGATGAGGTGGAACGGGAGATTCTCATCATGATGTGGAATGGGAGATTCTCATGATGATGAGGTGGAACGGGAGATTCTCATGATGATGAGGTGGAACGGGAGATTCTCATCATGATGAGGTGGAACGGGAGATTCTCATCATGATGAGGTGGAACGGGAGATTCTCATGGTGATGTGGTGGAACGGGAGATTCTCATCATGATGAGGTGGAACGGGAGATTCTCATCATGATGAGTTGGAACGGGAGATTCTCATCATGATGAGGTGGAACGGGAGATTCTCATCATGATGAGGTGGAACGGGAGATTCTCATGGTGATGAGGTGGAACGGGAGATTCTCATCATGATGAGTTGGAACGGGAGATTCTCATCATGATGAGGTGGAACGGGAGATTCTCATGGTGATGAGGTGGAACAGGAGATTCTCATCATGATGTGGAACGGGAGATTCTCATGGTGATGAGGTGGAACGGGAGATTGTCATCACGATGAGGTGGAACGGGAGATTGTCATCACGATGAGGTGGAACGGGAGATTCTCATGGTGATGATGTGGAACGGGAGATTCTCATGGTGATGTGGTGGAACGGGAGATTCTCATCATGATGAGGTGGAACGGGAGATTCTCATCATGATGTGGAACGGGAGATTCTCATGGTGATGAGGTGGAATGGGAGATTCTCATGGTGATGTGGAATGGGAGATTCTCATCATGATGAGGTGGAACGGGAGATTCTCATCATGATGTGGAACGGGAGATTCTCATGGTGATGAGGTGGAATGGGAGATTCTCATGGTGATGTGGAATGGGAGATTCTCATCATGATGAGGTGGAACGGGAGATTCTCATCATGATGTGGAACGGGAGATTCTCATGGTGATGAGGTGGAACGGGAGATTCTCATGGTGATGTGGTGGAACGGGAGATTCTCATCATGATAGGTGGAACGGGAGATTCTCATCATGATGAGTTGGAACGGGAGATTCTCATCATGATGAGGCGGAACGGGAGATTCTCATGGTGATGAGGTGGAATGGGAGATTCTCATCATGATGTGGAACGGGAGATTCTCATGGTGATGAGGTGGAACGGGAGATTCTCATCATGATGTGGAACGGGAGATTCTCATGGTGATGAGGTGGAACGGGAGATTCTCATGGTGATGAGGTGGAACGGGAGATTCTCATCATGATGAGGTGGAACGGGAGATTCTCATGGTGATGTGGTGGAACGGGAGATTCTCATCATGATGAGGTGGAACGGGAGATTCTCATCATGATGAGTTGGAACGGGAGATTCTCATCATGATGAGGTGGAACGGGAGATTCTCATGGTGATGAGGTGGAACGGGAGATTCTCATCATGATGAGGTGGAACGGGAGATTCTCATCATGATGAGGTGGAACGGGAGATTCTCATGGTGATGTGGTGGAACGGGAGATTCTCATCATGATGAGGTGGAACGGGAGATTCTCATCATGATGAGTTGGAACGGGAGATTCTCATCATGATGAGGTGGAACGGGAGATTCTCATGGTGATGAGGTGGAACGGGAGATTCTCATGGTGATGAGGTGGAAGGGGAGATTCTCATCATGATGAGTTGGAACGGGAGATTCTCATCATGATGAGGTGGAACGGGAGATTCTCATGGTGATGAGGTGGAACAGGAGATTCTCATCATGATGTGGAACGGGAGATTCTCATGGTGATGAGGTGGAACGGGAGATTGTCATCACGATGAGGTGGAACGGGAGATTGTCATCACGATGAGGTGGAACGGGAGATTGTCATCACGATGAGGTGGAACGGGAGATTCTCATGGTGATGATGTGGAACGGGAGATTCTCATGGTGATGTGGTGGAACGGGAGATTCTCATCATGATGAGGTGGAACGGGAGATTCTCATCATGATGTGGAACGGGAGATTCTCATGGTGATGAGGTGGAATGGGAGATTCTCATGGTGATGTGGAATGGGAGATTCTCATCATGATGAGGTGGAACGGGAGATTCTCATCATGATGTGGAACGGGAGATTCTCATGGTGATGAGGTGGAACGGGAGATTCTCATGGTGATGTGGTGGAACGGGAGATTCTCATCATGATAGGTGGAACGGGAGATTCTCATCATGATGAGTTGGAACGGGAGATTCTCATCATGATGAGGCGGAACGGGAGATTCTCATGGTGATGAGGTGGAATGGGAGATTCTCATCATGATGTGGAACGGGAGATTCTCATGGTGATGAGGTCGAACGGGAGATTCTCATCATTATGTGGAACGGGAGATTCTCATGGTGATGAGGTGGAACGGGAGATTCTCATGGTGATGAGGTGGAACGGGAGATTCTCATCATGATGAGGTGGAACGGGAGATTCTCATGGTGATGTGGTGGAACGGGAGATTCTCATCATGATGAGGTGGAACGGTAGATTCTCATCATGATGAGTTGGAACGGGAGATTCTCATCATGATGAGGTGGAACGGGAGATTCTCATGGTGATGAGGTGGAACGGGAGATTCTCATCATGATGTGGAATGGGAGATTCTCATGATGATGAGGTGGAACGGGAGATTCTCATGATGATGAGGTGGAACGGGAGATTCTCATCATGATGAGGTGGAACGGGAGATTCTCATCATGATGAGGTGGAACGGGAGATTCTCATGGTGATGTGGTGGAACGGGAGATTCTCATCATGATGAGGTGGAACGGGAGATTCTCATCATGATGAGTTGGAACGGGAGATTCTCATCATGATGATGTGGAACGGGAGATTCTCATGGTGATGAGGTGGAACGGGAGATTCTCATGGTGATGAGGTGGAACGGGAGATTCTCATCATGATGAGTTGGAACGGGAGATTCTCATCATGATGAGGTGGAACGGGAGATTCTCATGGTGATGAGGTGGAACAGGAGATTCTCATCATGATGAGATGGAACGGGAGATTCTCATGGTGATGAGGTGGAACGGGAGATTCTCATGGTGATGAGGTGGAACGGGAGATTCTCATGGTGATGAGGTGGAACGGGAGATTCTCATGGTGATGAGGTGCAACGGGAGATTCTCATCATGAGGTGGAACGGGAGATTCTCATCATGAGGTGGAACGGGAGATTCTCATGGTGATGAGGTGGAACGGGAGATTCTCATCATGATGAGGTGGAACGGGAGATTCTCATCATGATGAGTTGGAACGGGAGATTCTCATCATGATGAGTTGGAACGGGAGATTCTCATCATGATGAGGTGGAACGGGAGATTCTCATCATGATGAGGTGGAACGGGAGATTCTCATCATGATGAGGTGGAACGGGAGATTCTCATCATGATGAGGTGGAACGGGAGATTCTCATCATGATGAGTTGGAACGGGAGATTCTCATCATGATGAGGTGGAACGGGAGATTCTCATCATGATGAGGTGGAACGGGAGATTCTCATGGTGATGTGGTGGAACGGGAGATTCTCATCATGATGAGGTGGAACGGGAGATTCTCATCATGATGAGGTGGAACGGGAGATTCTCATGGTGATGAGGTGGAACGGGAGATTCTCATCATGATGAGATGGAACGGGAGATTCTCATGGTGATGTGTTGGAACGGGAGATTCTCATGGTGATGAGGTGGAACGGGAGATTCTCATGGTGATGAGGTGGAACGGGAGATTCTCATGGTGATGAGGTGGAACGGGAGATTCTCATCATGATGAGGTGGAACGGGAGATTCTCATCATGATGAGGTGGAACGGGAGATTCTCATGGTGATGTGGTGGAACGGGAGATTCTCATGGTGATGAGGTGGAACGGGAGATTCTCATCATGATGTGGAATGGGAGATTCTCATGATGATGAGGTGGAACGGGAGATTCTCATGATGATGAGGTGGAACGGGAGATTCTCATCATGATGAGGTGGAACGGGAGATTCTCATCATGATGAGGTGGAACGGGAGATTCTCATGGTGATGTGGTGGAACGGGAGATTCTCATCATGATGAGGTGGAACGGGAGATTCTCATCATGATGAGTTGGAACGGGAGATTCTCATCATGATGAGGTGGAACGGGAGATTCTCATCATGATGAGGTGGAACGGGAGATTCTCATGGTGATGAGGTGGAACGGGAGATTCTCATCATGATGAGTTGGAACGGGAGATTCTCATCATGATGAGGTGGAACGGGAGATTCTCATGGTGATGAGGTGGAACAGGAGATTCTCATCATGATGTGGAACGGGAGATTCTCATGGTGATGAGGTGGAACGGGAGATTGTCATCACGATGAGGTGGAACGGGAGATTGTCATCACGATGAGGTGGAACGGGAGATTCTCATGGTGATGATGTGGAACGGGAGATTCTCATGGTGATGTGGTGGAACGGGAGATTCTCATCATGATGAGGTGGAACGGGAGATTCTCATCATGATGTGGAACGGGAGATTCTCATGGTGATGAGGTGGAATGGGAGATTCTCATGGTGATGTGGAATGGGAGATTCTCATCATGATGAGGTGGAACGGGAGATTCTCATCATGATGTGGAACGGGAGATTCTCATGGTGATGAGGTGGAATGGGAGATTCTCATGGTGATGTGGAATGGGAGATTCTCATCATGATGAGGTGGAACGGGAGATTCTCATCATGATGTGGAACGGGAGATTCTCATGGTGATGAGGTGGAACGGGAGATTCTCATGGTGATGTGGTGGAACGGGAGATTCTCATCATGATAGGTGGAACGGGAGATTCTCATCATGATGAGTTGGAACGGGAGATTCTCATCATGATGAGGCGGAACGGGAGATTCTCATGGTGATGAGGTGGAATGGGAGATTCTCATCATGATGTGGAACGGGAGATTCTCATGGTGATGAGGTGGAACGGGAGATTCTCATCATGATGTGGAACGGGAGATTCTCATGGTGATGAGGTGGAACGGGAGATTCTCATGGTGATGAGGTGGAACGGGAGATTCTCATCATGATGAGGTGGAACGGGAGATTCTCATGGTGATGTGGTGGAACGGGAGATTCTCATCATGATGAGGTGGAACGGGAGATTCTCATCATGATGAGTTGGAACGGGAGATTCTCATCATGATGAGGTGGAACGGGAGATTCTCATGGTGATGAGGTGGAACGGGAGATTCTCATCATGATGAGGTGGAACGGGAGATTCTCATCATGATGAGGTGGAACGGGAGATTCTCATGGTGATGTGGTGGAACGGGAGATTCTCATCATGATGAGGTGGAACGGGAGATTCTCATCATGATGAGTTGGAACGGGAGATTCTCATCATGATGAGGTGGAACGGGAGATTCTCATGGTGATGAGGTGGAACGGGAGATTCTCATGGTGATGAGGTGGAAGGGGAGATTCTCATCATGATGAGTTGGAACGGGAGATTCTCATCATGATGAGGTGGAACGGGAGATTCTCATGGTGATGAGGTGGAACAGGAGATTCTCATCATGATGTGGAACGGGAGATTCTCATGGTGATGAGGTGGAACGGGAGATTGTCATCACGATGAGGTGGAACGGGAGATTGTCATCACGATGAGGTGGAACGGGAGATTGTCATCACGATGAGGTGGAACGGGAGATTCTCATGGTGATGATGTGGAACGGGAGATTCTCATGGTGATGTGGTGGAACGGGAGATTCTCATCATGATGAGGTGGAACGGGAGATTCTCATCATGATGTGGAACGGGAGATTCTCATGGTGATGAGGTGGAATGGGAGATTCTCATGGTGATGTGGAATGGGAGATTCTCATCATGATGAGTTGGAACGGGAGATTCTCATCATGATGTGGAACGGGAGATTCTCATGGTGATGAGGTGGAACGGGAGATTCTCATGGTGATGTGGTGGAACGGGAGATTCTCATCATGATAGGTGGAATGGGAGATTCTCATCATGATGAGTTGGAACGGGAGATTCTCATCATGATGAGGCGGAACGGGAGATTCTCATGGTGATGAGGTGGAATGGGAGATTCTCATCATGATGTGGAACGGGAGATTCTCATGGTGATGAGGTGGAACGGGAGATTCTCATCATTATGTGGAACGGGAGATTCTCATGGTGATGAGGTGGAACGGGAGATTCTCATGGTGATGAGGTGGAACGGGAGATTCTCATCATGATGAGGTGGAACGGGAGATTCTCATGGTGATGTGGTGGAACGGGAGATTCTCATCATGATGAGGTGGAACGGTAGATTCTCATCATGATGAGTTGGAACGGGAGATTCTCATCATGATGAGGTGGAACGGGAGATTCTCATGGTGATGAGGTGGAACGGGAGATTCTCATCATGATGTGGAATGGGAGATTCTCATGATGATGAGGTGGAACGGGAGATTCTCATGATGATGAGGTGGAACGGGAGATTCTCATCATGATGAGGTGGAACGGGAGATTCTCATCATGATGAGGTGGAACGGGAGATTCTCATGGTGATGTGGTGGAACGGGAGATTCTCATCATGATGAGGTGGAACGGGAGATTCTCATCATGATGAGTTGGAACGGGAGATTCTCATCATGATGAGGTGGAACGGGAGATTCTCATGGTGATGAGGTGGAACGGGAGATTCTCATGGTGATGAGGTGGAACGGGAGATTCTCATCATGATGAGTTGGAACGGGAGATTCTCATCATGATGAGGTGGAACGGGAGATTCTCATGGTGATGAGGTGGAACAGGAGATTCTCATCATGATGAGATGGAACGGGAGATTCTCATGGTGATGAGGTGGAACGGGAGATTCTCATGGTGATGAGGTGGAACGGGAGATTCTCATGGTGATGAGGTGGAACGGGAGATTCTCATGGTGATGAGGTGCAACGGGAGATTCTCATCATGAGGTGGAACGGGAGATTCTCATCATGAGGTGGAACGGGAGATTCTCATGGTGATGAGGTGGAACGGGAGATTCTCATCATGATGAGGTGGAACGGGAGATTCTCATCATGATGAGTTGGAACGGGAGATTCTCATCATGATGAGTTGGAACGGGAGATTCTCATCATGATGAGGTGGAACGGGAGATTCTCATCATGATGAGGTGGAACGGGAGATTCTCATCATGATGAGTTGGAACGGGAGATTCTCATCATGATGAGGTGGAACGGGAGATTCTCATCATGATGAGGTGGAACGGGAGATTCTCATCATGATGAGTTGGAACGGGAGATTCTCATCATGATGAGGTGGAACGGGAGATTCTCATCATGATGAGGTGGAACGGGAGATTCTCATGGTGATGTGGTGGAACGGGAGATTCTCATCATGATGAGGTGGAACGGGAGATTCTCATCATGATGAGGTGGAACGGGAGATTCTCATGGTGATGAGGTGGAACGGGAGATTCTCATCATGATGAGATGGAACGGGAGATTCTCATGGTGATGTGTTGGAACGGGACATTCTCATCATGATGTGGTGGAACGGGAGATTCTCATGGTGATGAGGTGGAACGGGAGATTCTCATGGTGATGAGGTGGAACGGGAGATTCTCATCATGATGAGGTGGAACGGGAGATTCTCATCATGATGAGGTGGAACGGGAGATTCTCATGGTGATGAGGTGGAACGGGAGATTCTCATCATGATGAGATGGAACGGGAGATTCTCATGGTGATGAGGTGGAACGGGAGATTCTCATCATGAGGTGGAACGGGAGATTCTCATGGTGATGAGGTGGAACGGGAGATTCTCATGGTGATGAGGTGGAACGGGAGATTCTCATGGTGATGAGGTGGAACGGGAGATTCTCATGGTGATGAGGTGCAACGGGAGATTCTCATCATGATGAGGTGGAACGGGAGATTCTCATGGTGATGAGGTGGAACGGGAGATTCTCATCATGATGAGGTGGAACGGGAGATTCTCATCTATCAATACTTCTGACACCATGTTGGATCTTGTACACCAGAAGTTAAAAAGCGTGTCCAACCCGACACCACATAAAGTTCGTGGATTTTGGTTTTTAACCTCTTCAACCCTCATGACCTTATTTCATTCTGTTTCTTTTCATCAAACAGATTTTTTGTTTCTATTTCTTGATTTTATTAACTCATGTTTATACTAATTATTTATTCATCCTTGTATATTTTTTACTTCCCATATTTGATTGTATTTTCTTTTCTTCTTTGTTTTATGTGATTGTGAATAAACTCAGGTGGTAAAGGGATGAGGCCTGTTCTGGGCCTTTTGGTTGTCCAGACCAGCATGTTGAAGACATTCCAGTGAAAACTGACGGTAACAATAATTCTCATCAATGATTAAGTCCAGATGAGAAGGCTATAATGATCCCTGCTCCGCAGCAGTTTGTGACTGACTTAGATTTCACCTCATCGTCACTCACTGCAGCATTAAATAGATTACATCCATTTGCATACCAATAGCTATTAATTCCACATCACTGATGATAATTATTCCTATACGCGTGATTCTGCTCACTTAGAAAGTCAAGTTTAAGCAGATCAAATACATTATTCCATATCTTTCACTTCAGTTTCTAATACTTTATTTTAATCAATAATATGAATCATGCAGACAGAAAATTAAATCACTTGCTTCCAAAAAAGAAAATACAGTGCTGTTAAAACATAAATCCTAAAAACATTCCCAGCAGTGTTTCCTTCTTTTTTCCGTCCCCAAAAAGTCGAAGCTGTGTTGCGGAAACGTGCGTTTGCAGTCATTTTTACCAGGTCCTGGAGCAAGCCAAGCATGAGGCATTCTTAAAATATTCAACGTTTCCCGTGATCTCCCTCATGTTTTCCCCGTTTCCCTGCTTCTTGCGTAATCTTACATAATGTGTTGAATATTTAAAGCGGGTTTAGTTGGAGTGCTAGTCTGCAGCTGAAGGAAGGAGGACGATCGCTGGAGCCACTCGAGCGGAAACCACCGGTGATGGAGGGAAAGGAGCCGAGACGCTTGTTGGAAACAGAGGATGTGTTCTCCTGCCTGTGAAGATGTATGCACAGCAGTCACACACACCACAACACGGATACACACCACGAGCGAGGTGTTGGGATTTAATTCTAATATTAAACAGAGCTTAATGACAGCTGCAAACACTCAATTTCATGTCGCAACTGTTTCCATTATAATGTTCATTTTAGTCATTTCTGCAAAAATATGAATTTTGTGTCCAGATTGAAGTTTCTCTGAGCGACAGGTTGAGTTTCAGCATCTTTCAGAAGAACATCTTCCTTCGTAATAATTTATATTTTTAAAGCTTTGGATGGAAACTCTTTTAAGGATTGAATTTATTTCCAAATAATAAACAGATTGTAAATAAAAACAATCAGCAGATAAAAGATCTGGAAATGTCTTATAGAAATCTTTTTTCTTCCTCTCTGGTTTCTTCTCCAGCATCCTCATCCTCTTTTTATTCTTTGACTTCACCTTTGACCTTATATTCTTCGTCGTCTTCTTTCTCCATTTCTTTGTGATTTTCAACTTCTTTGTCTTCATCTTTATTGTCATTTTCTACTTTGTCTTTTTCAGCTTCTTTGTCTTCGTTGTCCTCTTCTCATCATCAGTGTTAGTATGTTGTAATATATATATATATATATATATATATATATATATATATATATATATATATATATATATATATATATATAAATGATATATTGAAAGTGGGGCAAGCAGAGGCCTGGATGAGAGTGTTTGCACTGAAGAAATGATTAACAGTGTTTCACTAGTGGTAAAAAAAACAAAAAAAAAAAACCCCAAAAAAAACCCCAAAAAAACAAAAACAGGATCCAGAATAAAAACAGCAGATCAGAACAGCAGTTGTCACTCCCTCTGGGACAAACATCATGTTATAGTTCTTTATCCACTGATGAATTTTCTTAGGTACACCTTAGCAGGTATAGGCAAGTCCACCGCCAAACATATGACATATAACATGTTTACATACAGATTTATATTTTAAGAAAATGCCACTTAGAATATCAAATTGATTTATAAATGTATATAATTAAAGATAAACAAACATAACTCACTGGCTGAACATAAACAAGAGGAGATGAAGTAGTAAAAAAAAAGGCTTTTTTTATTGATCTTCCATCTTCCATCCAGACGAAACTCTTCTGCCTCGCGCCTCAAGAGCAGCTAATAAAAAATGTGTCTGTGCATCAATAACATCACTTTGGTTCCTATCTGACCTTACTGCAAAATCTGTTTCCAAAATAAATCACATCAACAATACAAATAATCTAAAAACATAAACAATGACAGAGATTATATTTATTGCAGTTAAAGCAGTATCACAATAATAAGAAGTACTTTTTAAAATATGTGTATTTCTTTCTGTCAATTAAGATTGTTTTAAAATGTGTTGAAGATGTGTTCAGAAAATTCTGTTTTCAACATCTATGCTTTTCTCTCAATATCACATAACAAAAAAGTAACAAGGTCATAAAAGAGTACACTATTGGGAGATAAAGTGTGTGTGTGTGTGTGTGTGTGTGTGTGTGTGTGTGTGTGTGTGTGTGTGTGTGTGTGTTTGGGGGTGTTTAGAGGCTTTAATTATATTTACATCATAATTATCCATGATTAAATTAACATTCTAACAGACTGAAATGTTACATGTAACCGTCATGTTAAGATAATTTTCCTTTACTGTAGCGCTGACATTTACAGGGAGTCACTGAACCTGACATCAGAAACCTGTCAGTCAGTCATTGCATTGAACGATGACGCGTTTCGTTTGCATTCTGTGACTGGCAGGAAGTAATTCTGTTCTGCTTATGTCAGTACAGTCCTGGCGTTAGCGCTGTTAGCGACAGCTAGCAGAGCCGTTGTTTTGACCGGCGCTGCATCGCCCCACTGCAACTGGTGTGTTACTGGTGATAACCTCAAACAGGTCAAAGAGACGATGTGCTGGGTGAGAGGACCGTATCTGGACCTTCTGAAAAAGATGGGAATTAGCTAACAGTTCTTCAGAGTTACTTCCTACATCCTACATAAGCTTTCCATCGTGGAGATAAATAAGTTAAGCTTTTCCTCTAACCTTGCTTTTCCTCAGGAGTCTCAGGATAAACAGTCGCTGACAGGTGGAGCTGGGCGATACCGCACATTGCTGTGTGGATCCACCCAAGATACTGACATTGATACCAATACTTTCTGTTTGAGATTTCAGTCTTTGAATGATTTTGCCTTTTATTATTAATCATGACTATGATCACAATAAAATGAGGTTTAAACTATTTTTTGTTAAATCAGAATGAGCTTTATGGAGCCAGCGTCCCGACACAACAGAATTATTCCAGTACAACCAGTCCCAGATTAGACAACATACATGTGACATGAACAGGATCAGGCAGACTGAGGCAGCAGAATGATGAAAAGATGACACAAGGAAGGTTGGGTGGGTGGTAAAAAAAAGAAAAAAAGAAGTATCTCTACACTTCACCTAAATGTGGGAAGGATAAAAATGCAACAAAAAAAAACACCTCTGAACACAAAAGCCCATTTTCAGATAGTTACACATAAGGGAACAAATGAGGAGCTTTTTTGTTCGTAAACAACATAAATATCAAAATAAAAGAACTTATTTCCTTCAAAAGCAAAACCTTTGGCACCTTCTTCGGGTTTGTGCTGCTGAAATTATTGATCTCATCATGTTAGTATTGAATGATACAAATAGTAGCTATGGTTTGATGGATGGATTGATCTGCCCAGACCTGCTGCTGGGATCTAAGAGGATTCCTGGAAATCTGAACGATGAAACCTTCACTGTCCCAGTCGATCTCTGGATCTCCTCAGGTCTATGACATCCACAGGCTGGATTGTCTCCTCATCTCAAGCCAGGATCATCACCTCCTCAGAAGAGCCTGATCACCATGGTAACATCTGGGAACTTTCTAAAGACGTGTGAGGGATGAGAGGGAGTATAGTCATGTGTATGTAAGGCACACGAGAGTGGGCTCAACACAAAGTACAAACCTATGCACAGGTGGAGTTGCACAAGTTTCTTCATAAAGATATTACCTATGATTGTTTCAGACATAATCTAAAAGCTGTGAAAAGAAGTCTGACGTAGTTCCAGGTGTTCCAGAATGGTATGGGATGAGATGGAGATCCTGCACGCTGCCAACATGCTGCTTTACTGGACAACTGCAGCACTATCATCTCTGTTCTGCATTTCTGAGGAAGAACAGAGATAGAAAATGTTTTTTATCAGCCTCTTGATGCCCAAATGTTCTGAAATTCTGATTAATTTAATGCTTGAAACAAAACTCATCTAAAAAGTTTAACATGACGGCAATGGTCCATGTCAAATGGAGTACGTTCAGTTTAATGACTTTAGCTTTTTCAGATGAAGAAACAGCATTAATTATGAAAATACACTAAAGTATCTGTCCATTTTCACAAAATCTAGATATAAAATACAATAAAGACAAGTTCTGAGCTGTAATTTAGTTCTGGGACAAATGAAAGCAGCTATAAACCCAACATGATTGACTCGCTGGAGCTTCGTTGTGTAGAAGCGTCACCATCAACCTCCCACAACAGAGATTCTGAGTCCTCTGCTGCAGAAACAAGAAGCAGATGGGGGCTGGAAATACCTCCAGATACCTGCTTTCATGTCCAACAAATGACAACCCCATTGAGAAATGAGTAAGAGGTCCTCGCTGAACCGCCTCATTGGTTCGGAAGCTTCCTGCATCACCTTCCTCATCATGATTGGCTGTGGAGGCAGCCATGGTGCTGGCTCTCGCCTAGCAACAGGCACATAGCATCCAATGCAGAGTACCCTATCTTACACGTTCACACACACACACACACACACACACACACATTTGTGCCTTCGTGTGGGGGAGCAGCTGACAGATCAAGCATGTGAAGGCATAAAAAGGGACGTGGAACATGACCACAAAGGACAAAATCACAGAGATGAAACTAAACGCAGTGTGAAACGCATTCTGCATTAACTTGTTCCAGTCCGGCTCGCAGAGGCAGCTGGGGAATTAAACTCACAACGCTGGTCACTTGGAAACCCTCAACTCTGTTCCTGACACACTTTGTAGCAAAGCCTCTGGTTTTTACTTCTGACAAAAAATAAGAGTTTTTCATCATTTAATCGTAATTAACTCGGCACATCGCATGACGATGAATCAATTGAATAGTGAATCAACCATAGACTGTATATAAAAGATGGGCAGAGCCTGCGTGACGTCACTCTTAGGTTTCTGAAGAGCTGAATTGAAGCTCGGTGGGCGGTTCCTACCATCGCCATCTTGGCAGGGACATGCGTGTCGTCTCGCGCGGAAAATACAAATATGAGCAAAGAGGTGGAGCTGAGAGGGGGGCTGTGAGCGTCATGGTGGATGATTGACATCAAGCGAACTCCAAGCTTTCTGTAGCTAAGAGCTTACCGAGCTAACCCGGAGGAGCTAACCCGCTAACGGAGGTAAGCGGGCCTAAAGCTAAGTCATGTTGTTAACCAGCTAAAAACCGCGGTTGTTCTACATTCTTCTGACTTGATGTGGGAGATCGGGTACCTGTCAATCAAAAGGACACGTCCCTAAATATGCAGAACTTTGAGATTAAATTACTTCTAAATGGGCAAGTTAGAAAAAAATTCACTCCCCCCACAGTTGTCATGAAGGTAAACCTGACGTATTAGACCTAAAATGGATTTTTTGAACCAGGCTGTAAACATGTTTATTTCTGCTGTAAACATGTTTATTTCTGCTGTAAACATGTTTATTTCTGCTGTAAACATGTTTATTTCTGCTGTGAAGTTGGCCTTTTTAACATGGGAGTCTATGGGGATTTGCCCTGTTTTGCAGCCCCTAGTGGATGAAGGGGGAACTGCAGTTTTATGCACTTCCGCATGGGCTTCACCACCGGAGGTTGCCGCTTGGAATCAGCCCACGAACCTCCACACTACACCCAATTCCGCCCCCCCCCCATGAAGCTGCAGTATACAGAAGACTATATATTGAACTCCATCTGTTGCCGATTCGGACACAAAGCTGAACACTTAACTACCATCTGTCACCATAGCAACCACAAAATGCGTAAAGATGTTTTAAATACTGTTCAAACTCGTGTGAAAATATTTTATTTCCTTATATTGTATTTTATTCTCCTTGTTGCATATTTAATCATTAAAAATTTTGAGAAATTAATAATCTGTAGTTACTTGTGTCATTTTGAGCTCCATCCCACAATGCATTGTGGTCTATACTGACCCGTCCAGTGACCACCGATGCTCACTACTTGTCAAGATGCATTGTGGGTACTTCTGAGTGCACAACTTTTTTTCTCTCTGGACGTTCAGACATGCAAAGAAAATGGCACAATGTAGGGAATAGTTTGGACACAGCGATGGTCACTTTTATACTGGACTTGGAATACCTGGAGAAAGCTGGAGAACAGAAACACAGGAAGAAGCCACACAGGCCTGCAGGAAACTCCCAAACCAGACATAAAACGTTCCTTATAGTTGCAGTCCGACTTTGTACCATGCAGCTAAGATCCATCTACCAAGAGTTCAGCTGATTCTCTCACACTGTGAGCAAATGTCTTTGCTTCTTTGTATGGATGATC
The DNA here is from genome assembly GCF_933228915.1 of Telmatherina bonti. Lineage (NCBI taxonomy): Eukaryota > Metazoa > Chordata > Actinopteri > Atheriniformes > Telmatherinidae > Telmatherina > Telmatherina bonti. The sequence continues at coordinate 7,590,841 of NC_136625.1, read as the reverse complement.
TTATTACCTTTGAAAATAACATAAAAATCCACATTTTTTACCCGTGGACTTTCCTGCTTTTAATGCTTTACTTATGAGAACTGTAACACACATTGGAAATATTCATTTGTGAGCAGATTTGTTAAGCAACATATATTTCTCTTATGTCATGTAAATAATAATTAAAAATACAATGGAAGAATTGGTTTTAAAGCTAAAACCAAGTCTAAATAAAAAAAAAAATTCTTGACCTGCTTTAGAAAAACACACATCTGATGCAGATTTAGAAGAAGGACCGGCTGCTTATGAGAACAGATTTGTCCAGTTTTTAAACCAGATGAACCAATAATTAAAGTCTGAAAGTTTTTTTCTTGTCATTGTAAAAACTCGTTTAATTCCTGATATAAGATAAAAGACAGTTTAACAACTGTTAATGTAGCTACCCATGTGTAGCACCACGCATCATTAGCTTTCTCTCTGCAGAGCCACGGGACTTTACATCCTCTCAGACGGTGACGAGGATGACGAGGATGCTGTGAAGATCTTCCCTCGTCCCTCCCAGACGCATTCTTCTGCTCAGAGCTGATGAACCCGTTGTCCTCGCTGTTTTCCAAATTTAGATGTGGCGAGTTTCACAGACGATTACGAAGGCTGACAGGTCTGAGAGCATCAACCAACATGCAGGTTCAGAGAGGATGAGGGAGTCATGTACAGTTCAGGCCACAGATATTCTCTCACTTCGCAGAAATTTGACAAGTTTCCTCTCACTGTGAACCGGATTGTTCCACGTTTCCACAGTCCAGTAAAACTCTGCTTTACATTTAATATTCTCTACTTTTGACCATCGGGAAGCTAACCTTAGCTCTAGCCTGAAGCATCACGTGACCTCAGTGTGGACACGGGGTCATGTGATAACAGGTGGTCACTTTGTACATTCAGGCAGCTTTTGACCTTTGTGAGTCCACATCCACTCAGCCACCTCCTCCCACTGGATTCATGACCAGTTCGACGCTGGTATTCAGAAGAGATGGAAAATGTTTAGATGTGTTAAAATAACAGGAAGTTTAAAGAGGAGTTGAAATGAAGCCTTTAACTTTCACACTAACAAAAAGACCAGAGGAAGATGTGTTTTTTATGTTTTTACAGACAAGAATAAACAGAATGAATATTTTTTAGCAGATGGTTGAGATGTTAAAAAGAAGAATTTAACAATAATGTAATAACAGTGAAAATGGCTAAAATGTGAAATATTCTAACAATTGATGTATGTTTGAGTTTTACATCCCCACACCAGTCAGACGCTCAGGCAGGTTTATTTCCACAATTTCCTAAAGGACGGAATATTTAGCAAGGATGTGACTTTATTTTGATGGTTACAACATGCAGACAATTACATCCAAGGCAAGACAAGGATCATGCCAACATGTAAAGAAGGAAGGACCTCTTAAGGCCCCTTTATGCTTGATGCACAGACAGATAATTTAGTCCATCTCCTGTATCGGTTACGTAATCTGGTTGGTTTGAAAAGGTTTGGCTGTCCGTCACATGACGTGGAAATCGGAGTAATATCACGGTGAATCGCAGGGGAGTGTTGAGTTGTGTAGCTGCCATGGAACCGTAGAAAAGAAACAAACCTATGAACAAGAGTAACAGGAAGAAGATGGCGCAGAAACCGCCATAAAAAGAAGTTAAAGAAGTTGAGAACAACACAAAAACTTTGTGTTTTTTTCTTTTACTTCTTTTGGTGTCTTTGAATGGCTGTAAACAGCTTTATGGTGGAGCATTACGGCTACAACCCGGTGTCAAACGCAGCAGTGCACTCCAAACTCTAGTGGATGAGCGGACTTTTAATGGCAACGTAAAAGACATGTGGAGGTATGAGGACGGTGACACGAGACAGTGTTTGAAATGGGCGTCCCCATTTAGATACATAATGGAACAGAAATGGACCGGTTAGAAGTCAGGGTGTGTAGTGTAAAGACCAGGTTCTGTCATGGTTCAGACTTTTATGTTGTATTTATTTCTTGTTTCCTGTTTTATTTTGTAGTTGTGATTTCCTTTTTAGGCTCGTTTCCTGTTTTATTTTGTAGTTGTGATTTAGTGTTTAGCCTTGTTTCCTGTTTTATTTTGTAGTTGTGATTTAATGTTTAGCCTTGTTTCCTGTTTTATTTTGTAGTTGTTATTTCCTGTTTAGCCTTGGTTCCTGTTTTATTTTGTAGTTGTGATTTAATGTTTAGCCTTGTTTCCTGTTTTATTTTGTAGTTGTGATTTCCTGTTTAGCCTTGGTTCCTGTTTTATTTTGTAGTTGTTATTTCCTGTTTAGCCTTGGTTCCTGTTTTATTTTGTAGTTGTGATTTAATGTTTAGCCTTGTTTCCTGTTTTATTTTGTAGTTGTGATTTCCTGTTTAGCCTTGGTTCCTGTTTTATTTTGTAGTTGTGATTTAGTGTTTAGCCTTGTTTCCTGTTTTATTTTGTATTTATGATTTCCTGTTTAGCCTTGTGGGCTGCACGGTGGCGCAGTGGTTAGCACTGTGGCCTCACAGCAAGAAGGTTGCTGGTTTGATCCTTGGCTGGTTTGGTCAGTGGCCTTTCTGTGTGGAGTTTGCATGTTCTCCCCGTGTATGCGTGGGTTCTCTCCGGGTACTCCGGCTTCCTCCCACCTTCCAAAGACATGCATGATAGGTTAATTGGTCACTCTAAATTGCCCCTAGGAGTGAGTGTGAGTGGTTGTTCGTCTCTCTGTGTGGCCCTGCGATGGACTGGCGAGCTGTTCAGGGTGTACCCTGCCTGTCGCCCAAAGCCAGCTGGGATAGGCTCCAGCTTCCCCGTGACCCTGAATTGGAATAAGCGGTTTGGAAAATGAATGAATGAATGAATGTTTAGCCTTGTTTCCCGTTTTATTTTCTAGTTGTGATTTAGTGTTTAGCCTTGTTTCCTGTTTTATTTTGTAGTTGTGATTTCCTGTTTAGCCTTGTTTCCTGCTCATTGGTTCACCTGGATTCATTTATCTTATCAATACACCTGTGTCTCGTCGTTTTCCTGCATTTACACCTGTTGGTTTCTGTTATCAGGTGCTGGTTCATTGTGTCTGCTTGTAGGTTCCTGATGCTCCCGATTCAGTTCTTCATTTGGATTAAAACCTGTTCCTGCGTCTCGTCTGCTTCCTGCTTCTCTGTTCCTGCGTTTGGGTTCCCTCTCCTCCATGTTCCCTGGCAGGTTCACAGAGAAAGCTGATAGCCAGATTTAAGTTACAAGAAGATTTATAAGGAATAAAATGTGTAAATTGGCTCATTTAAAGTGTTATATTGTTCAGACTTCAGTCTTTATTTACATAATGTGCTTGGTGTGATTCTAAGTTCAATTCTTTGAAAGGTTTGATCAAAATATGAAATAAATTTTTTTTTAATCAAAATAAAATATACAAATAAAAGGATGTTGTGATGAAAAAAATAAGAGATTGCTTACTAACAGACAAAGTGCTCATAATTACTAATTTAGACTAAAGCTGAAGCTGTGAGTGATACTAAATAAAGAACTATTTGGGAGCTGAGTCAAAGGAGCTGAATCTTTGAAAAGATCTGAACTTTCCTCAGGTCCTTCATAAAGCCAAATATTAGCAGCTGAAGTGATGTCGAGTATAAGCTACTTAATAACCAGAAAACAAAGATTAAATCTTCAGTGTGTGTCTGAAATTATGATGAAATGAGTTTTCACCTTTTAGCCATCGTAACCGTGGAAACGCTCTTCAGCATGATGCAACTGTGTGACAACACACATCTGAGCCCACACCAAGTCACATGAAAATGATCTTAAACCTTTTTTTTCCCTCTTTGTCTGCTTTGCAGGTAAGATTTTACATCAGTTTCCCTGATTTACGTTTAAAACCTGCAGGAAACCGTGTCATAGTGGTCTGAAATGTTTAGATCTAACGTTTGTTTCACGCTCAGATTATATGAGTTCAAAAGACCCTTATAGGGCACATTGGATGTCTCGGGACACAGAGCTGCACGATGAAGCAGAATCAGTGACTTAGTGAGGAACATTTTATCTGTTGAACCTTCAATAACTCTGTATTCATCAAGACAACTTGTTTCCTTTTCATGTACTTACACATGTTGTTCACCATACTGAAGCTGAGATTCTTCAGATGATGTGTAGCATTCCAGGCAGTAAATCCAGCAGATTCATAAATGCAATTCGTCTTTGAAGCTGAACTCGAGTAGCAGACGAAACTGAAACAAATCAGTCAAATAGTTGTTTATTATCCATAAAAACTTTGCTTTAGGTGAAAATTGCAGCATTTCAAGAAGTTAATCCTCCCTAAATAAAACCTAATCAAATGTTATGCATATTGCACCATTCAGACATGAAGCAGCATAAAGTACTTTATATATTATAAACAACAAATAATACAAATATATGTACACACCTGAACATTCACACACATACAGACACTCCCCCCAATCTTATGCTGTAGTATCACCCTGGAAGCTCATCTTCTGTCTCTTTAACAAGCAAATAAATAAAGTAGTAAGATAAACATGAACACAGGAGACCAGTGGAGTTTAATGTTTTTAAAACCCAACAGAAGCCTGACCTGTCCAGCCTTTCAGCTGAACTCTGATGTCGTTGTTATGCTACTGGATCCATTTAACTTGAGTCTGATGTGGAGAAGCTGGGAACCATTAAACACCTGCAGGACATCATGACAGCTGCCTTCGGACACTCCCAGCTGGTAAATAAGCATCTTACAAAGTTGTAATAAATTTGTTTAAAAGCTTTTTATTTGAACTTTAACATAATTTAATCCAAAGGAAAAAAAAATATGATACTGTCCACCTCAGCAGCATCACTGACTTAACCACACAGCTTGAGCCCAAAGCTGATATTAATACAGAGATCCCCCTCTCTGGTCCTCGCCGGCCGCTGTCCTGCAGGTCCTGAATGTTTCCCCCCAGCAGCACCACAATCAAATTAAATTTATGGTCAAGAGCTTGTTGTCAAGTTCTGCACAAGTCCGTTAATGATTCATTCATTCCGACCCTCGAGGGCCGAAGAAGGTGATCCTGATATGTGCTGTACGAATGCACCATCCATTCTGCACAGTATCAACTGCAAAATCATCAAATATCAACTGTTTAACCAATATAATTAACCAGTTAAATTTCAGATGATGGAAGGACACGGTCAGACTCTGTTTTAAGTTTTCAGGATATCATGTCTTCATAAACAGTAATCATGATTCTTTTACCATGTTGTACATAAGCTGAAAAATCTTCATCACTCAACAGGATGAAGGAGAATGCAGAATAATGCTGTACTTTCATTCCACAGCAGATAATCACTGCAAACAGGTGTGTGTGTGTGTGTGTGTGTGTGTGTGTGTGTGTGTGTGTGTGTGTGTAACAATATCAGTATCAGTATCAACTATCAGAGGTCAGTTATTGACAAAATGAGATGAAAAATATGGGTGTAGCAGATACTGGACAAAAACCCAACATCATGCATCCATCTTTTTGGTCGTGAGTTAGAAGGAATCTTTTTTATTCTGATTATTTCCAGAGAGCTAAAAGATAAAGTTTAAAATGGCCAGCTGTGTGTGTGTGTGTGTGTGTGTGTGTACACACTGTGTGATTATGAATGTGATAATGATGCGGAGAGAACCCAGACATGGATTGACATGGCAGACGCTGGGCCCTGGGGAAGGGCAAGCTGCTAGACTGGCTTGAGGTGATGTGGGGTGATGATGGTTGGATGATGGTGTTTGGCTTGTCAGGGCTCAACCCACATTCAAGACACAGTCTCAAACATCTCCAACACACACACACACACTGTCTTGTACAAACGTAACAGAATGTGACAAGTCTGCCTCTGAACAAACCAGAGACTCTTTCTGCAGCTACATCTCTTCCTCAGGCTTGCAGTGTGTCTCTGGGGACTGCAATAGATATCCGGTTCCTGCACCCTTCCACAGCTGGATCGAATCTCACCGTCTGAAAAATTCCCATTTCTTTAGGAAAAATCTAACTATTTATTTCCATTTAGATTTTACATCCAGAAGCTGTTTTACTCGCCTCAGCTGTTCTGAGTCAGTCCTTTTGTTCAGGGTCTTTTGAGCTGATGAATGGCATCATCTTTCTTTTAGTCCCTGTCCTTCATTGCTTTAGTTTCCATCTTACAGACAGAAAATTTCTTGCAAGTTTAGACACTAACGGCCATTTTCCATCAGTATCAGCTCGTCTCAACTTAACTCACCTCGGCTTGGTTTGGAGGCTTTTCCACTCGGCTTTTGTACCCGTTTACCGGTACTTTTTTTGTAGCTCCTCAGCCCAGGTTCTAAGCGAGCTGAGTCGGGTTGTGCTTGATGTCGCCAGTTTGCATGCCGCTATTGGTCAGGAGCGCGGCCAATCAAAGGTCAGGGAGTTATATCACTGGAAGAGCGACTGGAAGAGCGACTCCAACTCGCAAGTTGTTTACATTACGTGACAATCAATGGCGCAACAAAAGTCTGTTCTGTGGGCCAACACTGAGGTGGAGACGTTTCTTGTTTGGTTGCTGAGGAAAGGATACAGAGAGAACTAGATGGAGCGACAAGAAATAAAAAAAAAATCAATCAGGAGCTTTCCGACTCGATGGATCTGGCTAGCAAAGGAGTTTTCAGCAGTGTCAAGACAACGTGTCCATACCGAATACATGGTCCAAACTGACTACAACGTGTCCCAACTGACTACATGGTCCCAACCAACTACATGGTCCCAATTGACTAGAACATGTCCCAACCGACTGCAACGTGTCCCAACCGACTACATGGTCCCAACCGACTACAACATGTCCCAACTGAATACATGGTCCCAACTGACTACAACGTGTGCCGAACCGACTACAACGTGTGCCAACCGACTACAACGTGTCCCAACCGACTACATGGTCCCAACTGACTACAACATGTCCCAACTGAATACATGGTCCCAACTGACTACAACGTGTGCCGAACCGACTACAACGTGTGCCAACCGACTGCAACTTGTCCCAACCGACTACATGGTCCCAACTGACTACAACATGTCCCAATTGACTACAACGTGTCCCAATTGACTACAACATGTCCCAACCGACTGCAACGTGTGCCAACCGACTACATGGTCCCAACCGACTACAACATGTCCCAACTGAATACATGGTCCCAACTGACTACAACGTGTCCCAACTGACTACAACGTGTGCCAACCGACTACAACGTGTGCCAACCGACTACAACGTGTCCCAACCGACTACATGGTCCCAACCGACTACATGGTCCCAACCGACTACAACATGCCCCAACTGACTACAACATGTCCCAACTGACTACAACGTGTCCCAACCGACTACAACGTGTCCCAACCGACTACAACGTGTCCCAACCGACTACAACGTGTCCCAACCGACTACAACGTGTCCCAACCGACTACGTGTCCCAACCGACTACAACATGTCCCAGCCGACTACATGGTACCAACTGACTACATGGTCCCAACTGACTACAACATGTCCCAACCGACTGCAACGTGTGCCAACTGACTACATGGTCCCAACCGACTACAACATGCCCCAACTGAATACATGGTCCCAACTGACTACATGGTCCCAACCAACTGCAACGTGTGCCAACCGACTACATGGTCCCAATTGACTACAACATGTCCCAATTGACTCCAACATGTCCCAATTGACTACAACATGTCCCAACCGACTGGAACATGTGCCAACCGACTACATGGTCCCAACCGACTACAACATGTCCCAACTGAATACATTGTCCCAACTGACTACATGGTCCCAACCGACTGCAACCTGTGCCAACCAACTACATGGTCCCAACCGACTACAATGTGTCCCAACCGACTGCAACGTGTCCCAACCGACTACATGGTCCCAACCGACTACATGGTCCCAACCGACTACAACGTGTCCCAACCGACTACAACGTGTCCCAACTGACTACAATGTGTCCCAACTGACTACATGGTCCCAACTGACTACATGGTCCCAATTGACTACAACGTGTCCCAATTGACTACAACATGTCCCAACCGACTACAACGTGTGCCAACCGACTACATGGTCCCAACCGACTACAACATGTCCCAACTGAATACATGGTCGCAACTGACTACAACGTGTGCCAACCGACTACAACGTGTGCCAACCGACTACAACGTGTGCCAACCGACTACAACGTGTGCCAACCGACTACAACGTGTCCCAACCGACTACAACGTGTCCCAACCGACTACAACGTGTCCCAACCGACTACAACGTGTCCCAGCCGACTACAACGTGTCCCAGCCGACTACATGGTCCCAGCCGACTACATGGTCCCAACTGACTACAACATGTCCCAACCGACTGCAACGTGTGCCAACTGACTACATGGTCCCAACCGACTACAACATGCCCCAACTGAATACATGGTCCCAACCAACTGCAACGTGTGCCAACTGACTACAACGTGTCCCAACTGACTACAACGTGTCCCAACCGACTACAACGTGTCCCAACCGACTACAACGTGTCCCAACCGACTACAACGTGTCCCAACCGACTACAACGTGTCCCAACTGACTACATGGTCCCAACTGACTACATGGTCCCAACTGACTACAACGTGTCCCAACCGACTACAACGTGTCACAGCCGACTACATGGTCCCAACTGACTACATGGTCCCAACTGACAACAATGTGTCCCAACCAACTACAACGTGCCCCAGCCGACTGCATGGTGGCTTAATGAGTAAAAGTCCTGTTAGGTCAAATAATAATTATTGTTGTTGATGTTTTTATTGAATTACTTGTGTTTTTCCTTTGTTTTTTTTTTCCTTTACAAATGTTTAATTTATTGTTTTGTCCCGAGCTAAGGGTTCTGTCGTTTTTCCAGCTATAGCTTGTTCTAATATGGGATTTAACGTCATGTCCTGCATCCCGTCTGCCTCGTGCGTCATCGAGCACGTCTGTCTTGCACCACACAATCAAACTCAGGTGTTAGTTGCTGCATTATTTTTCAACAACAAAAAACATGATTGTATTTGGTTGTTATGGTCACTGTTTTTTTTCTTATTTATTAGCATCTGGACTCAAAGTAAAATGATATTTTTGTTGTTTCTGCATACATACAACACAGTCTGTTGTCCATATGCTTCGTGTTTTACTTTTCCTTATTTTCTGGACTATATCTTTACATAAAATCTATATTTATATAAAACAAACTGCTTATGAGACACTTACAGGTTGTATATTCCTAAAGTCATAAGCTAATGGGGACGTATTTGTGAGTCCTTTTTTCATAAAAGGCAGGATCTTAACTCATGTTAGCTGATGATACATAACTCGTTAAATCTGAAGCCGTGCATCCGGTCCAGCATCTTAATCCATTTCCAAATATAATAACTGTAAACCAGATAGCAGGACAGAGTTAATAACTTGTTATTGCAGCAGAAAAGTGACAAATTGGATGGCGTGACACTCCTTTTCCTTTTAAAAGGTCATCTCAACAAGATGGCTTGAAGTTCATCAGTGGAGCTGATTCTGTTGTTTCGAGTTCATTAAATCTGAAATTTAAGCTCAAGTAGTTTGCAAATATTTTGTCTGATTGATCTTCACTTTCATCCACATCACCATGAACCTCACTGACATTATTGTTCAGGATTTCTTTCATCAGCCACTTCTCTGTTGTGCAGCCGTACTGGACATCCAATCAAGGACCTCACACGCCGCCGAGTGTTGTAAAGCAAAGCTCCATTTTCTAATCCAAGCTGCTTTCAGGTCCCAGGGGCGAAGGGCTGAGTGAGTCGATTGGTCTCTAAGTGGAAGACAAATTGAAGCTTGTTGAAGCGATTGAGCCAGAAATGAATGCTTTCTCTCTCTCCCGCCTGCCTGTTCTAAAAATGTTGTGGTCCTCAGCGGGGGGACGCTTTGCAGAATGCCAGCTAAAGCTAACAGAGCAGAAAAAACAGAATTAGTCAAAGTCCTAAACCTTCATGTGCAAACTTTGATCTCCACTGAAACAAGGACATCTCATTTTAACATCGCAGAGCATCATTAGAGGGGAAGTCAACTAAATCTGAGCTATAACATGACCATTTGTCAGTTGCAGCTTATTTCCATCAGAATCATGATAAATTAGGTTGTAACTCAGTGGAAATGTACTTACAACTTAATTTACTATGTGGAATTAACCTGCAAATGTCCTCACAGATTCTGGAGGAGTAAACACTAAATTTACATCATATTGATTTTCAACTTGTTTGATGAGCCTCCTCCCCATTATGGGGCTTATTTAATGTATTGTCAAATAATTATAAAACATCTGATGTGTTGACCTTTTGTCAGCAAATAACTCAAATAATGAAATGGTCACTGTTTGAATAAGTTTTCCTCTATCATAGCTGCAGAATTAAATTTTCTTTATTTATACAACACATTTAACACAACCTCTGTTGACCAAAGTGCTCAACAAATTAAAATCAAATTAAAAGTAACCATACTCCATCCATCCATCTTCTGCCGCTTATCCGGGGTCAGGTCGCGGGGGCAGCAGCCTAAGCAGGGAAGCCCAGACTTCCCTCTCCCCAGCCACATTTGCCAACTCTGCAGGGGGATCCTGAGGCGTTCCCAGGCCAGCCGAGAGATATAATCCCTCCAGCGTGTCCTGGGTCTTCCCCAGGGTCTCCTCCCAGAGGGACGTGCCCAGAACACCTCACCAGGGAGGTCCAGGAGGCATCCTGACCAGATGCCCGAGCCACCTCAACTGGTTCCTCTCGATGCGGAGGAGCAGCGGCTCTTCTCTGATCTCCTCCCGGATGACTGAGCTCCTCACCCTATCTCTAAGGGAGAGCCCGGCCACCCTCCGGAGGAAACTCATTTCAGCCGCCTGTATACGAGATCTCCTTCTTTCGGTCACGACCCACAGCTCATGACCATAGGTGAGGGTAGGAACGTAGATCGACTGGTAAATCGAGAGCTTCGCCTTCTGGCTCAGCTCCTTCTTCACCACGACAGACCGGCGCAGAGTCCGCATTACTGCAGACGCCGCACCGATCCGTCTGTCGATCTCGCGCTCCATCCTTCCCTCACTCGTGAACAAGACCCCGAGATATTTAAACTCCTCCACTTGAGGCAGGACCTGACTCCCGACCCGGAGAGGGCAATCCACCCTATTCCGGCTGAGGACCATGGTCTCAGATTTGGAGGTGCTGATTCTCATCCCAGCCCCTTCACACTCGGCCGCGAATCGCTCAAGCGAGAGCTGGAGATCACGACCAGATGAAGCCAACAGGACCACGTCATCCGCAAAAAGCAGGGACCCAATCCTGAGGCCACCAAGTCGGATCCCCTCAACACCTCGGCTGCGCCTAGAAATTCTGTCCATATAAGTTATGAACAGAATCAGTGATAAAGGGCAGCCTTGGCGGAGTCCAACCCTCACCGGAAACGAATCCGACTTACTACCGGCAATGCGGACCAAGCTCTGACACCTGTCATACAGGGACCGGACAGCCCGTACAAGGGGGTCCAGTAACCCATACTCCCGGAGTACCACCCCCAGGAGCCCCTGGGGGACACGGTCGAATGCCTTCTCCAGGTCCACAAAACACATGTAGACTGGTTGGGCAAACTCCCACGCCCCCTCCAGGACCCCAAAGAGGGTATAGAGCTGGTCCACTGTTCCGCGACCAGGACGAAAACCCCACTGGTTTTTTCGTAAGCATACTAATAATATATTTTTAAAAAACTCTTTGGTTTATAATACTATAATACTGTGGGGACAAGAACACAGTGAAAACAGGTAAAAATAAACAAAAAACCAAAAACAACAATAAAATCCAAGTAAGAAAAAAAATGAAGTCAGTACACTTGTAAATAAAAATAAGGTATCTTGTTTAGATAAGTTTTAAATGCCAGGGAGAAGTAATGGGTGTGAGGTCATGATGTGTGTTTTGTGATGTCTTCATAGTTCCTGATTTCCTGTTTTATTTTGTAGTTTTCTCCATATTAAAAATGTAATCATTTCAAATGAATTGAAAGAGCCACGGTAGAAATTTGACATTCAGGTTTTAAGCTAAGCTCGCCTAAAATGGGCACAAACTGTTATTTGTAGAAACTATAAGAGAAAATGTAAAAAAATTTCCCAAAAGTTCACACTGCAAAGCTGACACTATGCTATTTTTGTGTCACTCTGAGAAACACACATTTAAAAGTAGCTCAGCACAAATTTTGTGGCCTAATGGAAAGGAAAGACAAAAAGTAAACTGGAGTTTGTGAACGCTGGCAGAGAGATGAGTTGAGGTGTTCTCTTCCAGCCCAAATATTCAAGCAGTAAAATGACTTATTTTCTTTCTGCCGCTCTGCAGGAAGCACAACGATCACAGCATCTTCTCCCTTTTCTTCATTATACTTTCATGGGTGTAATAGTTGCTTAGCAACAGCAGCAGTATTTCTAAGTCAGAGGAGCGCGGAGTGAAACTACAAGCAGGCTGAGTGGGTTTTGATTAAAAAAATGAATAAATCTTTGATCTTTTCTCACTCGGCTCGTCAAAAACCAGAAGCCACTTAGTTTACATGTGGAATGTGTTTTATTAACGGACGAGCATTTCCTGCTCCATCAAAGTCAAACCAATAATAGAAGCTGCTCATGTCCCCATGTTGGCAGAGTGGTGCCCTAACAGGCTTTCAGTGATAGTCCCCAATATAATTCCCCATAATTCAGAGGAAAGAGTGTCAGCCTGTCAGAGGCAAGCACTACAAGACGCAGATGACCATGAGCTCTGATTTAGACATCTGTCATCTTCAGAGCATGATGCCAAGAAATATTGGCACCGTCATGTCTCCGAAGCTCACGGCACAAGTCAAAATCTGAATTGGCAAAAGACCCAAAAACTCTTTATATTCCACAACTTGAAATTTGTCATTTTGAGTTTCTTCTTCTGCTTTAATTTCACTGTTATTTTCCAACCTTGCAATGAAATTCTTTTATGGGTCACATTTCCAAAACTTTTATGACATAAAATGTAACCTGAAGCCTCGATGACTCAGACCTCCATGTCATCCATCCATCCATCCATCTTCTGCCACTTATCCGGGGTCGGGTCGCGGGGGCAGCAGCCTAAGCAGGGAAGCCCAGACTTCCCTCTCCCCAGCCACATTTGCCAACTCTGCGGGGGGATCCCGAGGCGTTCCCAGGCCAGCCGAGAGATTTAATCCCTCCAGCGTGTCCTGGGTCTTCCCCGGGGTCTCCTCCCAGTGGGACGTGCCTGGAACACCTCACCAGGGAGGTCCAGGAGGCATCCTGACCAGATGCCCGAGCCACCTCAACTGGTTCCTCTCGATGCGAAGGAGCAGCGGCTCTACTCTGAGCCCCTCCCGGATGACCGAGCTCCTCACCCTATCTCTACGGGAGAGCCCGGCCACCCTGCGGAGGAAACTCATTTCTTTCAGTCATGACCATAGGTGAGGGTAGGAACGTCGATCGACTGGTAAATCGAGAGCTTCGCCTTCTGGCTCAGCTCCTTCTTCACCACGACAGACCGGCGCAGAGTCCGCATTACTGCAGACGCCGCACCGATCCGTCTGTCAATCTCACGCTCCATCCTTCCCTCACTCGTGAAAAAGACCCCGAGATATTTAAACTCCTCCACTTGAGGCAGGACCTGACTCCCGACCCGGATGTCATGTCATGTCTTCCTCTAACAGTAACAGCCTGAAGCACTTCATAGTCCTTTTACATGCAGTTGTCCTCTTATTTTACATCTCCTGTTTCATATCAGTGACCTGCTTTCTCCATAAGAATCAATAAGTTCATTTCAATGCATCTTATTGTCAATCTGAGGCATCGGTCGCGCCGTGGGGGCTAAGGTATATCTGAGTGGAGCAAATTGATGTGGAGCTAAGTGGGGTCTAATTTGGGTTGTAAAGCCAGACATCTTGGACAGATCAGACAAGCGGAACCTGTTTCTTCAAATGCTGAACTATTAGATAGTTAAAGTCTTGAATAAAGGCTTTTCTGATTCTGTGTTTCAGGGTCTGACTCTGAACAGGATCTATTTTATCACTGTTAACAAATCAATAAAGAAAAATAATTTAATTAGAATGTTTTCCAACACTTGTGGGATGAAACATCAGAAACAACAAACTGACAAATTGTGTCATTGTGAGAAAATATTTCACTTGTTCCAGAAACAACTAAATATTTCAGTTTACAGATCAATGACACGAATTGCATGTTTTTGTCTATGCACACCAAGTGTGACGCAAAATTGTGAATAAATGAGAGAACTTAAGTTCAAAATTAAGTCCAGGATGGAGGTGTTAACGCACTTCATTCTAACAGCCTATCGCAGCAATAATCAGATGAAAACTATGAAAATCTCCAACTTCCCTTCTCTTTTAAAACAGGATGAAGCCAGCACTTCTATTTTTTCTATTGTTTGATCCCACTTCATGTGCCCAGACAAAAATGTTGATATTCCACCTCTGAATTATTCATAAATTCCTGATTATTTGCATCCGTCCCGGTGTGTAAAGGCTTTTAGTCGGCCAACTTCCCTTTTAGGTTTCCCCATCGCTTGGTGGAAACACTTTGTTCATGCCTTAAATTCTCCTGCATGTTGTTTTCTGTGAGGTAGAGGAGGAATGAAGGTCGCAGATAGTTTCTCCCCCTCTCATTGCCCTCTGTATCTCCACTGGTTCCAGCTGTATCGTGTTGTTTTTGCTCCTGACTGCCTGAAACCATGGTAACCACGTCATAAGCAAGGACTACAGGATGGTATAAATAACCATTTCTTTATCTTTCTATAGCTTCCTCTGAGTGTCAGGCCTCAGTGGTTTCTGGATGTGACATCCCTGAGCGGGAATCAAACCACGGCTTCAGATTTATTATTATTTATTTATTGTTGTACCACACCTTTACTAACAGTTAATGAAATCATTGATAAGGTTCATTCATGTCATGGTTCCATAATTGATCATAAACTTACATTTTAACTTAACACAAGATGTCAACAGTGACAAACAACCACTCACACTCACCCCTGAGGGCAATTTTAGAGTAACCAACTAATCTAACATGCATGTCTTTGGACGGTGGGAGGAACCCACGCACGCCACTGTATAAGCTAACCGCTGTGCAGCCCCTTACAGAAATATTCTAAATAGGATTATAGGCCAGCCACAGCGGTCGCTTAAAGACCTTTACCAGAGTCCTGAGAAAAGGTGCACAGATCTCAACAGACACCTCACACCCCCTGAACTCTCACTACATCCAGTTACGTTCAGGACACAGGGACAGGTCCCGTTCACTGAGGACAAAGAGTTTCATCCAAACAGTCTGCTTGTTAAACAGCTGAATTGGAAATGTGGCTCTTAGTTTGACTTGATTTATTTCAGGTTTTAAAGTGAGAAACTGTATGAATGGATGTGTTATATAAACATGTTTAATGTTTTTATGGTGTCTGCAGCACCGCCTCTTTGGCAAATGAAGTTTCTAACGGATAAATAAAATTAATTTGTTTTGACTCACTACGCTGTTGTCTTTCTAAAGTGTTCTGTGCTGCCATTGTTCTAAAGAAAAGTCCTGCTTAAAAGATAAATGTGAAAAAAGTGTGGCTGCGCAAAGTGCAACTCTTACTGTGACGTCATTTTGGGTTTGGGCTGCAGGATACAGGTAAAAACTGAACCGGCCAGCCTGGTGGTTTGCTTCACAGACTCAGTTACCATGGTAACAGAATCAGAATAAGACTTCCCTTGCTTCTCGGCATAGAAAACCCAAAGTTTCCCTCAACTCTGGTTACTCAGAGTCTCTACACCCCGCTTTCTGGAGCAGACTCCCCGACTACATAGTTAAAAAGCAAATAAATTTCAGGTCCGTGTTTATTTAACAAGACAAACATTTTCAAAGAAAACAGGATCCATACAAATGTGTTACTGTCAACATCCATTTAGGAAGGTTGCATTGTGGGTAAACTGTTTCTGGTTTCATAGAAATGCCTCAGTAAGACATGGAGCGTTAAAATGGATCTGGTTTACAGAATAACTGACACCTAAATGCTCTTCATGGTTCCAGAAGAACAAATCCAACTGATTTCATGTTGGTTCAAACGGCAAAAATAAACAAACAAACAAGCCACTATGGAGCTGGGCTATGGCAAAGTCAGCATGCTATGACAGGCCGTCTCGCCACAGGTAGGAGAACATACTGTATCTGCATGAACACTGCTTAGAAACCCAGTTTAATTAGAATTTCCCACCAGGCCTGTCCAGCTGGTGCTCCCCGTGTTGGACAGCAGGGGCTCTAGTTCACCATCCCGGTAGAGGTGATGCAGCCAGATTCAGAGTCTCTCAATGAAGGGTGTGCAGACCAGTGGTGGGGAAATTCTGAATTATTTACCATTTAAATCAGGTGTGTTGCAGCAGGGAAACAAGTAAAACCTCCAGGACATGTATGTGTTTTCTGTCCTGGTATTTGTCCATGTATGCAGTATGTTGTAGTTTAACAAACTGGAACTATAAAACAAGAAATGGAAAAGTGTTCCATCCATTAGCGCTGAGTCATGTGGTCCCTCGCTCTGATGAGTCATCGGTACTTAAACTCCTCAATTACTGCAGATTGACGACAGTTGCCTGCGTCAGGTAACCAGAA
The DNA here is from genome assembly GCF_933228915.1 of Telmatherina bonti. Taxonomy (NCBI): domain Eukaryota; kingdom Metazoa; phylum Chordata; class Actinopteri; order Atheriniformes; family Telmatherinidae; genus Telmatherina; species Telmatherina bonti. The sequence continues at coordinate 7,574,188 of NC_136625.1, read as the reverse complement.
CATTGACTGTCCTCTATTCACAAGTTCTCCCTCGAGTGGCTCTCCTGGGATGAAGGATGCTCCTGTTTAAGAGGCTGAAAATGACAGAAATCAGATGGGAACCATTTCCAGCACCTTTCAGGCCAAGCAGAGTGATGATAGACCACGTTGGGACTGTTGTCATCAAATGTTTAGCAGAAGTTATTTTGGGGAAGAAATGAATGAGTTTGCAGAGTTGTTTCTGTCTGCCAAAGAGAGGGAGAGAAGCAGGGGATGAGACAAAAGTCTTTTCAGGTTTCAAGCTTTACTACGACATCTAAAACCACAAAACCTGTGGTATACATGAAGTAACTGTGGTTGCATTTTAAATACACAGAGTATTGTAAAGGTATGATCACCAAGTGGACGCCAAAATGAAGAATTTGTGACTTTGACGTGAAGTATCTTGCATCCACTGGGCTCCTCGTTTCGCCCATCCAGCCCAGAAGCAGCATCAGACCAGTCTGGAGGTAGAAAGTTCTGCAGAATCCAGTCAAACCAAAGCTGCAGCCCATCACCACCAGCACTTTGTGCCATTTCTCTGCAGCACACCTGCATGTGCCAATTCCATGCTGGGAATCTAAATAATGCTGTATGCATGTCAAAGGGACTATATCATGAGGGCAAGCCGTGCATGGACAGTAAATGTTACATGGGGTCTCTAACATTAATGAGGGGAGCTGTGAATAATTTAAGGACAGTGCAGAGATCTCAAAGAGTAAGATTCATGACAAGCGATGTGCTTTTTGGTTCCACTTCTGATTTGTTATTTAGGAAATGTGGATTCTGAGACGAACATTTGGAAAGAATTTTACATTTCGTCTCGGTTGTTGTAGCATCTCTTTGTACAGCAGAAACAGAATCTGAAGGCAACGCTCTGAAGAAATGTAAACAAATCCAGCAAAGACCCGAACCAGGACCTGAGACATTCATCTGGACCTTCAGCTGATCCATCTTCTGTTTGCTAAAGCCTCATTGGAAATTTCTCCATGGGAACACAGCTGCCAAGAAGTTGTTTTTAAAGAGATGCAGTATAACTTTTGGCCACTAGGGGCTCTAAACCTGTAATGTCCTACCAGCCACACAACGCCATTGACAGTGCTGTGTTGCATTCTTTTGCAAACTTAAGCAGTAAAAACACACACAAAAGCAAAAACTGCCCCAAAAACATGACTGTAAATGATAGTTTAGAGTATCAAATGAAGCAGTAACATTAGCACAACTCATGTTAATAACTCAGTGTGATGAAAATGTGAGCATTAGCCGTTAGCTTGTGGGACATTACAATACTGCTTCCTATTGAAAAGCGTATGAAAAGCATGAAACCAAGCCACTTGCTACATGTTCTGTCACTTCTTAGATACATGATTTATTGGAAATGCAGTTATTGTCTGCAAACCAACCCAGCGTGCACGCAATGTTTAGGGAGCCACGTTAACTTTGGTCATTAGCGTCAACTAGCCGCATTTAGCTTCTACTAAACAGCTAAACAAAGACACAGATATTAACTGCAACATTGTGCAGCTCATCAGGCGCTTACAGGATTTTTAATTAGGCTGTCAAAATTAAACCATTAATGTTGATAAATAAATTTGTGTAATTAGGGCCAATTATAGATCTGAATTTAGAGTTATCTCTGCGAGAGAAGCTAATTTTAGGCAAGTTGGTGCCTTGTCTCAGTGGTAAACCAAATTCCCCAGATGCCACTTTGTTGTCTTTATTTATAAAATGATACAGGATTTTGATAGTTTTACAGTCTGACATTTACAGGAAGAATCAAAGATAACTTATATCATACTATGAATCACCAAAGTATTTTATTCCTGCCCTCAGAAATTTAAATTAATTAATTTAACTTAAGAATTTTTTTCTCATAACAGCAATAAATGAAAAAAAAAAATGTACCAGGGGAAAATCATAGACTGTATATAAAAGATGGACGTAGCCTCCGTGACATCACCCGTAGGTCTGAAGAGCTGAATTGAAGCTCGGTGGGCGGTTCCTACCATCACAATCTTGGCAGGGTCATGCGTGTCGTCTCGCCTGAAAAATACAAATATGGGCAAAGAGGTGGAGCTGAGAGGGGGGGCTGTGAGCGTCATGGTGCATGATTGACATTGATGTTTTTGTAGCTAAGAACTAACTGAGCTAACCCGGAGATAACAGGAGCTAACCAGCTAACAGAGGTAAGCGGGCTAAAGCTAAGTCACGTTGTTAACCGGCTAAAAACCGCGGTTGTTCTACATTCTTACTTGAAGCGGGCAATCGGGTACCTGTCAATCAAAAGGAAACGCCCCTAAATATGCTGAACTTCGAGATTAAATTACTTTTAAATGGGCGAGTTAGAAAAAAATTCACTCCCCCCACAGTTGTCATGAAGGTAAACCTGACTTATTACCTGAAAATGGATTTTTGTACCAGGCTGTAAACATGTTTATTTCTGCTGTAAACATGTTTATTCCTGCTGTAAACATGTTTATTTCTGCTGTAAACATGTTTATTCCTGCTGTGAAGTTGGTCTTTTTAACATGGGAGTCTATGGGAATTTGCTCTGTTTTGCAGCCCCTAGTGGATGAAAGGGGAACTGCAGTTTTTAGCACTTCCGCATGGGCTTCACTTTCAATCGCCGGAGGCTCCGCCCATCTTTGATTTATGGTCAGTGGGGAAAATACAGTAATTAAGAAATGTTTTGCATTTTGGATCGATATCATTGGAGCAGTGACCACATAATATAGTTACACCTCTAGTACTTACGTTCATGCACAGACACGTGACAAATGACAAAAAATCCCCAGTAACACATTGAGCTAGATTAGCTTGTAATGCTAACTGACTGCTAACTTTGGCTATTCTGCTTCTTCAAACTGATACATATTAAAAAGGAATAAATGTGGTTTTAACACAAATATAAAAGTTGTTTTTGTGCCTGAAGACGACGCAGCTGCAGACGAAACATCCACAAGAAAATAACACAAAGTACAGACGTGTTTAATACTACGTTTCCTCCTTCCTCAGCCTGCATAACTCGCATTTGTTCTATGCATGGCTACAGTGCACACACACACACACACACACGCCTGAATAATTCAAGACATCTCATATTAAAACGAAGCAAAGCCATGATTTTTGAAAGACTGAATGACTCTGATTTGGTGTGTGAGGATTTTCTTGCGAGCCGGCGCATTCTAGCGTTTAATGCTGTGTAGCATCTCGTACACACAGAGTAACTGACTTCAGCGACTTGTACTAAATATTAATGTGAACTCTTGATGCTCCTAGACAGGACTTAAACCGAATGGTCAAGCTGCATCATCTCTGTGAAGACCCGATTCATCCACAACTCATCTGGACATTTCTCTCATATTTAACTTTAAAATCCTTCCAAATACAGTAGATGAGAAGGAAAAGCATCGGGTCAGAACCCCAGTGGTTTGATGGAAATGATCAGCATCACTGGTCTCCATAGTGACGGGATTAAAACCCAAATAAAAACCTCTGCAGCACTTTTCACCACGAGAGCCACTTTGAAACCTTTTTACCCAAATCTCCAACCAGCTGCTGTCTCCTTGTGCAGCCATAACTCCTCTTCCTCTTCGTCTTCCTCACAGTCAGACCCCCCAGAAAGCTCATTCTGCACATTATGCTGAGTGCAGATCTGCATAGCCGCCGACACACACACACACACAGCACATAGGCCGAGTTTGTCTTGTTCCTTTTGTCCTCACTGACCCACATGAACACTTTCAGGTATGGCCACGGCCCAGCGAGGCTCGATGATGGGGGCTCGGGAGGCTTGTTGCCTAGCAACAGGCAGCAAGCCAGCTTGTGTGGCAGCGGTGGGTTTATGTAACAGCGGGTTTGATGGTTGAATGTAGGGCGCTCAGTCTCCGGGGGGGAAGTGTAGGGACACACACACACACACACACACACACACACACACACACACACACACACACGCATTTTCACCACGTCCACGCACAGAGTGGTTGAAGAGCAAACAGAAAAGGCACCCAGCATGGATAACTGACAGTCCACCTCTCTGAACATGGATGTGGATGGACAGCATGATCAGAGGTCTGGAGCAGAAATGGCTTGGTCCTTTTGTGTTAAATATTTTTCTCAGTGGTAGGGGGGGGGGGGGGATTTCACTTATTAGCATTATGCAACCAGGCTTGTACAATAAAAATAACAGATGTTCCTTCATGTTTCTGAAGAAAGCAGTTAAATGAAGAACTCTTCTGAGTATCTTAGCAGTAAAGACGTGGGCAGAGCTGGGAGACAGACTTGAGACGCCTCGTTTTTCTCTTCATATTGACAGAAAATAAGCAAAGTGATTTATGAATGATAAGAATGAGGTAAAACATGGAACACGAGGTGACAAGGAGCAGAAACCACCAGAAAAAAACAGAAGAAACCAGGGAGGATTTAAGGTGAAGGACATCATGAGCAACGCAGCTCAGGTGGTGACTGACTAACAGAATCCAGGTGTGCAGGAGACGAGGAAGAGCAGCAACTTTCTTTTATGTCATTTGAAGCTTTTTTTCTGGTCTTCACTCTAAAACATGTGATTAAAGAAAAATCAGAAGGAATAAATGATAATGAAAATATAAATCTGTGCTACAGGTCTGCAGCGATAAACAACCAATAAATAAATATTTTACTGGAAGTGCTTTACATTCTTCATCTGATGCATCTGAGGTCGGCAGATGGCAGATTGGTTGTCCCTGAATCCAAGCTGAAATCCGATGCGGGGGGGATGACTCTGCGCCATCAGGTTGGGTGTCTTTCTGTTTAATCTGCTGTTAAAACTCACCTTTTTTCTCTGGCTTGAGTTGTTGACTCCTTTTTTGTTTTATTTTATCCTGTTTTGTTGTTTTATAGTGTTACTGTCACCATAAATTTATGGTTTTTATATTATACTATTTTATTCTTTGGTATAATGTTTCTGGTTGTTGAGCCGGGATTGTGTACAGCACTTTGGTCAACTGTGTTGCTTTGAGAGGACTCGATAAATAAAGTTGGATTGGATGCAATTTGAGCATAATTTGCATCAGGACTAAATATCAGATTAGTTTTAAAGATATCTCAAAGCTGTTGAGACAAAAAAAAACCCCAAAGAGGACCGAAACACGCCACACATCTTCCCAGTCACAGTTCAGTTAGTCCAAGGCAAGGCTTCTTCTATGGACTGAACATGAGTGAAAAATACTCAAAAGCTCAGAACTATTCAGCTTCAGAGAGATGACATCAGGGTGGCTTCCTGGTTGCAGCCGGACGACGAGGCGGCTCAAGACTTTTACACAGTAACCTGCTGCAAAAATCACAAAAACGTAATTTTTATCACGTCTCTCTTCACCAAGGTCAGAAAAGGTTTCAGGACCATGTGCATGTGCACATTAGCAAACCCCCTCCAGCAATAAAAGCTCAGAAACATGGAAATTAAAACCACGCTCTGTTCCTAAAACCAAAACGTGATTAGAAACCAAAACAACGGAAAGAAAAAAGAAACTGATGAAAAAAAAGCGTGAAGCTGATTTTTTCCCCGTCTGCTTTATTAAAAGAATAAATCAGAATAAATCAGGCGTCGTGAGGTGAGACTTGGACAGGTATGTCATTTTTAATGAAAACGTAGCTTAATGGCGACAGGGTTACATGTCTAACTATGAGCTCAGACTTTCATATTAAAGCATTCTGTCATATTTGGACGTGAAGGAAGACAAACACCAGTCTCAGCCTCGCCGTCCCTTGTCTTCATGGTTTCACTGGTCCTGGGATTCACATAGATCCTTTTATTTGTATTAATCTAACTCTGGTTCTAACTTCTTCTATTTTTCTCTCTATTTTCATCAGTTTACATGTGATAGTTGTATCTTTATTGTGATATTACTTAGTGTTGTCTTCTGTATGATTTACAGGAGGAATAATAGTCGTCTGAGCGGATGGCCGGTGGGTCGATTCCAGGCTTCTCTTGACTGCATGTCATGTCTAAATGTAGACACATAAGAAATGTTTTTACCTTCTTGCTACAGTCAACACAAAGCATCTGGACATCAGCTACGTTTCCATGGAGCTCCTATAATCCGATCGAACGTTCAGTCAGAATAAAGACGCACTACGTCAGCACCACAGCTGATCCAATCGGCCTCGATGGGGAAGAAGAAGAGTGGTTTAAACCTTCCCACGATTGGATCACCAGGCAACATTACTGGACCCATTCTGAAGTTTTGTGGATGCTTGAACCACATGGAAACTCACGCGACGTGATGAGTCTTCAGAAAGGAAGTCACGACTGCGGCGGACGCGTTCGTGTCCGAAACTGAAAGGATTACTGAGCATTTTGAGGGTCATTGCAGGCTGAAATAAAGATGTGTGTAAATATTTTTCCAACATGTAGCTGATCCTGCACGGTGGCATAGTGGTTAGCACTGTGGCATCACCGCAAGAAGGTTGCTGGTTCGATCCTTGGCTGGGGTGAGGTTTGGTCAGTGGCCTTTCTGTGTGGAGTTGCATGTTCTCTCCGTGTATTTGTGGGTTCTCTCTGGGTACTCCGGTTTCCTTCCACCGTCCAAAGTCATGCATGTTAGGTTAATTGTTTACTTTAAATTGCTCATAGGAGTGAGCATGAGTGGTTGTTTGTCTCTGTGTGGCCCTGCGATGGACTGGCGAGCTGTCCAGGGTGTACCCTGCCTTTCACCCAAAGACTGCTGGGATAGGCTCCAGCTCCCCATGACCCTGAATTGGATTAAGACAGGGGTGCCAAAGTCCGGTCCTCGTGATCTACCATCCTGCTGTTTTTAGGTGCAACCCTTCTCCAACACACCTGAATCAGATAAGTGTCTCATTAGCAGGCCTCTGCAGCGCTTAAAGACATGCAGAAGAAGAATTCAGCTATTTGACTCAGCTGTACTGGACAGGGGTTGCATCTAAAAGTTGCAGGATGGTAGATCTCCAGGACTGGACTTGGCCACCCCTGGATTAAGCGGTTTGGAAAATGAATGAATGTAGCTGATCCTATAAGTGTTCAGGCGGGTTTTATCATCTCAACTCCCACACACTCCTGCAGGGGTCGGCAACTCGAGTGCCACAGTCCTGCAAATGTTAGAAGTTGCTCTGGCGCAACACACCTGGCACACATCAGACCTAATTAGGAGACTTGTGCAGAGTTTGATGTCAAGTGCTGCACTAGTCTGCTAATTAATCATTGATGTGAATCAGGTGTGTTGCAGCAGAGAATCTCCTAACCTTTGCAGGACTGTGGCACTCAGGAACAGAGTTGCCGACCCCTGAACTGGAGGTACTCTGAGCCTGGCTCTGTGTGACGGCTGTCATCCTGGGAGATGGAGTCAGGTCCCAGATGCTGGAAATATGGGACCACCGCTGATGCAGAATTGCATTTCTAAGCATCAGTCTGTGGCTGACCCACACCTGGCAGCACTTGAATCTCAAACTGTGAATACCAACAGGACACTTCTACCGGCACCACATATCCCTGTTTGTATAGGATCTCATCCTACTGTGTCATACCCTGCATCTTTGTTGTCCTCTGCTGTCCATTCCACTTTCCGCAGCCATCTTGGTTCCTCTCCTCTATCCCCAGCTAGGATCTTCTCCCCACCAGTCTCACACCGGCCCTCCAGTAGCACTGAACCCACTCCAAACCCCAGATCAGCCTTTTGAGTCATGACATTATCCTTGATAAAGAAGACGTACATATTCATGTCATCGTCTCCAAATCAGCAGTTTCCCAACCAGATGGAAGAGTTCAGTTTGGCGTAGTGACAGAAGTTTGACTCTTTTCAGAGATTCGGCTCTTTTGACTCAGTTCTCTTAGAAGAGTCAGCTCTTAGCGTGGTGAACTGAACAATGATGTAAGTGAGCTTTGAGGAGATATAAAACTCCAGGGATGATCTGGATTTTGCATCTTGCATGTTGCAGGCACCGTCCTTTCTTCAGAAGATGTGGAAGTGATGGTGTTTGTTGGGAGTCGGGGGCAGTAAGGGATCAAAGATGAGTCCTCACTGTTCCACAGGAGACCATGTCAACATAAATGATCCCACTGGCTGCATGGCAGTTAGTGTCTGACATGCAAAGGAGAAAAAAACACTTATTTGTGACGGAACAGGCTTGATACCTCATATTTATCAGGTCATGTCGTCTGTCAGCACCAGCATGTCATAACAGGCACGTCTCATTTAGTGCCCGCTCAGCATTAAAATGACACAACGGAGCGGGAAGGTCGGAGGTGGTGGCAGAGTTTGAATGCTGTGTTTGCAAACAGAAGCAGCAAACGGTTGCTTTGTCAGCATTTAAGACTCATTCATGCTCATGACTGGTGTCACTTCCGTTTTATCACACATCCATTCATCCGCTAACCTCTGCATGGATGTACACACAGCGTCTGGACGAGGTGAAGGGATCTTGTGGGCTGCTCTAACATGTTGAAATGTTTAGTGGATGCAAATGTGGTTTCAATGACAACAATGTTTCATGCCACGTAGGATTGTTCTGCACTTCTGTATTTTACCATGCAGTCTCTACAACCCTAACCCCAATCCCAACCCTAACCTCTTAACCCCAACCCTAACTCCAACCTCTTAACCCTAACCCCAAGCCTACCCCAACCCTAACCCCAACCCGAACTCCAACCTCTTAACCCTAACCCCAAGCCTACCCCAACCCTAACTCCAAACCAAACTCCAACCTCTTAACCCTAACCCCAAGCCTACCCCAGCCCTAACTCCAACCCGAACTCCAACCTCTTAACCCTAACCCCAACCCTACCCCAACCCTAACTCCAACCCGAACTCCAACCTCTTAACCCTAACCCCAACCCTACCCCAACCCTAACTCCAATCCTAACTCCAACCTCTTAACCCTAACCCCAACCCTAACTCCAACCCCAACTCCAACCCTAACTCCAACCCCAACACTAACCCCAAGCCTACCCCAACCCTAACTCCAACCCGAACTCCAACCTCTTAACCCTAACCCCAACCCTACCCCAACCCTAACTCCAACCCCAACTCCAACCCGAACTCCAACCCCAACACTAACCCCAACCCTACCCCAACCCTAACTCCAATCCTAACTCCAACCTCTTAACCCTAACCCCAACCCTACCCCAACTCCAACTCCAACCCTAACTACAAAAAGCCCCCCCAAAGCCCCCGTCACCGGCCCATTACCTCCGCCAAACAGAAAGCTTCAGTTAATCCCCACTCAACGTCCCCTGTGCCACAGGCCTCCACACCCTTGCCGCAGAGACCCAGGCGTCCTACCCTTTCACCACTTCCCCAAAAAACAATTGACTCCCACCACCTGGATCCTGAACTCTCCCCTATTTTTCCCATTTTTAACCATATGACAACACTTACACCTACCTCATCTGCAAACTGCTCTTTCCCGCTGTCTTCCATTCCACAGCCCAATAACCAGGAACAGCAGCCAGTCCATACATCCTTCTCAGCCACAGAGTCCAACAGAGACCGGATGGTTGCAGCCCAGGTCCATGGAGGCCCAACTAATCAGGTCAAAATCCTAGAAAATCAAATTCTGGATACCATTCCATTATCAAAATCCACCCCTTCCATAATTTCCAACGTTTCTATTAAAACCATTGATTTGATTTCTTTTGATTCTTCACCAACAGGGGAGGCAGAGGGCCAACTGATACCGCGTGGGCGTATGGTTTCCTGGAGCCGTGGCCCCCCGGGGGGGGGGAAATCACATGATGATTGGGCTACAGAAGGCCAAAATGGCCTCCACTGCCCACTCTGAGCCCCCTTCCGGGACCACCCCGGCCTCCCCCCCGGCGTCCCATCCGGCCGCCCCTGCCTCCTCTGTTTCCTCCTGCACTGACCAACCCCCCGTGGACCTGGTCGGTTGCCATCCGGGCCCTCCGATGTTACAGTCCACACTTCTATCTCCACCCAAACTCAAAGTCACAACACACTTAGCCCGGCCCCACAGGAAGCTACAGGACTGGTCTTTCCGACTAAAAAAGCCTGTAGTCTTCCTGGGGGACTCAAACATCAAACGGATTCCTCACTACACCAACCCTAACAACTGGACAGTTACCCTGGAGCAAACATATACCATTTTCTCAAAATATGTGAAAAGACACCATCCAGCCCAGCCACCAAAATTGTCATTTTCTCCATTGGCATCAATAACAAGGACCAGGACCCCAAACACACCTCCATCAAGCAACTTAAAGCTCTATACAGACAGGCCCGGTCTACCTTCCCTAATGCGGACATCTACTTCCCCATCCTGAACTTCTCGCCTCACCTTACACCCAAACAACAGGAGAACCTCAAACTACTCAACAACACCATTGCGACACACTTTCCGTTTCTCGTTGAAATCCCTCATGACCTATTTCACACTGCCGATGATAACATTCACTGGACCACAACAACGGCACAAACCATCTTCCATCACTGGTGTAGGCAGCTAAATTTATAAGTCCCCATCAAGCCAATCCGGCAACCACACACACCCACAAGTCACAACCAGACATCTACCACCTCTTTCTGCCTCAGAAGCCCATTTACCATGATGCCACTATTGCCCCAGCTTGTCCCTTCCCTTCCCCTCCATCTTCTCCTAGACCCACCACAACGGATCCCCCTTCCCCTGCACTCCCCAGTTTAGGGTGGGACTCCACCTCCACAGTCTTAAACTTATCCAAATTATTCATCCCTTCCACTGCCCAGATCTCACTTTTAGAAAAAGGACTTTCTTTCATCCCCAGACCCAAATGTTCAGATCGGGAGGAGCTTCAAAGGGACCTCCACAAATATCATCGACGTATAAAAATCATGGACCACTTCCGCAGTTCTAGCAATACTCGTGAGACCCTTTTCACCTCCCCGTCCACCTGGGAACCACCCCTTTCCCAGGTGGACGGGGCCATTCAAACTCTCATTCGTTCAGACATGCAATTGCTTCTCTCATATCGACCACAACCTGACATCCTTGACAACTTAACACCCATAGAACGCAGAGCTTTAAAACAACTATCCAAAAATCCAAATATCATCATAAAACCTGCGGATAAAGGCTCCAAAATTGTCATCATGGACAGACAACAGTACCTTTTAGAATCCAATAGACAGCTCACAAACTCCAAGTACTACAAGGCCATCACAGAAACATTACAACCCCAGACCCAATCCCTGATCAGAGACATAGTCCGTTCCCTTTACCACCGCAAATTAATCACAGCCAAACAGAGAGATTTCTTATTCGGTCCAGATCAACCTCGCCCTCGACAGTTCTACCTCTTACCAAAGATTCACAAAGATCCTCAGACCTGGACGGTTCCCTTTGAGGTTCCTCCCGGCCGCCCAATTGTCTCCGACTGCGGGAGCTCCACCTATAATATTTCACAATACATAGATCACTTTCTAGGCCCCTTGTCAACAAAACACCCCAGCTATATAAAAGATACATATCATTTCCTCAATATAATCAGACCCATGGTTGTCCCAAACAATGCCTACCTGTTTACTCTGGACATTGACAGTCTCTATACCAACATCAACACGCAACACGGCTTGGAAACAATTTCATCCATTTTCCATAGATTTCCGGACCCAAACAGACCCGATAATGATATCTTGGAATTGCTCAAAATCTGCCTCATTAACAACGATTTCACTTTCAATAACGCACACTTCCTGCAGGTTCATGGGACAGCCATGGGTCAGAGATTCGCACCGTCTTATGCCAACATTTACATGAGCGAGTGGGAGCGAGAAGCATTAGCCAAATGTCCCCTCAAACCCCTTCTATATCTACGATACTTAGATGATATTATAGGCATATGGCAACACAATATCTCTCTTTCAGCCCTTCCTAGATATCCTTAACAGTCATCACCCTTCAATCAAATTAAAGCATACAATAGATCCCCATCAGGTCCATTTCCTTGACACCACCGTGTTCTTCGAACCCCTGGACAATACACACAAATACATTCATACCAAGGTCTACTTCAAAGCAACAGACACTCACGCACTTCTGCACAAGTCCAGCTACCACCCCAAACACACTTTTCGGGGCATCATTAAATCTCAAATCATCCGTTTCTATCGTATCTCATCCAAATATTCCGACTTTCAAAAGGCCACCCAGATACTGTTTAATGCTCTCAGATGTAGAGGTTACTCTAAACGTTTCCTCCGGACAGTTAAAAACATGACTTTGGCTGCACTCGCTCCCACTCGCTCAGCCACCACCATCACACAACACCCTGATCATTCACAACCCCGCAGTCGGGGACAACTCATTTCTTACCCCTCCCCCCCTCCTCTCTCACCTAACCTCAACCAATCCCTCTTATCTCACCCATGTCCTGTTCCCACCTATCCTACTTCCCAGTCCCACCTCCCCAACTCTAACCTTAACCCTTCCCCATCCCCCCTTCCTAACCTTAACCATCCTATATCCCAGTCCCTCTCCCTCAACCCTAACCCTGACCCCCCTTCCCCTGTCCTCTTTTCTAACCATAAGCATCCCCTACCCCCCTTTCCTAACCCTAACCCTCCTCCATCTCCCTCCCTCAATCCCAACCCTAACTCCCTTCCCTCTGGTTTTCCTTCTAACCCTATCCATCCCCCATCTTCCCTTCCTAACCCTAACCCTCTATCCCAGTACTCCTCCTTCAACTCTGACCACAACCCCTTCCCTAGTCTCCTTCCTAACCCTAACCCCCTCCTACCCTCTTCTCCTAACCCTAACCATAACCCCTTCCCTAGCCTCCTTCCTAACCCTAACCCCCTCCTACCCTCTTCTCCTAACCCTAACCATTCATCACCCTTGACCCTCCCCTCCCCCAATTCTAACCCTAACCCCCCTTCCCTCCCCCCCCTCTATAACCCGAATCCTTCTCTACACGTATCACTGCTTCCCAGCCCTAACCATTTCCCCAACATGCCCTCCTTCCCTGACCTTAACCACTCCCCTTCCCCACCACTACCCTCCTTCTCAATCCATCTTTCCCCCTACTCCCAAACCACAGACCTCACATCACCTACCTCTATTGACCCTACCTCGTCGATCCCCATCCTTCAACAAGACACCCATCCTTCCCCTGAACAACCCAATTCATCACCCAGACTCCTCCCTTTCATCAGCACCTTCTCCCATCGATTCGTCCCCCTTCACAGGAGAATCAAAACAAACTTCCATAATTTAAGACTCAAATACCCTCCTTTTCATAATCACCGCTTCATCACAGCATACAGAAGAAATCCAAACCTCCAGGACATTTTGGTTCACTCCGCATTTACAGAAAATAAACGCATCCATCATGAACACAGTCACCTATATACTTCACACAAATTCATTACCAACTCCCATAGTGGTAAAAGCCTCCCAATATTAGCTGCCTACTCATTGTCCTCCAGGAACGTGGTTTATGTCATCACTTGCACATTCTGCAATAAACTTTATATTGGCGAAACACAGCATTCCATTCTCATCCGTCTCAAACAACATCTCTACAACATTAGGGAAGGTAGACTGTCCACCCCTTTGGTCAATCACTTTCAGTCTCACTCCACACAATATCTCAGAATCTCTGGACTAGAATCTAACGATAGATGGACCACCAGACAGCGGAAAAGAGCAGAAAGACACTGGATCCATGCATTAGTAACACTCACTCCATATGGCCTCAATACGGCCCCCTGATTTCTATCCCCCTTCCCCTTTTTTTTTTTTTTTTTTTTTTTTTTTTCCAAATAAACAGCACATTCTTTTCTGCCCCCCCCCCCTTTCCCTCCTTCCTCTGGGGCAGGCATCTCCTGCCATGCTGGGGAATTGATCCCTTCCCTCCTGCGTGGTGAACAGATGTCTGCCCCACCTTGCTACCGACATTGTTGACCCTTCCACACTTACATCTCTATTTCTGGTTTCTCATACCCCCCATTCAAAAGCTTTCTTCTTAAATAACCTCTACCCTTCTCAGCAGATCTTGCCTTGCCCTCCTGGGGTGGACATCCCTCACCGTGCCGGGAGTCAACTCTCCCCGGCACTGGGATTGGTGGATGTCCATCCCATGTTGCCATAAACATTGCTTGACCACACATACACACTCTTATTTTAATTACCTTCTTTTATCTTCCCCAAAATCATATTTCTTTCTTTCTCCCTCATGCTTGTTTTAATAGTTTTGCTCCGGCTTTTTGGGGTGGACATCCTCTGCCACGACGGGGAGTCGAACTTCTCCTACCGGCGTGGCGGGCGGATGTCTACCCCATCTGGCCAACATCATTGTTAACATAACTGTATACATACCCCTTTATCTTCCTTTCCCTCAAAAAAATGTTTTGTTTTTTTTTTTGTTTTTTTTTTTTCTTTTCTTTCCCTCTCTTTTCAAAATCCAGCTACTTCACACCGGTACACAAATGACAATAACCTCCAAGTCAGTAGGCCAGCGCAAAAAAACCATAATCGTGGCAACCCTAAACCCCAACCCCAACCCCAACACTAACCCCAAGCCTACCCCAACCCTAACTCCAACCCGAACTCCAACCTCTTAACCCTAACCCCAACCCTACCCCAACCCTAACTCTAACCCGAACTCCAACCTCTTAACCCTAACCCCAAGCCTACCCCAACCCTAACTCCAACCCGAACTCCAACCTCTTAACCCTAACCCCAACCCTACCCCAACCCTAACTCCAACCCCAACTCCAACCCTAACTCCAACCCCAACACTAACCCCAAGCCTACCCCAACCCTAACTCCAATCCTAACTCCAACCTCTTAACCCTAACCCCAACCCTACCCCAACCCTAACTCTAACCCGAACTCCAACCTCTTAACCCTAACCCCAAGCCTACCCCAACCCTAACTCCAACCCGAACTCCAACCTCTTAACCCTAACCCCAAGCCTACCCCAGCCCTAACTCCAACCCGAACTCCAACCTCTTAACCCTAACCCCAACCCTACCCCAACCCGAACTCCAACCTCTTAACCCTAACCCCAACCCTACCCCAACCCTAACTCCAATCCTAACTCCAACCTCTTAACCCTAACCCCAACCCTAACTCCAACCCCAACTCCAACCCTAACACTAACCCCAAGCCTACCCCAACCCTAACTCCAACCCGAACTCCAACCTCTTAACCCTAACCCCAACCCTACCCCAACCCTAACTCCAACCCCAACTCCAACCCGAACTCCAACCCCAACACTAACCCCAACCCTACCCCAACCCTAACTCCAATCCTAACTCCAACCTCTTAACCCTAACCCCAACCCTACCCCAACCCCAACTCCAACTCCAACCCTAACTCCAACCCCAACACTAACCCCAACACTAACCCCAAGCCTACCCCAACCCTAACTCCAATCCTAACTCCAACCTCTTAACCCTAACCCCAAGCCTACCCCAACCCTAACTCCAACCCGAACTCCAACCTCTTAACCCTAACCCCAACCCTACCCCAACCCTAACTCCAACCCCAACACTAACCCCAAGCCTACCCCAACCCTAACTCCAACCCGAACTCCAACCTCTTAACCCTAACCCCAACCCTACCCCAACCCTAACTCCAACCCCAACCCTAACCCCAAGCCTACCCCAACCCTAACTCCAACCCTAACTCCAACCTCTTAACCCTAACCCCAACCCCAACCCTAACCCCAAGCCTACCCCAACCCTAAACCCAACCCTAACTCCAACCTTAACCCCAACCCCAACCCTACCCCAACTCCAACCCCAACCCTAACTCCAACCCCAACCCCAACTCCAACCCTAACCCTAACTCCAACCTTAACCCCAACCCTACCCCAACTCCAACCCCTATCCTACCCCAACCCTAACTCCAACTCTAACCCCAAGCCTACCCCAACCCTAACTCCAACCCCAACCCTAACCCCAAGCCTACCCCAACCCTAACTCCAACCCTAACTCCAACCTCTTAACCCTAACCCCAACCCCAACCCTAACCCCAAGCCTACCCCAACCCTAAACCCAACCCTAACTCCAACCTTAACCCCAACCCCAACCCTACCCCAACTCCAACCCCAACCCTAACTCCAACCCCAACCCCAACTCCAACCCTAACCCTAACTCCAACCTTAACCCCAACCCTACCCCAACTCCAACCCCTACCCTAACTCCAACCCTAACTCCAACCCCTGCCCCTAAGGTTCACAAGCCGCTCCTCTCAACATCCTCCTGTACAACTTATTTTGTACAGTTTCATCAGGAACCCTGAAGTAGCTGCATTTCTAATAGACTTTTTGACTAAATAAAAGCGATATTTGTAATTTTCAACAAACAACAGTTGCGATTTGTTTCCACTGAACTTTGCTTAGTGCATCAGCTTCAGTTCTTGTAAAATCTCCTCCGGCTGATGACATTTTACAAAAATAGCAGCTTATGCAAGGTAGCCATATAGCATTTTGGGGGGTTTTCTTCTTGCTGCGGAGAATTTGCTACAACATTTTGAAGCTTTTCTCCTCCATTTTCTGTTTTAAAATTTTGAAATTCACTGTTTGTTCCACTCTCTGTCATCTTTACGAGGAATAAATTACCCCCCGTCATATCCAGGTGTCAAGGCATTGTGGAGGTGTGGACCCAAATGCAGGAATGGGAGCCAGGGATGCAGAATCAAGATTGTTTTTAATCCAGAAACTAAACTGAAGCCAAACTAACATGAAAACACATGAAATTAACAAATTAAACTAACAAAATGAACCAGCAAACAGAACTGAAACCAAGGAGTATAAATACAGACAGAACAAGACACAGGTGTAATGACGTAACTAATGCGTCGAGGTGAAGCTAACGAATGGGAAAGCAAAACAGGAAACAAGACACAAAATAGCAAAACAAGGAAAACTACAAAATAAAACAGGAAACTGGAACTAAAAAGATACAAAATGTACAAACCATGACACCGGGAAAACAGAAACACTGAAAAAGTGTTTCCATTACTCTTTTGCAATATATTTATATATTGAAACATCTGATACATGTATAAAAAGCATAAAACTTTTTAGCAACATTTAAGACTTTCTTTTAATTGTAGGTGTTTCCATTAGTGTTTTATTTGTAATATTATTAAGCTTTTGTGCACACGTGTGTTTTTACATGTGAAGCTGTTTTTATTTTTACGTTGTTAAGCACTATATGCTTTTGTATGAAACGTGCTGTACAAATACAGTTTGATTTGATTTGAGTATTGAATTGTATGTGTTTCCATTAGCATTAATTTTTATCATAATATTAAGCTTTGTGCAATGGTATGTTACAGTGGCTGGAGGGAGGTGGACCCAAATGCAGGAGTCGGGGCGCCAGTCTACAGAACTCAGGTTTATTCCCAGGGCAGAGCAACAAAATGACAACTAACAGAATGACAATGAACCAACAAACACAACTGAAACCGAGGGGTATAAATACACAGAAAAACCAAACAAGAAACAGGTGAAGCAAATTAACTAAGTGAACGCAGGTGAACTCAATGACCAGGAAATCAATAAAGCTAAACAAACAAACAAGGGAACCAAACAGGAAATACTACCAAAATAAAACAGGAACCCAGAACCAAGGAAAAAGCAAACCACCACATCATAACAGTACCACATCATAACATGGTAGGTGTAATGTCTGCACGATTAGACCAACCATAAACAACAGAAACTTGATGGAAAAGCATCTTTGCTAAGGTCTACATTAACAACTGTTTCTTTACCTGTTCTATGCAAAAACCAAGGAAATATTAACCCTTTCCTCGGCGTATGACCATATATGTACACTTCACTGGTCATGACTCTGTTCTTCACATTCATTAGAGATCAGGCAGCTTCACTAAGACAAGTCTTTTGTATAAGAAAACACTGTATTGACCATTTTCTACTGTAGAACTTTAATTAAACAAAAGGATTCAAGTTTTAAAGTATAACAATATCCTTCAATATAATAACACTTTACCAATAAAAATCTAAAATTCCCAGTATTTGACAAGTTACCTTTTCATTACACCTAAAAAAAGTGATAATGGAAATGCCTACATAACAAAACCTCCTATGTATCACAAATATTATTTTATGGTAACACTTTTCCACATTTATACGTTACCAGATGTGATGTATGCGGTCACATCATTACAACTAAAGATTTCTTTTATCTTCGGATGAAGACAGCAGCAAAACACAAAATGTTTCATATCTCCATCCATCAAGGTGGAATCTCACAGGATGAGATTTTATGAGAATTTAATTTCTGCAATAAACACTTTTCCAATGGAAACATCTGCAAATCACAGCTGTACTTTGCTGAAATGTTAGAACAATTTGAGGAAGAACTGATTGTAATGCTTCTAATAACTGTAAAATAAAGTCTTAATCTTGTTATGAATAAAAAATCTGATCTTTTGCAGTTTTATTATGTTTTGTTTTTTCCCCTGTTATCTACAGTTAGTAAGATACGCTGCATCTCTTGTGTAATCATCCTCCTCAACGACACTTTGCCTACCCCATCAGCCTGCTTTCCTTTCCATTTTATTTATGGTCGCTCTGTCACGGGCATCTTATCTCCTAGTTTCATGTCCTGCATACAGGTTTGTGTTTGTTACTTTTACCGTACTGACATTTATTAAACATTTCACTGCATTTCTTTCTGAGGACGGGATTGTCACCCGCAGGGCTTTCCTGAGTTTAGCTGTGAAAGTGTGTGTGTGTGTGTGCGCCTGCAGGCCCAGATGGCTGTTGACTCTTTGTGGTCAGCTGAGTAGCATCACCAGCAGGAAGGATGCGGTTGCCATGGCATTAGTGCTGTAGTCTGACCAGCTGACGTGAGGAAGCTCCATTTTCACCTTGTTGATGCGTTTTGTGTCGACAGGAACCAATAATGAGAGTAAGATGGCGGCTCGCCAAGCTTTTATCGTGTCTAAAAGTTCAGAGTTTTCTCAGGAAATCATCTCCTTCACTGCTGGGGCTGAAATGTGGTGATTTAGGTAAGAAATGAATGTTTGTCTCCGGACTCTCTCAACAGACTCCCAAGTGCTCTGAGCTCAGCTGTGATGCCATGGGCTGTGTGTGGGTGTGAGTGTGTGTGACGTGGTGAAATCACACATTACAGAAGGTCTTTGGGGTGCAGCAGCAGCTTGATGATGCAAAGCTGAGGATATCTAAGATTATTCTTCTGGTTACGAACTAGAATATTTGTAACAAAGAAAATATCGTGCTGGATGATTTCGGTGATGAAGCTGCTGCCACAGCAAGTCAAGTGGTCACCTGTCTGCAAAACATTAGCATGTAGAAAAGATACAGAGTGTAAGTACATGTACGCACATACAATCACAGACCACTTTATCAGGCCCATCTGCTGATAGCAGCTTACACCCCCCAACAAGGTGCTGGAAACATTCTCCAGAGACTTTTCTCCATCATGACATATCACACAGTTTCTGCCCCCAGTTTTCAACAGGCTGAGCTGTCTGTCGCTTCATGCAGAAAATGTAGCAATACCGCCGAAAATCTTACCGAATATCTGACACGCAACCAGAGAAAGGAATAAACCAGAGAAGAAGAAGAGAAACAGGAAGAAGACGACACAGAAAAAAAACAATAGCTACCCGTAAAAGTCTGAAAAAAACTCAGCACTGCCCCCTAGTGGAGGAACTGACTTAACAACCATAAAACATGCGTGTAAGTGTGACGTGATGGATGAAGAACCCTGTTTGTATATGTAAGGGTGCAGAAATGGGCTTTCAGAGATGATCAGGAGGAACACAGAGGTGCAGATGGGTTGTGCTTTGTTTGTAAATCCTCCCATAGTCGCTTGTTTCCTTTCTGAAGTCTCATCATACATGAGACGGTTTAACGATGCGTTATGCTTGGCTGCAGTTATCAAATCACCTACAATGACTGCAAATAAAAATATATATCATTTTAAAAGCTGACTTAAAAAGGAAAAAGTGGACAAATCACTGCATGATGTTGCCTTTACTGTCTGCTGTGGAGGTAAAAGACTAAACTGGACAGCGAGTGAATCGGATCACCACAGCAGGGTTTTGGTAAAACTTCAGAATTTGACATTCTGGTGATGAAAACTGATTGGTTTTTATTCATTTGTATGTTTTGGCCGTGCGATGGACTGACAACCAGTCCAGGTGTACCTGCCTTTCGCCCAATGATTGCTGGGAAAGGCTCCATCGTCCCAACGACCCTTAATCGGGCTAAGCGGTTTGGATGATGAATGAATGAATGAATATATTTTTGGCTCATTGGGTTGTGCAACTTTATTTTTTTAAACTGAAAAAGTACCATTTTCTATATTTTTTTTGCTCTGGTGTTCATGAACTCCTGTTTTTCTTCATTAAGCTGATAAAGGTTCCTCCTTCCTCTTCCTCACGTCTGTGTGGAGATCTTTGTTTCCATCCACTGAAACCACACCATGTCAATCCTTTTATGATGGAAACAATCCAGCGTGTTTATTACAAAACAGGCCAGATTTTCTTTCCTCTTGTGCAGTTATTGCAGAGACGTATAAAAACTAGCCATGGAGTGATTGTGCCAGCGTCATGTTTGCAGTCTGTCAGACCTCTGAGACCTCTTTTTCATGCCTTTCAAAGCATGAAAAAGAAGCTAGGCCTTGATTTGTGGCCCTGACCCACAGAGAGCCCCTCCTGGATAATGATGTCTGTGAACCCTGTTCAGAGACGGTCCAGTCCAGGAACTGTGCTACAACATCGCCACCACAACATGACTGCCAAGATATTTAAAAAGAAACAACATCAGCGCAGCAGGTTTAAACTAAAAACTTGTTTATAGGCCTCCCAGTGTATATTAGCATAAGAGATGATAGCTTGAAGGAAGATTTTTACCTCCTGCTGAGACTCATTATCTTCCTCTCATAACTGAAGCTGTTATTTAAACTTCTTTGATTTTTTTTTATTCTCATGGCATTAATGAAACAGCTTGTCTGAAGACGACTTGCTAAAAATGTCCTGGATGTCTTCAAACACCGTTACATGCCTCCACTCGCGACAAATCAGCAGAAAAGCAGGGATGTTGCACGTTGGTTTGTTCTGCTGAATCTTAACCTACATTTTACCATCTTCCAGGGGACAAGACAGTTGAATTACATGGACTATCATCATCGTTTAAAACAGGTCTGATAAAAAATCTCCTGGACAAGCAGCATTCAGCTGCTGCTAACAAGTGGAACAAACTGCTGATGGAGATGAAACATGTGAAAAAGGTTGAGATGAGTCCAGTTTTTTTTGTTTTTTTTAAAAATGATCTTTATTTATCCCTTGAAAAAACAGGTAAATTAAAAGTGTACATTTTTAGGGATATTTAATGTGTATTACCATGTGATGTGTCAAAATGTCTCCAGTTTGATCTTCTGCTTTCTGGTGTCCACAATGGGGCCGAAGACATGGAGCAGACCATTTCATAGGATTTTGATCCTGAAGTTTTTACCATAAAGTGATGCATAATATCTAAGAAACTGTAAACATATGTACACATATATCTCATAAACTATTAACATATGTGTCATGCTGGGTTACATCCAGATTTAACCCTTGAAAGCATAAATTATTGAAAAATGTGCCACATTTTATTCACATGCAATATTTTACTCCTACAGACACATACCGGAAGTCTTTTCCCTGCCTTTAATACGATTTGACTTTTAATTTAGTTGATTTGATCTTTTCTATAGAAATATCTATAAAACAATATATTTTCATAATTCTATGATAGAAATATTCTATAAAAATCCACTAGTAGTAATCAGGGTGTGAGCTATACGAAGCATAGATCTGGCCCTATTATTCTTCTCAGCACAATTTGACCCCCTTAACCTCCGTGAAAAATTGTGAAACTTGGCACACAAGTGTTTAACTTGGTGAAAATAGCGATTTTCAATGATCAACACTTCAATGTAAAAATGACTCTACAGCGCCCCCTAGAAAAAAAAAAAAAAAATCTCCCATAGAATTATTTAAGAACAGTTTACTTTGATGTTGGAGAAGAGAATTTGGCAAACATGTCTAACACGTCAAGCCGAGCAAAAAAATTGATCATACACCTGTTGCCATGGCATCAGGGTTACCGCCATTTTGGCGTTTATGACCCATTTTTAACCCATTTTTTTCAATGTGGTCGCACAGTATTTGAATGAACTAGTTTTGAGGGAATTTATGTGATTGGCTCAAAATTCGGCAGGAAGCTTCATGATAAGATGGGGATCAAAAGTTTTTGAAATCTTTCTTGTTGTGAGAAAGCTTGTTACCGTGGCAACCAATGGAAAAAAGCCTTCCCACCATGGAACACTGTTTACTCATATCTCTGCAGAAATACATGCAACCTGCACCAAACTTGAAAGCATTCATAGTTGGTAGGTCCTCAACACATTGTAACATGTATTGTGTGGGGGGGGGGGGGGGGGGGGCACATTTTACTGGGGGGTTATGAGGGTCCCGATTGTCTACTTTAACATAGGACGAAGAAATTTGGCAAACGTGTAACATCCCAAGACAAGCTAAAAAGTCAATCATACACCTGTTGCCATGGCAAAGGGGTGTCCACTATCTTGGTGACTTGGTGACTCTCCCAATGTTCACTGAAGTGGCAAAATTGCAAATATCCATCCTGACTTATGTATAGAGTAGAAAACAGCCTTTAAACAGGCGTCCAGTGTAGTGGAGACGATGCATGAAAGGGTTAAAGCTTTTCTTCTCTCATGCTTCTGTGCAGGAAATCTGCCAAGTAACTTTCAAATGATCTTGCTTTTAATGATTAATTCATGATTATCTTGAGATTTCATTTTGACTTTTCCATTGACTCGTTTTACAGCTTTTTGTGCGTCATCTGTACTGGTTTTTGTTTGTTTCTCCAGCATGTTTCCCTGTTGAGCAGCTCTTTGCTGATCGTATGTACACGATAAATGATCATGTTCATTCACACCTGCCTCTTGTTGCTCTACTTTTGGGTCCACCGCCTCCATAAGTGACAAACTTGTCTTCATTTGTCAACAGACTCACATGCATGCACTCATACTCAGTTACACACACATGCTGCAGGCTTTACATGCCAAAGTCGCCATAGCAACCACATTCTCCTCGTCTCCTGCTCTCCCGTTGTTTCCGCCTCCTTCATGTTGAACAGAAAATCCATACAGGCAAGAGAAACGTCGATTCGCCCTGAACACACAGTGTTTGTGTGTGTCAACGCTGAAGTGACCAAATGTTTTCACGTTCATTGCCTGACTTTTCATCACTGATGTCTCTGTTGGGAGCAGAAAATCCAAGGCAACAGGAAGAGTGGGAGGAACGTTAAAGCCACAAGCTGCTGCCATTTTAACACTGAAGCAACTTCAGTTGCCTCTTCATCGTCTCACCAGCATCAAATGTTTGTTTATTCACCTTCATTTATCAGCAAATTTACCAACAAGTGTCCTTCACAATAAACCTCCTTTCCTGGTTTGATGGAGTGTTTGTAGTTTTGCAGTTATACAACACACACACACACACACACACACACACACACACACACACACATTAAAGTCTATCATGATAATTATCACACATCCTCAACCTCTAGTGATAATATAAATCTTCCTGCAGATGTCCAGCAGCTGGAGACGTGCACGCACCTTCTTAAGATGCCAACCTGCAAACCAGCAGATGAGCAAAGCAAAGACATGAACTTCTTTAACTCTTAGGATGTAAATACACATTTTATTGTTTTAGTTTTTCCCACTTTACAGTGTGTGTTCTGTTTAAAACTCAAGTCTGTCCAGTTTTCTTACGTGTTCCCAGTTTAGTCCTGAAGCTCCTCAGATGTGCTCAGAAAAAAAACCTTAATGAAACAATATGTTAAATGGCCTGCAGTTTGCACTAAAAGCTACACACACACACACACACACACACACACACACACACACACACACCCAGGGTATCAGCCACCAACCTTCAGATTAGCAGAAGACTTGTCTACATGCTGAACTGCAGTCATCCAATCAGAATTATTTATCTTTTGTTGCCTGTTAGGATGAACTATAATCCGCCAAAAGACCCGGATGGATCTATGCTGCCACCTGGTGGATGTTTGTGCAAACTGCAAGGTGAATGTGATGATTGTGCTGTAAAGCCTCCACCAATCAGGAGGGGGACAATGCATGCTGTGTGTGTGTGTGTGTGTGTGTGTGTGTCTGTTCATGTCAAGTTTAATAAACACCTGATAGGAGCAAGTTGGGATTATGTTACAGTATTTTATTTATTCACTTCAGGAAAAGAAAATGTGTTTGTGAAATGTTCATCTAAAATCTAAAGTTTAAAAAATGCAGTAATAATGAAACTGACATAGTTCCACATATTAAACTTTTAGGAGTTATTGTAGGGCATAATCCCATAAAATGATTGATGATAAAAAGGATTTTCTCTGTTAGGTTTTATTTTAAATAACTGACTGATTCTTCCATAATTGACCAGTTGTGGGGGGAATTGTTTTTTTTATGCTGAGGGTCATATTTATTATCTTTAACATATAATATAATGCATTGTGATCCAAAAATCCACTAGTTATCCAATTACACAGTAAAATTGCGTTGCCAGATACTGTAATTTGTGGGTTGTGTGTGTTATTTATGCTCAAAATAGAATCATGCCACACACACACACTGACCCACCAGCTCTATAGGATATAAATTATGTACAGTTTAAATTAAGTAATTACCATTATGTGTCCAGAGGTTGTTTAAAAATAGACAAAAGTGTTATGAAATCAAATGTTTAGCAAAGACGGACACCAAGATTCATTTCTGTCCTTCAAACTCTCAACAGTTCTGATCAAAACGAGCTCTGAAAGTAAAGATGCATGGAAGATTATATTGGTAATTCATATAATAAGTTGCTTTTATCAGTAGTAAAATTCAACTTTTCTTATCTAAAGTTTTTCCTGTTTTAACATTTTACACTGATAATAAGAAGATGATTTATAAGCTATGAACATTCAGATCAGGAGCTGCAAAAGGAACGGCCTCCATAGCGTAGGCCAGCCTACAATGGGGAACCACCAGGCCAGAAGACCTGAAGGATCTAATAGGAGTTTAATGTCATAAAACACCTGCTAAAGAAGAGGAAGCTGAACCATAAAAAACTACGTGGTGAGAGGTCAGACCTCCATCCAGCAGCCAATGTTCTGGTCCAACATCAATCTTATATGGATCCTCTATCACATTCCAGATCCACTGATCATGAATCCAACAGTGTTTTGGATACATTGTGGTGTTTATTGTATGTTGTTCTCTTGCAATGACGAAAAGTTGTTCCTGTTCTGGATGGCAGCATCCAGAACATTGTTCCTGTTCTGGATGACAGCATCCAGAACCTTGTTCCTGTTCTGGATGGTAGTATCTGGAACCTTGTTCCTGTTCTGGATGGCAGCATCCAGAACCTTGTTCCTGTTCTGGATGGTAGTATCCAGAACCTTGTTCCTGTTCTGGATGGCAGCATCCAGAACCTTGTTCCTGTTCTGGATGGTAGTATCCAGAACCTTGTTCCTGTTCTGGATGGCAGCATCCAGAACCTTGTTCCTGTTCTGGATGGTAGCATCCGGAACCTTGTTCCTGTTCTGGATGGCAGCATCCAGAACCTTGTTCCTGTTCTGGATGGTAGTATCCAGAACCTTGTTCCTGTTCTGGATGGCAGCATCCAGAACCTTGTTCCTGTTCTGGATGGTAGTATCCAGAACATTGTTCCTGTTCTGGATGGCAGCATCCAGAACCTTGTTCCTGTTCTGGATGGTAGCATCCGGAACCTTGTTCCTGTTCTGGATGGTAGCATCCGGAACCTTGTTCCTGTTCTGGATGGTAGCATCCGGAACCTTGTTCCTGTTCTGGATGGTAGCATTCGGAACCTTGTTCCTGTTCTGGATGGTAGCATTCGGAACCTTGTTCCTGTTCTGGATGGCAGCATCGAGAACCTTGTTCCTGTTCTGGATGGTAGCATCTGGAACATTGTTCCTGTTCTGGATGGTAGTATCCAGAACATTGTTCCTGTTCTGGATGGTAGCATCTGGAACATTGTTCCTGTTCTGGATGGTAGCATCTGGAACATTGTTCCTGTTCTGGATGGTAGTATCCAGAACATTGTTCCTGTTCTGGATGGTAGCATTGTTCCTGTTCTGGATGGCAGCATCGAGAACCTTGTTCCTGTTCTGGATAGTAGCATCCGGAACATTGTTCCTGTTCTGGATGGTAGCATCTGGAACATTGTTCCTGTTCTGGATGGTAGCATCTGGAACATTGTTCCTGTTCTGGATGGTAGTATCCAGAACATTGTTCCTGTTCTGGATGGTAGCATTGTTCCTGTTCTGGATGGCAGCATCGAGAACCTTGTTCCTGTTCTGGATAGTAGCATCCGGAACATTGTTCCTGTTCTGGATGGTAGCATCCGGAACCTTGTTCCTGTTCTGGATGGTAGCATTCGGAACCTTGTTCCTGTTCTGGATGGCAGCATCGAGAACCTTGTTCCTGTTCTGGATAGTAGCATCCGGAACAATGTTCCTGTTCTGGATGGTAGTATCCAGAACATTGTTCCTGTTCTGGATGGTAGCATCCGGAACCTTGTTCCTGTTCTGGATGGTAGCATCCGGAACCTTGTTCCTGTTCTGGATGGTAGTATCCGCAACATTGTTCCTGTTCTGGATGGCAGCATCCAGAACCTTGTTCCTGTTCTGGATGGTAGTATCCGCAACATTGTTCCTGTTCTGGATGGCAGCATCCAGAACATTGTTCCTGTTCTAGATGGTAGTATCCAGAACCTTGTTCCTGTTCTGGATGGTAGTATCCAGAACCTTGTTCCTGTTCTGGATGGTAGTATCCAGAACCTTGTTCCTGTTCTGGATGGTAGTATCCGCAACATTGTTCCTGTTCTGGATGGCAGCATCCAGAATATTGTTCCTGTTCTGGATGGTAGTATCCAGAACATTGTTCCTGTTCTGGATGGTAGTATCCAGAACATTGTTCCTGTTCTGGATGGTAGCATCCGGAACCTTGTTCCTGTTCTGGATGGTAGCATTCGGAACCTTGTTCCTGTTCTGGATGGTAGCATCCGGAACCTTGTTCCTGTTCTGGATGGTAGCATTCGGAACCTTGTTCCTGTTCTGGATGGCAGCATCGAGAACCTTGTTCCTGTTCTGGATGGTAGCATCTGGAACATTGTTCCTGTTCTGGATGGTAGCATCTGGAACATTGTTCCTGTTCTGGATGGTAGTATCCAGAACATTGTTCCTGTTCTGGATGGTAGCATTGTTCCTGTTCTGGATGGTAGCATCCGGAACCTTGTTCCTGTTCTGGATGGTAGTATCCAGAACATTGTTCCTGTTCTGGATGGTAGCATTGTTCCTGTTCTGGATGGTAGCATCCGGAACCTTGTTCCTGTTCTGGATGGTAGCATCCAGAACCTTGTTCCTGTTCTGGCTGGCAGCATCGAGAACCTTGTTCCTGTTCTGGATGGTAGCATCTGGAACATTGTTCCTGTTCTGGATGGTAGTATCCAGAACATTGTTCCTGTTCTGGATGGTAGCATTGTTCCTGTTCTGGATGGTAGCATTGTTCCTGTTCTGGATGGTAGCATCCGGAACCTTGTTCCTGTTCTGGATGGCAGCATCCAGAATGTTGCTGGGATCCACATCCATTTTTGATATCTTGGAAAACCTGCTGGGAACTTCTCATGGATTTTATCTCTATTTATTGTGGATTTATATGCAGATATACTGAAAACGGTTCTATGTCACAATGAGGAAGAATCCTTCACAGCATTCCCGCATTCAGATGCTGATCTGGATCAAAGTCAGACCAAAACCTGTTCTTGGAAACAATCATCAAGATTCTCCAGGAGTTTTTTGCGTAAGGTTTCTAAAACGCAAACAGACTAATAAACATATAAATGCCGTAAAAAAACATAACCTTCACGACAGGGATTTAAATCCCTCCTGAGTCTGATGGGAAGCCGGAGTGAAGATGGAGGAATGACGATCAGCAAAGTAAAACCAAAGCTAAGGAGAAAAAGATTTACATGGTGGAGGAGCTCCAGCAGCTTCTCACCGCATGCTTGGTGCATGTTCTACCTCTGCCAGACCGCCGACCTGCAGGCATCACTCATCTGCTCCGCATGTCATTTCCTTCTCCTCACACTGGCTTCATGTCTGGAAAGCATCGTTGTGTCAGAACGCTACAGATGACCAGACCTGATGTGGAAAATCAGACTCCAGATGGTCCAGGATCATCCAGCAGGTGTCCGGATGTATTCCAAGCACCTTCTTGTCATGCATGTCTGCGAACAAAATCCATCAGGACCTCTTTTATCTCCTGTGGAAACGCCATCGCAAGTTTGTAAACCAGTTTTTCAAAACGTAATTAGAAACATAAACATTTTCTTTCAGTTCCTCTGACTTCTCTGCAGCAGCGCAAGCTAGCAGCCAGCTGCAGCCAGCTGCAGAAACCCCTAAAAAGACTGGAGGACATTTATTCCTTTTTAAATAAAGTAGGAAAATGTCTTAAAACATGCTGGGAGTTAGCAGTTATAATCCTAGTGGAGATCGGTGGGGCTGTTGTTCATTCACATGTTCATAAAGCGACACGTGATTTAGCTCCAGATCACGTTACTGCAGATCAAACATCTTTTCTGAGATTCACCTTCCCACAAAAACCTTCGAGAAAATGATCAGTGTGAGAAACGATGAGTAAATGTCATTCAAAAAACGCATTTAATGTTTAAAGAGGAACATTTTAAATTAAATGAATTTATCTGAATTTCAGCCTGAAACGCTGGACATGTGAGGAGAAGCTAGAAGAAAAACGGGCCTTTGCTGTTGTTGTGCTTTTTGCAATAGGGTTTGCAATAGTCAGTTTCCTAACAGGATTCGCCTCGTTTTGCCAAATCTTTGCAGTTTTATCCACCCAGAATGTTGGATGTTCTATTGCAGAGACTGTCAGAGTTCAGAAAGTCAGCAGGAGACGTGCTGCCATGCCACGTTTCACTGCGCCAGACGGAGACAATCTGCTGCGACGTAGCCTGCAGAGCTAATCGGGAACTTCCAGCAGCACTGTGAGCAAACTAACAGCATGAAAGACGGAAAATACAAAATTATCACATAATATGAATAAATATCTATTAAAAATTGTCTTTGGCTCAAGTTAGAATTCGTTGCTAGATGTTGAATGTATGATTCTGTATTGTTTTGATTCATATCTAAACTTTTCACAGAATAACTTCTTACTTTCTCCTGTCTTTGTTCTGTGGAGCTTCAGATTTGTAATGCACCACGCATAATGTGTCAGAAAAGCCCCAGTTTGGCTGCAGCTAGTGCGGGTTCAGATAAAACAAGAATCTCTGTTGCCATGGAAACGAGAGACCAAAATGCAACGGAACAGAGCTTCAGTTTTCAGATGTTTTGCTGCATCACATTCAGGACGAAGTTAAAACTTTCATGAAATGGTAAATTACCCGACTTTTAGCATGTGATATTTGCTTTATGCTTTACAGTTGATTATGATGCTGAGAGATTTGCAAACATTAGCAATGTGGTATTTATATTCCACCACAATGTCCCAACGGTGAATATTTTAGAAGTGTGTAAACTGGACATGAAAAGACGAAGCTGTGAAAATGTGACAAAAGGCAACCAGACGTGGTTTATATAAAAAATTAGACCCCTTTTTTATTGTTTTCTCTTATATAAAAGAAATACAAAAAAGAAACATTGACACCAGGCGGGAACCGGAGCGGGTTGGGGGGTCGGGGGTTCAGGGCGGGGTTGGGTCGGCAGCCAGGTGACATAAAAAGGGGGAAACGACAGGAGGAATGTCAGACAGTCCGAGGTGATCCATCAGACGGAGGAGGAAGGGTGTCTACGTCCGCTCCGCCCCTCCCTCCATCACCACCTCCTCCAAAGTGGAGTTTCAGCCTACAAACATTCATGAAAAGCAGAACTCTTCAGGAGGCAGAACTACTCTCGCTGGCTGACTTGAACCACAGTGGCTGGAGCCCGGCAGTCCCAGAGTGGGTTTAGCGGTTTCATTCATTTCTTACATGACATTCATGATACTGAAGGTGTGATCCGAAGCAGTTAGCTTCATCACGTAGCCCGTTACCCAGATGCCCCAGCTTCCCGTGGTTGCAGTGTAAGAGATGTTCTGACAAAATGCTGACATGGATTTACACGTAAAAGCTGTTTCGGTTAAACCTTTGGAGAATCTGCAACACGCCAAACGGCTCCTTCGATCTCAGAGGCTGAGCGTTGCTAACAAACGCTGCTGCATGTACTTATTTATCTGGTGTGGATGCAGGATCCCTGCTAGCCCTGCTCAGGATCCGTGTCCTTTAATTCAGCTCAAAGACGCCAACCTGCTTCAGACCACGAAAAGTAAATTAAAGAGACAAACCAGCAGAGGCTCTAAAGCTCAGGTTAAACTCCACCACTGTGACCATTCCTGCCAGAAGAGCAGCTCTGCCTCTAAGAAATCTGTGCGGCCCTAAAACTGGTCTGCTCTTCAGGACAGCTCCGTCTTATCGGCTGCTTCAGCGTGATGGCCCCCTCCCACCTCGGAGCCACCGTGCGCTAACAACGTCCTCCGGTTGTAGTGGTGGTGGCCCTTCATGATGCCCGAGTTGTTGTTCTCGTTGAGAATCTGCTTCTGCTTCTGCCGGTTGAGCGACTGCACCAGGCCGAGCACCACGGCCGCCAGTGAGTACTGGCCGGTGATTTTGCGCGGCTGCATGATGAGCGGGTTGGGCTGCACCCGCCCCAGCAAAAAGTGTGTTCGGATTTTGCCCTCCTGCTCACTGATGCCCTTCACGTAGATCTCGCCCCGGTACTCGAAGGCGAAGCCGCGCTCCTTCAGGATCAGGTAGGTCTCCTCGGGCACCTGGATCTTGCCACTCACGCCGGTGCTGTCCATGCGGCTGGCCAGGTTCACCGTCTTCCCCCAGATGTCGTACTGTGGCTTCTTGGCTCCGATTACACCTGCGACAACGGAGCCGTGAGCCATACCTGCCAAAGATACACAAGCAATCAGATATTGGGACAGATGCTGGGAGCAGCGGTGTTGCTGGGAATGCTGGGAAGGCAGTGCCACCAGTGGATTCCCTTTTTAAAATGTGTTTATGATATAAAATCCTGGATGGCAGGATGGCTTCCTAAAGCTCAAGTTGTAATTATTGATTTCAGGGAGAGAAACTTCTATCAAATCAGGGAAAGGATCTGGGTATTTCAGTCTTAGCTCAACTTTATTTCAAACATTAAACATTGAACACAGAACAGGCTTTTTTTATTGACATAACAGAGCCAGAGTCCATCCTGTTCTCTACCGAGCCAATGCAGAGACTTGAACACAGCCATCTTTTCCAGTCGCATTGACAACTCAACTAATTATTGAGCATTCTAACAACATTGTTGTGGAGCAGTGGCGGTGATGTGAATCCAAATACAGGATAGAGATGTAGGAGGTAAAGGAATTGCAGAGAAAAGTCTTTAATTAGAACTATAAATGAGCAAACTGGTAATGGGAACTGAAACCATGTAGTATAAACACACAGAAACAGAACAAGATTGAATGGACTAAATTAAACCAGGTAAAGTAACAAACAATAGGCAAAACAGGAAACAAGGCCTGAGGGAACCTAACAGGAAAAACAAAATAAAACAGGAAACCAGAACTCAGAAAATACAAAAGAACTCCACACCGTGACAAACATCAGTTGATGCAAAGTGCTGAAGACAGCAAAGAGCAAACCTCCAATGAATAAAACTAAAATGCAATGTGAGACCAGAAATAATAAAAACTAGAAAACAAGAGTCTCATGCGAGACTGAAAGTCAGGTCATAGAAATGGAAAGTGATGAAGCATCTCTAAGATGTAGAAGCACAGCCTTCCACAGTTTAGGAGCAGGGACCACAAAGCTCCCTCAGAGCCTCAGCTTAGACCTGGGAACCTCCAGAAGAAGCTGATCAGCAGATCAGAGGTGCCTGGCTGGTGAATATGGTGAAAGCAGCTCACACAACCCAGCAAGGCCAGACTAGGTAAGGATTTAATTACAAATAAAAGAATCTTAAAATTGACAAGCAGACAAGCGATGCTAAAATCAGCGTAAAGCGGTCACTTTTTCATGCTCCAACTGAAGACAAGCTGTGAGACACGATGGAGAAGACTGGCTGACACCAAAATGAAGTGCGCTTCAGTAACCTAGCTGGGGTGTGAAGAAGGCATGGGTTACTGTCTGTAGCACCCTGTTTCCTGGTCTTCTAAAGATAAAAACATCTCAGATTTGCAACTCCGCCCGGAACTCAGCGGCTTGTGGGCAGACAAAGGCCAGAAGGCGGACACCCTCATCATCAGAACTGGTTTTACCATGTGAACCCTCACAGAACCTGAGATCCTGTGTTGCCGGCCTTTTAACAATCCCCGAACTAAGACCAGGAACCAGCAGTAAGGCATCTTTCCAGCACCATGGCCTCTGTTTTAATACATAAAAAGTGCTTTTTTTAAATTAAAGTTTGAATTAGATTTTTTTCCATAAAAGCATGGCGATGATTGAACGGGATGTGATGTAAAAGTTACCGTCATCTAACAGTCAAATCATGTGTCGCATTCAAACAAATAATGCATTCTAGCACCTCACCTTTTTCTGACAGAGTGTATGAAAACAGCTCAACACTGGTGAAACAAGGTCATTGACACCTCACAAAGGGTTCACTCAGATGAACAGGTTCAGGGTTTCATAATGTTGCAAACAGCTGTAATCATTAGTTAAGTGTGTTTAGGTCAAGGGTGGGCAACTCCGGTCCTCAATGACAAATAAAATCAATGGCTAATTAGCAGACTGGTGCAGTTTAAATGTCAAACTCTGCACCAGTCTGCTAATTAATACTTATATGAGTCAGGTATGTTGCAGCTGGGAAACGCTGAACACTTGCAGGACTGCAGCTCTCGAGGACCGGAAGTGCCCACCCCTGGTTGAGGCCATCGCTGTATAGCAGCTAAAGTTTGGAAATTACAGTTTGGACACGAATGAATGTTTTCAATGTGCTACAACACGCGTGTTATATATGGTTCTCATTCTTATTACAAAGTTACAAATGGTATAAATGAGCACAATCTAATAAATGATAAGATTCTAAAAAGGGCATAAAATATGATCAAACTAATAAAACATTAAACATGTTTGTCTTGTAAAAGCTTTCATGACTTTTTGAGGCAGACTCTCAGCTTTTTAGACTTTATAGTTAGGTTTCTAAGAGTAGCACTGGGACAAGGTCCAGAGCCCAGGACTAGGATGGTCTAGACTCTAGACTAATTTAATTTAGCTTAGGTCCTTTGAGGCCATTGACCCGCAGATTTCAGTTATTTATCTTCTCCATCGTACCAACTCAACTGAAATCAATCTTCTCTGCATGTTGTCGTTACATTCTGCACCAGCCTGCTAATGACTGTTGGTAATGATGTTAATGATGGACTATGGCAGCAAGTTCATTTCAACTGGCAGCTTGTTCATCATCAGATGGCAGCACACCACAATATTCTGGCTTTTATTCAGCAGGATGAAGAGCTGGAAGGTCATCCAGTGTCAAACTCCACCTTTACTAGTAGGCGCCAAACATGCCTTGTATTGCCAATGCCAATACATACCAGTAGCTCTGTTGAACACTTTAAAAACATTTTTCCATGAAAACATTTACTTGTGAAACTTTTTGTACACAAGTTGGAGCGCTGCATCTTAACTCATTTAGATTTGGCTTAACGAATACACGGTTTTACTTGCAAACCTGACACTAGCTACCTTTCCATGGCAGATTTGTACTAAATGAAACTGTGATAGGACTAAAACTTTGACAAAGAATTTTGATTTGCAGATGTTTCTGTTAAATGGTGTTTAGAGCATATTTCTCCTAAAATGCCAGGTAACCATCTACCCAGGTACACTATTAGCCATGTAGCCATACAGTCAGGTAGAAAGGTAGTCAGGTAGCCAGGTATCTAGGTAGTGTCATGATGTGATGTCTCGTATTTCTCAGTTCTGGTTTCACGTTTTATTTAGTGATTTTCCATTTTTAGTTTCCTTTTGTCTTGTTTCCTGTTTTACCTGCCGTTCATTAAGTACACCTGGTTTCTATTAGTTCATCCATTTCACCTGTGTCTTGTTCTGTGTCCCAGTATTTATGGCCCTTGGTTTCTGTTCACAATTGCTGGCTCAATGTGGCAGCATCATGTGCGTAAACTACATGTTAGTTTGCCGTCAGTTTAGTTCTTTGTGATTAAAGTCATCTTGGTTCTGCATCCTGCCTCACTGTCTTACGATTGGGTCCACACCTCCACCAAAACCGTGACAGGTAGCCATGTACAGTTAGGTAGTAAGGTAACCATCTTGCCAGGTACCCTGATAGCCATGTAGCCATACAGTTAGGTAGTTGGGTAGCCATCTATTCTAGCCAGGTACTTTGGTAGCCATGTAGCCATACAGTCAGGTGGCCATCTAATCTAGCCAGGTACCCTGGTAGCCATGTAACCCTACATTTAGGTAGTCAGGTAGCCATGTAACCATACAGTTAGGTAGTCAGGTAGCCATCTTGCCAGGTACCCTGGTAGCCATGTAGCCATACAGTCAGGTAGCTATCCTGCCAGGTACCCTGGTAGCCATGTAACCCTACATTTAGGTAGTCAGGTAGCCATGTAACCATACAGTTAGGTAGTCAGGTAGCCATCTTGCCAGGTACCCTGGTAGCCATGTAACCCTACATTTAGGTAGTCAGGTAGCCATGTAACCATACAGTTAGGTAGTCAGGTAGCCATCTTGCCAGGTACCCTGGTAGCCATGTAACCCTACATTTAGGTAGTCAGGTAGCCATGTAACCATACAGTTAGGTAGTCAGGTAGCCATCTTGCCAGGTACCCTGGTAGCCATGTAGCCATACAGTCAGGTAGCTATCCTGCCAGGTACCCTGGTAGCCATGTAACCCTACATTTAGGTAGTCAGGTAGCCATGTAACCATACAGTTAGGTAGTCAGGTAGCCATCTTGCCAGGTACCCTGGTAGCCATGTAACCCTACATTTAGGTAGTCAGGTAGCCATGTAACCATACAGTTAGGTAGTCAGGTAGCCATCTTGCCAGGTACCCTGGTAGCCATGTAACCCTACATTTAGGTAGTCAGGTAGCCATGTAACCATACAGTTAGGTAGTCAGGTAGCCATCTAGCCATGTACTCTGGTAGCCATGTGACCATGTAGCCATGTGGCAATGTATCCAGATAGCATTGTTTCAGAGTTTTCCACTTGCTATGGAGGATTTGCTATAATTTTTCAGTCATTGTCCCTAATTTCTTTCTTATTTATTGTAAAACTCTCCATTTCGCTGTTGTTTGCTATCAACAATGTGTATTATATTCTTCTCTTACATCATCTGTAAAAAAGATGTCTCCCTGTTTGTCCATACATACCATGCCATCTTCACTTGAAATAAAATGGTCAGATGACCCCATTCAGTCAAGTCCAGTAATGCAAAAATGCAAAATAAAAAAAAAAAAGGGTTTCCATCACACTTTTGTGATATACTTCTATAGCAGCACATCTGAAAAAACACCTCAGGGGAGTATAAAACTGTTTAACAACATTTGAGAAATTTTCTGAAATGTAGGTGTTTCCATTACCAGCTTTCTATTGTGACATGTGGGTTTTGCATCGTTCTAGGTGTGATGAAGTGTTGAATCAATATGTACAACCCAACATAAATATTTCATCATTTTTTTGTTTTTTTTTAATAAACAAAGACATGTTAAATGATTGTCAATCAAAAGCTTAGAAATAAAGACTGAACCACTCGTGTATTTGCAGATTCTTTAGAGGCTTTTAGTGGATAATTTGCTTAAAGAGGACATGATTTTTTGCTGGTAATTCTGCAGTTTTTAACACGAGTATGGAAACTAAAAAGAAAAAAAGAAGAATTATCTACTCACAGAAGCAGCTGACTGAGTTTGAAAAGGCTAAAATAATTCCTATTGTTAAAGCAGTGTCCAAGAGAAGACATCTGGGATGTACGGCAGATGCAAAAGGGTGAGGAAGGATGGGGACGTTTTCTTCCTGTGATCTCCATGAGGAACAAATGTTTGACTGGAAAATGAAATGGATGAGCCTGGACACAGTTAGGGACATTGGGAATGCAGGAAATAGTCTGGAAAGAGACTCCAGAATGATAAGACTAAAGAGGACAGAGTCTTTGTTCGTGTTGCCTTCTGAGATGGTTTACCACGTAAACCTCAACAATATAATTTCTTTTAGGACTGATAAATGATCAGTTGTTCAGTTCGGCTCGGAACATGAAGACATGGCAGTAAGAACAAACTATCACAGATTTCTTCCTTCCTGCAGACCAAATTGCTGTTTCTTGGTTTTTGATTGGCAAAAAATCATTGCCAGAGTTTTCCACAGGGATTTCCACTAATATTTTCAATCCAAGAGGCTTCACAACATAGTTCCTAATAATAGTTGTGCTTGATGACACAACACACCGATGTGTAAACACCATCTCCACACCATCTGGATCTGTTTGTTAAAAAGAGAAAACGAGACAACACAGCAAGAAAAGATTTTGCCTGAACGGTATGAAGCTCTTACCGATCCTCAGCTCGAAGTTGTTGAAGGAGTGCTTGTTAATCTCCTGAATGCTCTCATTGAGGGCGATGGCGAAGTCTGCCAGCGCACACAGGTGACCCCATTTGTCTTCGCATTGCTGTGGGATTCAGAGAAGATGAGAAGAGCGAATGTCAGCACTGGCTGGCAGGCAGCGGCGTCACACATGAAAGTGGAAAGTCGTCTCTGGAGTTTGATCGACTGCGTCAATGTGTTGCAAATCTGTTCACTCATCCTGTAGAGGCGCTTTATACATATAAAAATTCAGTTTCCACAGTGACGGCTAATGGCGTAACTCTCCTATACTGATGCATTTCATCTTGCAATTCATAACGCTGGTACTTGCAGAGACACGACTTGTTGAGTTCTCTGCTGATGTTTCATTTATGAGATTTGCTGTGATCACATTCATTCAGCCTGCGGAGCTCTGGGCTGTTTTGGTGATTTCTGCCTGATAAAATAAGCCTGAATTCATCAGTAGCAGCTGCACAACTATGAGGTAGTACTTAGCAAGCATGGGTTAAACAGGTAAGATTTGATGGAAGGAAATTTAAAAATTAAATAAGAGGGAAAAAAAACAACAACCTCGATCTGATACATAATAATTATTCATTTAAACTGAGTTATTCAGAAGAGCGAGTCATGATGCCACTGAACCTCTCATGCTGAAAAGTCTGGAAGGAGTAAAAAAAAAAAAAAAAAACCCAAAAGATTTTGCATCTCAAATATAATTTCCACTGTGATTGGCTGAAGATGGTTAAACGTCGTTAGCTTGTTGTGTTTCTTCTTTTGTGGTTTAATGTAGAGGACAGTCAGGACCCTGATTTAGCAGCAAACCCAGCCACCACAGCTCTGGGTTCAATTTAAAACAAAATGCAAAAGAAGAGGCTTCACAGCTTTATTTGTCCATCCTCCTCCTCAAAATGTGCATGTGTATGCACACTAAGGGATACTTATGAGGTTCCCCATTGGGCAGAATGTCCACTTCCTGTCCACGAAAACACCATCTGGATTTAACTAAACAAATAAGTACAAGTACGATGGAGGGTAAGAAGAGAGAACGATGCAAAGTGATGCAAACATAATGCATCGTACAACTGTAAAAGCCAGTGGGGGAAGTCTATGATCTGGTGTCGCTGCAGTTGGTCAGGTCTAGGTTCTGGTCTAGGTTCAGGTCTAGGTTCAGGTCTGGGTTTATCAGCGTTAAGTCTCCAAAGAATGAGATCTAATGACTACCCAATAATACTGAATGAGCAGGTTGTTCCATCTTCCCTGATGGCACGGTCTTAATCCAAGATGACAACACCA
Organism: Telmatherina bonti; assembly: GCF_933228915.1. Lineage (NCBI taxonomy): Eukaryota > Metazoa > Chordata > Actinopteri > Atheriniformes > Telmatherinidae > Telmatherina > Telmatherina bonti. Next base: position 7,536,196 of record NC_136625.1, on the reverse strand, counting down.
GGATTTATGGGGTCAGATTGGGAAAAACTGGTTCAGGGAACAGGAGACATACATGGATTGGTCTCCACAGAGTCCAGGCCTGGACTCCATTGCATATTTTAGGGATAACTTGGTCTGACTCTCACATCATCACAAGACCTTGGTAAAAAAAACTAATTTACGCAACTCGTGATTAAAGCTTCAGGCAGTCCGATGAAATATTAAACAGCATGAAGCACAATATTTATTTTTATGATCTAACTACTAAACCTTCTGCTCATCACTCTGAATATGACCATGGCTACTTTAGGTATGAATTTAATCTGCATCTATCAATGGAGATGTATGGGGCAGACATCAATAAATCGTCCAATAGGGGAGCATAAATCCAATAGACATATCCTATTGGCCTAATTTTTGAAAGCGACTGAGTATAATTTTACTATGTGATAAATTAACTGTATTGGTGGAGTGAAGATAAAAACAGTCAGTTGGTGAGGTTTGTTAAGCTTCTGACGATCCCTGGAGGCCTCACCTGTTTTTCAGGCGATAGACCGGAGACGGCCATGTAGGTGCTGCCGATTGTCTTGATCTTCTCGATGTCCTGGAAACGGTCCTCACCCAGCAGCTGTTTACAGAGTCATGGAGAGAAAGGGTTTAAAGATCAATCAAGCTCATTTTGTTGATATACCTGATAAAATCTAAATAAAAAACGGTCCTGATGTGTGTTAAAACGCAGCCTTGACTTTTGCAGATTAAACCCTTTCACACCTTGGTGAATATAAACTCATTTTACAGAAACACTGGAGTTTTTGTTTAAATGCAATAAAGATTTGTTGTTTCTTTCTTTTAGCTGGAAATGTTTCATGTTTCCATATTGTTCCATAAGCTTCCTGTTAATGCAGCTTTTTGGGGACTGAGTGACGGATGTGGACTGAAGGCAGGACAGTCAAGCCCCACTGGAAGTCGAGCAGAATGACCTCTAACATCGTGCTGCTGAAATACCAAGAGACCAACACAGGGATGTCACCATGATGGTTGCACGTCTCAGCGTCCCCCGCTGAAACTCCAACCACTTCTAGGTGTCCATTTTTCCCCAACAGCAGCAGAAATATCTGACCACAGAGCACGTGTCCACTTGTGTCCAGACAATCCTGCACTCTTTCTAGTAATATCCAGATTCTTCCTTGTGTAATCAAGTCTGGGGTCCAGACGCAGACTTGACTGACAAAAAATTGTCCTCCAGAATGTCATGCGGCTGTTTTCATGGTGACATAAAGATTACAACTGAACTGGTGCCTGAGGGACTGGTCGTTGTCTAACACTGGTTTGCATGTGAAGCAGAAGAAGGTGGTTGGGACTCCCATAAGGGTCACATGATCATTTCAGGGCTTCGACAGATAATTGTAAAAAAATATTTTAAAAAATTTGGCATTTTTACAGGAAATTAAACCATTATTGGGAAGATAAATCTGTGAAATTAGTACCTGAATTTGACATTTTCTCAATGAGAGGAGCTGGTTTTGTTGGTGCCTTGTCACAGCCGGGAACAGAATTCACCAAAACCACTTCATCCTCCTTATTTATGAAGATTCTGACAGTTTTCCAGCCTTACAAGATGTTAGTCAGTCGTCGAATGGATGAGGGGGTCAACAACACCAAAAAAGTTTGAAAACCACTGCTTTAGTGGACCAGGATTTCCTAAAAAATTTCGTAATTTCATGATCTGTAGATACTGAAAGACCACAGTTAGAACGTATCTTAGCATTCAGTTTAAAAAAAGGAAAGATTATTGATTCTTTCATGACGTTTAGCACAAAATGGTGATTCACAACCCATCATTGTTTAGAAAGTCTAAACCTTTGGCAGGTGCTACTTTTTATACCCAGTCTTGACACCCTCACCTGTCAGCAGTTAATGTGCTTATAGTGATAAACCAGACAGCTGTTACTACATATTCTGTAAACCCGTATTGTTGTCTTTTCCCAGCCTGTGTTGTTGCAGCATCAAATTCTGGATTTTTTTCCAAGTTTTCCAAAGACAACAAAGTTCGTCAGTAAACTGAAATCCTTTTGTCAAATGTTCTTTATCAGATGAGCAATAGATTAAAAGTTGTGTTGTATTTCAGAGACTGGAAGCTGCATTTGTAAATTCTCGTTTGCTTCTACAAAACAAATGTGTTGAAGCTTTTATTAATTACATAATTAAATAAAATACAATTATCATTGTAGCATGAAGTTTTCTATCAGTCAGACAAAAACATCAAGTTCATGGAAGAGCTTCAGTATTTTCACTGAGTGGTACATTTATGACGTTATAAGATGCTAACAGTTGGATCGACTGGGATTGGATCTACTGGGATTGGATAGACTGGGATTGGATCTACTGGGATTGGATCTACTGGGATTGGATCGACTGGGATTGGATCTACTGGGATTGGATCTACTAGGATTGGATCTACTGGGATTGGATAGATTCGGATTGGATTGACTGGGATTGGATCTACTGGGATTGGATCTACTGGGATTGGATAGACTGGGATTGGATCGACTGGGATTGGATCGACTGGGATTGGATCTACTAGGATTGGATCTACTGGGATTGGATAGACTGGGATTGGATTGACTGGGATTGGATCTACTGGGATTGGATCTACTGGGATTGGATCTACTAGGATTGGATCTACTGGGATTGGATCGACTGGGATTGGATCGACTAGGATTGGATCAACTGGGACTGGATCTACTAGGATTGGATCTACTAGGATTGGATCCACTGGGATTGGATCTACTGGGATTGGATCAAGTAGGATTGGATAGACTAGGATTGGATCAACTGGGATTGGATCGACTGGGATTGGATCGACTGGGGTTGGATCGACTAGGATTGGATCCACTAGGATTGGATCTACTAGGATTGGATCCACTAGGATTGGATCTACTGGGATTGGATCTACTGGGATTGGATCAACTAGGATTGGATAGACTAGGATTGGATCAACTGGGATTGGATAGACTAGGATTGGATCAACTGGGATTGGATCGACTGGGATTGGATCGACTGGGATTGGATCTACTAGGATTGGATCCACTAGGATTGGATCTACTGGGATTGGATCTACTGGGATTGGATCTACTGGGATTGGATCTAATGGGATTGGATCTACTGGGATTGGATCTAATGGGATTGGATCTACTGGGATCTTCTGAGGAAAGTTCCCCGATAAAGAAAGGAGAAGTTTGCTCATGTTTCGAGAGAAAAGCGTTGTGAATATGAGGCCTGAGGCTGCAGAAAACTGCTTTCATGAGCCAACCCTGTCAGAGTTCAGTTTGGAGCCTGATCAGAACCACAAGTTCCTGAGGGAACCCAAACTTCAGCTGACTCATCCTGAATCACAAGCATGCAGAAGTACTGATGCGCTCTTTCATCTGCATGAAACAGCATCTCTACCTCTTCCTGCTTTTCTAATGTGAGAAAGTTTAGTTCAGGAGGTCTGATCGTTGCAGGAAGGAGAATAATCCAGAAATCCGTCTTTCCAGCCAGACATCATCCAGCATCCTGCAGTCTGCTGCAGAGGTTGGTTTTAGCATTTAGCTTTACTGAAGCTTCTCGAAACGTTTCAACAGACTGTTTTAACAAGTTGGAGGTTTGATTTCAGGAGATTTTTCCAAAAACATAATCAGATATTCTATGTTTTAAAAGAAACATCAACAAAGAATTTGGTTTTACAATTTTAAAAGAAACTTTTGTTTCTTTTATGTCAGAAATGTCAGAAAAAATGTCAGAAAAACAAACTTTGTACAGGTTGTGGGAACAAATGTTGAAAAAACCAACTTTTTGATTTTATTTCTGTTTTCATTGCTTGTTTACATTTCAGAATGTGAAATAAAAATGTTGCTTTGATCTTTGGATGAGGTTGAGGTTTACTTGGTTTCGGCTCATCACACCTGTTCACTGTTAGCAATCTGCACACCTGCATCCACCGATAAACTTGCTTCATGCACGATTTCTTTTTCTTTTAAATGCTGCTTTCCAGTAGGACTGATGTGGATTATTTAGTTTTAATTCTGAATTAATACGATTTATAATGTTTTTGCACAAAATTCTTAAAGTCAGTATTTGTACACTGAAATCCTGAGAAGTTAATGTCACATATCGGTTTGTTTGGACCAGTGCTCCTCAAACTTTATGAGCCACCAAGAGAACATGTTGGTTACCCTGGTTGGTTGCAACCCGAACCCTGCCATAACACTAACCCTACACCCATTCATTATGAAGGCAACTCATTAACTCTGCATTAAATCCACAGAATAAACCCACTGCAGAATTAAAACTCACTACGTTGTTTTAAAACATAAATCTTTTCTTTGGGATTGTTGCCTTTTTAGCTTTTACTATGTGGAATTTTTAACAAAGGATGTTTGATCAAAACCCACAACTCTTCTCCTGTACAGTAGTTCTGAGGTGGGAGTGGACGCCCTCCGTGTCGACGTCTCACCTCGTCAAAGTCAGCGATGATTTCGTTGAGGAGTCGCAGGCACTCGACTCCCTGGTTGTTCATCTCGGTTTGGGAGTAGAAGTCAGCGAAGCCTGGGATGGAGGCGAACATCACCCCCACGGCGTCGTACGACTGCGAATACAGCTCCTGTGTGGACAAAGAACAAACACACACATACACACACGTTTTGGGGTGAAAATGCTGAGATTATGCAAGTCTAAATGCAATGGAGGCTCTTTGTATTTTCATTGATGAAACTGAAGCTGCAGAATGTCATGATCAGAAATCTCTGCCGTGATTGGCTGAAGGCTTTGCTGATCGCATCAGCTGTGATACATTCATTCATGTGGCTTTTTATAGAATAGTTACATTGTTTTCTACAAACATGGACACCAAACTCTACAAGAAGTTGAGTGTCAGAAGATTTACTGTCATGAACGCTGTAAGAAATGTTGCCATAGTTACAGAAAAACACTAAACTTCGTCATCGCTGCTAATTTCAACAAATAAAATGTATAATTACGGCCTGTGTGGGTAAATTAAGAACACCAAAGGTTTTGGTTGAAACCTCAGGCCAGGGGTGGCCAGTTTAGGTCCCTGAGGACAGCAGTCCTGCAGGTTTTAGATGTTTTCCTGCTCCAACATACCTCATTGAAATGAAATGGCTCTTCTGAACAGCCTTACTGTAGCTCAAACATGTTGACCATTCATCTGATTCAGGTGTACTGCAACAGGAAACATCCAAAACTTGTAGGTTAGCAGCCCTCCAGGAGCGCTTCAGGAGCGGCCCCTCCAGGAGCGGCCCCTCCTGGAGGGGTCGCTCCTGGAGCGGCCTATAAAACAGTTTGTTAAGTTCTGCACAAGCCTCTTAGTGACCCATTCATCTGATATAGAGGTGTTGAAGCAGGAAAACATCTAAAACCTGCAGGACACTGGCCTCACTAGTCTGGTTTTGGTGATCCAAGTTTTATTCCCTCCTCCTCAACGGATTCTTGCAACTTGCAAGAGTAACCAGATTTCTCATGAAAGTCTGACTCATGTATCGGATTTTCAGCTTATGTTTTTACTGAACAGCAGATCTAAAGTCAGAAAGTGCCTCTGAATAGCTGCAGAATGTGCTGGCCTCTGTATGCTAACAGATGGGGCATGGCATCTTTCCTCTCCAGCCAGTTGCTATCCATCAGTTATCCATCAGTTATGTTCAAACTGTGTGTTTTAATGAGTTATTTCCCATTATGACACGATTGGCACTTCGGATTGACAGCATAAGTCACCATACCGAATAGGAGCGGGGCAGTTCTAGCTTTTGCAGCAGAGATCAGCTATTATTCTGCATCAAACCTGATCTGCATCAAACACGCATGTTGGCTAAAACCAGAAGCCTCCAGCTGTGAGGGAACAGATGTGATCACATCCTCACTCTACTGGTTGATTTCACTGGATTGAATTATAAGATAAAACTTAGATTCTTGCACTGTGAAGTCCTTTCCTGATCCAAACTGACTCCTACCATGCTGAGAACATGACTGAATACTGCACTGCATGTCTTCTGCCACATGGTGGCACTGTTGGTACGTAACAAAGCATGCAGCAGGCCTTCTGACATGAAGCAGCATGTCCTCACAAACTGATGTCACACGCACTAATTCAGTGTCATCATGGGAATACTGTACTAATAGGCTGATGAACACAAAGTCCAACCAGACTTAAACATTTCAAGTAAATAATTCAAGAGAAGATCTGTCTCGGCATCCTTATTGGGTTCTTAATGAAATTACACACGTATGAAAATAAGCCTCTGACTTTAATGGGACTTCCTCACTGGCATTATGCATGCTTAATGAGCTCAGCCGAATGTCCAGGCATCAAAGTGAAAGTTGGTTCAAGTCTTTTACTGCGTCTCTTTAGGAGCACTTCAGATCATCTGGGGGTTTCCTCCTGCAGGGGAACCCTCTTCAGCAAATTTCAGAGCAGACTTCTACATGCTGTGAAGTGCTGAAAGCAGACGGGTGCAAACCCCGAAGAAGCTTTCGCAGAACATTGTGCGATCCTCATCATTTCCAGATTCTGTGTTTGGTGAATTTATTTCCTTTCAATCGATGAGCTTCTAACAGTGTTTTGTATTGCAACGTCAGTGTTGTGTATTTGGAATTGGCAACTGAGCAGAGCGTTGCTAACACAAGCCTGGCTACCTCCTGCAGCCTGAACACCACAGGCTGCTCGTAAACACAATCCACTTGTCTTGATTTCTTGAGTTGAGACTGTTTATAAAATGACAGGATTAATGCAGTGCAAGGTTGGCAGGAGACGTTTTCCAGGAGCAGTTTCAACTATTTACTTCAAATTCCCTTCAGACCATGATGGCAGCCAGTTAGTTTGACAGATCAGAAACAGGATTTTAGCAGTAAGAAGGTGATTCCCTGTTAGCTGGAAACTGCAAATCTCTGCGTAGAGGCAGAAACTGGACACAGGGAGTCCTGCTAAGACCTGAAGCAGGACCTGAAAGATGCATCTAGACCTCTAGTTGATCCATCTACTGTTGGCCAAAGCCTCATCAGAAATGGTCTCCATGGAAACGTGGCTTTTAGAAATCCGTTCTTAAGGAAGGGAAACGGATAGAAAAGGCTGGGGGTCACACGACGATCAACGGGAAGGGGTCTGATGGAGGGTTTGGAAAGTCCTTCAAGAAGCCTGGAAAGACATTCCTGAGGACTCCAAAGAGAAATGATAGGAAAGCTTGTCAATCAAAAGCCACCTGAGCCGTCTGAAACCTGAATGAAATCCTCATAACATCTTGATGGGAGGGGGAGGCTATTAATAACCCGGAGCTGTGGAATGTAAGTCACAAGACAATAAACAGCCTGATTAATAATGCAACAAGTGATCAGGACGGGCTGCACGGTGGCGCAGTGGTTAGCACTGTGGCCTCACAGCAAGAAGGTCGCTGGTTCGATCCCTGGCTGGTTTGGTCAATGGCCTTTCTGTGTGGAGTTTGCATGTTCTCCCCGTGTATGCGTGGGTTCTCTCCAGGTACTCCGGCTTCCTCCCACCATCCAAAGACATGCATGATAGGTTAATTGGTCACTCTAAATTGCCCCTAGGAGTGAGTGTGAGCATGAGTGTGGTTGTTTGTCTCTCTGTGTGTGTGGCCCTGCGATGGACTGGCAAGCTGTCCAGGGTGTACCCTGCCTGTCGCCCAAAGCCAGCTGGGATAGGCTCCAGCTTCCCTGCGACCCTGAATTGGAATAAGCGGTTCAGAAAATGAATGAAAGTGATCAGGACCCAAACTCTCCTAATGGATGCATCTTTAATCATGTTCTTTTTAATTAGAAGCAGGCACAGAACAGCCCAGCGCTCCTCTGCTGACATTCATGATTCACGGAACACACAACCTTTGCTTCTGAAAAGACTGGAGGAGTCGATAATGAAGGAGCCCAACAAGGGCAAACGGGGACACGACTCCAGCCTGATGACTGTCGTCCTCGCAGAACAAAGCCATCAGTCAGTGCTGAGTTGGTAAGCTACGATGCTGAATGAGGAATGAGGTACTCCTTTCACCTTTTCCAAGATTAGGCCAGGAAAAGCAATCTGAGCTGCAGCCCTGGTGATGGAGCTTCATTGGCAGCTCGCGTCATCGCTCATAACGTCCAGACAAGCACTGAGGCAGCCCTTTACAATATGGAGCTTTCTCACTTCCTGCAGTCATCTGGCAGTTGCTTTTATCTAAAGCAACCTATATGTGATAAGTTATCCATAGCAGCTAGCACGTGTCTTGTCTTGTGTCAATCTCATGTACCGGATTAAAGCAGGGGTCTCCAACTCCGGCCCTCGTGAGCTACCATCCTGCTGGTTTTAATGTTTCCCTGCTACAACACACTTGACCCAAATCAATGGATCATTTTCAGGCAGGTTCAGAAGATCACAAGTTGTTGGAGAACCTTTTCATTTGAATCAAGTCTGGAGTGGGAGACCCCCCCCAGATCAAAATAAATCCTGGAATCTGCATGTTGGCTTCATGGAATTTAGTGGAAACGAAGTGAACAAATGTAGGCAGGATTGTGTTCACCCATTTGAGATTTAAATAGAAAAACAAGTGGAAAATGGTTCCATTTATGGGATTTTCAGAGGCGGAAAGGAAAAGAGCTTCGGATATGAACAATAAAAGATAAAGTTTGAGAAGTTTGACTTCCTGCAGAGTTGCGAGATGTTGAATCACTGCTGGGAGAAGACTCAATGTGCTCTCCGAGGATGCCTGACAACATGTTATTAAAATCAAATCAAAGCCTGTGTCCAAAATGATGATGAAAAAAAAGAAAGCTCCGGCTCAACAAAGATTTCCGGCTGAACGAACCGCCCAGCTAATTCTGTCTGTATAGTGTTGGAAAAGTAATTACACAGCCTTTTCTTGTGTGTGCAGGCTGGAGAAACAAAGCTCAGCCAGCAAACTGAAAGGAAAATGCAGCAAATTTGCAGCGTAAAATGCGTCCAGATGTCGGAGGTGAGATGCTGCGTCATGACAGCCGAGGAGTTGCGGTGCGACAGCTGCATTTAGACGTGGTCCAGCTGAGACATTTAATAAAAATCTTCATCTTCAATGACTATGAGTCGGTCCGGTACTTAACTGATGGGGACGTCCACCATCCCTGTCAAGTGTAACAGATTTAGTCTCAATAAGAAACCAGGAGAGAGGAACTAAAGATGTCAGAATTCCATCTTCCAGCTGAGATGTTCATTCTGGGTTTAATGTTCACATAAAGTGGCTAAAATGATTAGAAAATAAATCCTGATTCATGCAGGATTTATAAATACTGTTTATTTTTTAATGTGTCTTTTAATCTGTCTGACTTTGTGTTTTCAAATTGTTGGCAGCAGAGTCTAGAAACGGCTCACTAAAGGCCTTTACTCGCCTACTGCAAATATTCCAATCAAATCAATGTCAAGTCAACGAGAACATTCAGATCTGTGACTAAACTCCATCCAGCAATTTTGAGATTTTTTTTTCTTTAAATTTGAATCTGACAAATACACAATGGACGAATGAGAAGGCGGGTTGACGACGTTACCAGAACCGGTCGCCATCAGTCAGTCGTCAATCCGTCTGGACCTCCAGCTGATCCATCAGCTGTTGGCCAGAACATCATCAGAAATGGTTTCCATGGAAACATGGCTGTCAAGAAGCCATTCTTAAGGAAGAGAAACTTTGAGAAAAAGGCTGAAGTCATAGAACACAAGAACCGAACTGAAGATCAGTGGGAATGGGTCGAATGGAGGGACGGATCCTCCCCCTGAACCCGGACTTCAGCAGTGTTGGAGCAGTGTGGGATCATTGGGAACGGAACAAAAGGCAGAGACATCCAAAGAAGAGCTTTGGAAAGTCCTTCAAGGATCCTGGAGAACTCTTCCTGAAAACTATCTAAATATTTTTATTCACTGAATACTCCTTTTCACTTTTAATAAATCAACTCTATTATTCTGTCATATGGGCGATGTTTCCCTTCATTTACTCCAATTAATCATCAGTCTGATGGATTTCAACTTTATTACCAAGTAAAAAAAGAAAAATATCAAATGAATGAGATTTTCCTGAAAAACGCCAGCAATAAACATAAAATGGAGAAATAATACTTCAAACATAAGAAGAGAAAATAGAATCCTACTTTGTCATACTTTTCTTACCACTTCCATAACGACTGAATAAACTCGGTAAACATTGAAACGTGATGGGTCTTGTGCACACCTCATTGTCCCGGTCCTTCTCCAGGAAGTGCCGGGCCACGTGGCTGGGTAAGATGTTCCTCAGCATGTTCTCATTGTGTTCTCGAAGCTCCTTCATCTCATTGATCTCCTCTTTGGCCTGAACACGCCACAGGAAGTCCAGCCGTGCTGTGTACTCCAGCTGGAGGCAGAAAAACAAAGCCTGGTAAACACCATTATGAATGTGGCATTGACCTGTCCAGGATGTACCTGCTTCTAGCCTGCTAATAGCTGGGATAGACTCCAGCTTCCCCCACCACCCTCATTTAGAACAGGTTGTATGGAAAATGAATGTGTTCCCAGACAAGCAGTGGTTTTAGGAATGCATTTTTACATACAATTGAAATTTTAAACCAATTTGTTTGTGCTACGAGAGAAGAAATATAAACATACTGGCTGTTCTGAATGGGCACCATCGCTGATTCAGTAAAGAAACGTCAGAGAATTAAGAGAGAAAGTGTTAAGTTGCATTGCTTTTTTATCATATCGCACCACATCGTATCGCTTCACATTTCATTTCATGTCATATATCATATCGTATCACACCACATCGTATTGTATTACATATCATATCATATCGAATCAAACTGGGTTGCATTGTATCGTATTACACCATATCATATTGCATTGTATAATTTATCATATCATATTGCATCATATCACTTTGCATTGTAATGTATTGCACCATATAGTTTCATATATCACATCATATCGTATCCCACCACATCATATCACACCACATCGTATCGCACCGCATCGTATCGCACCACATCCTATCGCACCGCATCCTATCGCACCGCATCGTATCGCACCGCATCGTATCGCACCGCATCGTATCGCACCGCATCGTATCGCACCGCATCGTATCGCACCGCATCGTATCGCACCACATCGTATCGCACCACATCGTATCGCACCATATCGTATCGCACCACATCGTATCGCACCACATCGTATCGCACCATATTGTATCGCACCATATCGTATCGCACCATATCGTATCGCACCATATCATATCCCACCACATCATATCCCACCACATCATATCCCACCACATCATATCACACCACATTGTATCGCACCATATCGTATCCCACCACATCATATCCCACCACATCATATCGCACCACATCATATCGCACCATATCGTATCGCACCATATCGTATCCCACCACATCATATCGCACCACATCATATCGCACCACATCGTATCACACCACATCGTATCCCACCATATCGTATCGCACCATATCGTATCCCACCATATCGTATCGCACCACATCGTATCCCACCACATCGTATCCCACCATATCGTATCGCACCATATCGTATCCCACCATATCGTATCGCACCACATCGTATCCCACCACATCGTATCCCACCATATCGTATCGCACCATATCGTATCCCACCATATCGTATCGCACCACATCGTATCCCACCATATCGTATCGCACCATATCGTATCCCACCATATCGTATCGCACCACATCGTATCCCACCATATCGTATCGCACCATATCGTATCGCACCATATCGTATCCCACCACATCATATCGCACCACATCATATCACACCACATCGTATCACACCACATCGTATCCCACCATATCGTATCGCACCATATCGTATCCCACCATATCGTATCGCACCACATCGTATCCCACCACATCGTATCCCACCATATCGTATCGCACCATATCGTATCCCACCATATCGTATCGCACCACATCGTATCCCACCACATCGTATCCCACCATATCGTATCGCACCATATCGTATCCCACCATATCGTATCGCACCACATCGTATCCCACCATATCGTATCGCACCATATCGTATCCCACCATATCATATCCCACCACATCGTATCCCACCATATCGTATCGCACCATATCGTATCCCACCATATCGTATCGCACCACATCGTATCCCACCATATCGTATCGCACCATATCGTATCCCACCATATCGTATCCCACCATATCGTATCGCACCACATCGTATCCCACCATATCGTATCGCACCATATCGTATCCCACCATATCGTATCGCACCATATCGTATCGCACCACATCGTATCCCACCATATCGTATCGCACCATATCGTATCCCACCATATCGTATCGCACCATATCGTATCCCACCATATCGTATCGCACCACATCGTATCCCACCATATCGTATCGCACCATATCGTATCCCACCATATCGTATCGCACCACATCGTATCGCACCATATCGTATCACACCATATCGTATCCCACCATATCGTATCCCACCACATCGTATCGCACCATATCGTATCGCACCACATCGTATCGCACCATATCGTATCACACCATATCGTATCCCACCATATCGTATCCCACCACATCGTATCACACCATATCGTATCGCACCATATTGTATCGCACCATATTGAATTGCATTATATCGTATCACACCAAATCGTATCCCACCATATCGTATCGCACCATATCGTATCACACCAAATCGTATCCCACCATATCGTATCGCACCATATCATATTGCATCATATCTCATCATATAGTTTTGCATTGTATTGAATTGTATGACATCGTATAGTATTGTGAAAGAATGCCAACCTTCGCAACATTTGAGGCCTCCTAAAACCAGGAGAAAGGCCCATTACTTTTTAAATTCCATAATAACAAACTTAAACATAACCAAAACTAAATGGAAAGCTTGTTGTTTGCATTACTGAGATGAAAAAAATGTCCCAAAGGTCTGGAGCGACTGGCTAAATTAAAAAAATCAGTTAAAGGCTGGATCACTTACGAAAGACGAGAAAGCGTGATCAATCTGAAACACTGCCAAAGGGATTTTAATAAGAAACACAAATTGCCTTTTAGAAGGCACAATTAATATAAAGTCATTGTAACAAAACAAGTCTGTACTTAGTTTGTAGAAAAGAGAAAAAGAAAAGAAAAAAATTTCTAGGGCAGGCAGATAAGCTTGTGGAGATTTAAGTGACTCTTGCAGTTTTTTGATTAATCGTATTATCAATTAGTTTCCTTAATCATACGAGTGGGTACAAAATCTTCAATCTAATTTTGTTTTTCTCATTTATGCAAAGCCTGTAGGGTCTGTTTAGAGGAGAGATAATGAGTTGGCGGCTGGTAAAAAGGGTGTTTCACTCAGTCGTTGACCAACATGACCTCCGCAGCTCACAGAAGGTTTCTATTAACCCTCAGAGAAAGAACACAGTGTTCCCCAGCGCTAATACACATTTTACTCAACATTAGAGCTGCTGTCACCACACACGCTGCGTTTACCGCAGGACAGAAGCTCCTTATGTTTGCCTCTATGTTCTCAGCTGACAGCCAGGGTTGGATTTATGAACGTGTTAAAAATGGAGAAGATTCAGGCAAAATCTCTTGTTTGGAACTGGAGTGAAACGACTCAGACGTTTTTAGCTTCACTGCTGTGCTTTAAACCTCAACTGTTTGGCTGCTGCAGCTGGTTGTTACTTTCATCCTTTCACATTTAATGTAACATGAGAACTTTTTGTTGAAGAAGGCAATCGTATGAACGACATGCTACAGAGCTCCTCTCTGCTCAGCGGAGAAATTGTCTCATGTGAATCTATACATACTGTTAACGAACACGCTCTGGGATTCATAATTCATGCAGATTCACATCCAAACATGATAAATATTTCAGAGACTTTCAAACTACAAATAGGAGTGTTTGTGTGTGGAAGCCTTCAGTGCTGCTGCAGAGATTTTGTTGTTGTCTTTACAGGTGAGGAAAATCTCTGTAGTGTTTTCAACATTTAGCATCGGCTTCCTGGAACCATCTATGGGCCTGAAAACGTCTCGTTTGTCTTCAGCTCTACGATGTAAAAATGAACCGCATGACTGTTCCATAAGCACGGTGGGTTCATCAGGGCTCGCTAACCCTAACCTCCTTTTGCATCAAATGTTTACGTAAGTGAATGTAAACAGTAGAACTGAGACGTTGCATTAGAGGCAAGTTTCCACCATTAGCTCCAGTGAAACCCCCCAGAGACCTAAAAAGAAGCTTTGTCTACTTGTGGATTTGTCTGATGTAACAGCTTACATCAGACAAATCCACAAGTAGACAAAGCTTCATCAGGGTAAATGTCAAGGAAAGACTTGTGTGAACTTATCAACTTTTATTAAACTCATCCATGCCACCATTTCCTCTCTGGTAGATCATACAGATCATGTGTCTCCAGTGTCAGCTTCACTCTGCTGGCTTCCTGTTTGATGCTGGACTCCCTTTAAGCGTCTGACTCTATCGGACCCAAGCGGCTGGTCTGGGTCCCTCAGCTCTTGCTTTCTTCTTCAGATGTGGGGTGGACAGTCTCTTGTCCAGGGGTGTCCATGGTCGGTCGTCAAAGGCCATTGTTCTGCAGTTTTACTGCATCAACACACCCAACTCAAATTAAATGGATCCAACAGCCAATGAAGTTCTTCATAATGACTCATTAAACTGAGTAAGGTGTGTCTGAACAGGGATGTATAGAAAACCTGCAGGTTTGTGGCTGGACACCCCTGTTCTAGTCCTTCTCCATAACACCAGTTCGCCAGCTGAACTGGACAGGACAGGAAGACACTACAACGGGTTGGTCACAGTCACGGTGCGGTTTCTCATCTACCGAGGACCTTTACACCAGTCACTGCAGGAGCATGGCCTCTCAAAATACGGGTGCTCATCCTGATCCGTTTGCCCTCCTGACACTGGGGAGCAGGTTGTACAGCTGCATAGGAGCTAAAATGCGCCAGCTGAGGTCCAGTTTCTTTCCCGTGACAGTTAAAGCCATTACATATATGACCAGGACGTCTGTTTCTAACGTCATACATCACCGCCCTCATCCTTCCATGCATTTTACGTCGCCGTAGTTGTTAAGTCAGTTCGTCCACTAGTGGGCAGTGTTAGAGTTCGCAGTTTTCTTCTGCATTATGGCACTGCTTGGTAATGGCAATGGACTCCCCTGCTGCAGCTAAACCAAGTCCCCCGATCAATCCAAGTGCATCCACTACCATTAAAAATGTTCATGTGAATGTCTGAAACCAATAAAACTGGCCCGTGGCAGGAAATAAATAACGTCTTTCCAGACAAATGATTATTATGAGTTTGTTGGAATGGTGTGACTGGCGCACAATACTCGATAAAGCATTAAACATTTTATTCCATGTTATGATGTAATAAAAGCCATGTTGCAGTGTATGCACATAATGTAATAATGCATGGATTATCACATAATGAAATGTAGTGAAAATAAAAAGGTTTTTATTCTTAAATCTTGCATTAGACTCAAATTTAAAAAGCTCTGAATGACCGACTGATGTAATGAACAAGCTGTGAAGAGGAATAAAGGAGAAAAATTCTCCTCTGCATCTTTCTGCACTAATTGACTCTTCTCTTCAACACAATCAAATCACTTGAGTGTCCTGTGAAAGAAGCACTGATGTTTAACACCCTCTGTGTTCATGCATTTTCTTCACAATGGATGACGATTTTCCTTCTCAGCAACAAAGGATTTTAGAGGACTTTAGTCTCTTTTTAGAGTCCAAATGATGCTTGATTGTACCACAGCTTAATGTAATGATTTATTACCTCAGCCTTAGACCATCACTCCGTGTCTCTGTTAGATCTCTGCTCCAGATAAATGTGTGATATCTGATTGCTGTTTGAGTCACAGAGAGCTCATGTGTTCTGTGTGATGTATACAACACACGCAAATCCTCATCTCTCCACCATGCATGCTTCCGTCTGGCGAAGAGGGAGTCAATCTGAGGTGAAACCCAAGTATTTTGGGGTATTTTGTGACACATTAAAAAAGGGCATAAGATTTAATGAAACATATTGCAGTGTCTTGATCAGTTGGAGAATGAGGGAGAAGGTGGCTTGAATGTCTGGTTGGGATGTTGGGAGGCATATCTGCCCAGGCGGAGGGCCCATGGAAGACCAATGACAGGCTGGGGGAACTACGTCTTTCAGCTGGATCAGGAACGCTTCAGGATCCCCCCAAAACAGCAGGAGAAGGCGGCTAGGGAGAGGAAAGTCTGCCTTTCCCAGCTAAAGTTGCTGTACCCAAGCTCACATAAGCAGAAGATGGATGGATGGAAAAAGGGATATTCTATACATCATATTCAGTTGTAGCCCATTTTTAATCAGATGAAAATGAATCCACCAATCCCAATTCCACCAATCATCATCCTGATCATGTACAGGGCAACCGTAGAGGGGCAAAAAATAAAAAACTCTTGACAAAAAGCAGAAACAGTCTCAGGAAGGACAACCATCTGCCCCGAGTGCTTTGAGTTGCAGGGGACAGGAAAGACGGGTCAACGGGTTGAGGGTGGACAGCGTGAAGCTTCTGCTGAGAAGGACGCTGTCCTTTACATCCGTGGGACAGAAATAATATGAGCTGAGCCTTTTTATTAGCAGTAGGTAGGTGTGCCATGAACTTTGGTTAGACTTTGTGAAAAAGATCAGAGACGTGAGCATCTGAGATGAATTCTCTCTGCAAGGTGGCTGGGATTCATCTCCGATAGAAGTCCAGAGAAGACCTTCTGCCAACTCCGTCCTGCTTCACATGCTAATGATGCCTTCAGGGGTTCTGCCTTCACAGTTTTATATGAATGGTCAGCTGAGTGGGACCCTCAGGGGTGCCCCCGAACTCACTGAGGGGATTTCATCTGAAAGACGGCTTGGAGGCGGACGAGCAGGACTCTGCAGTGAAATGGACGAGCAGTCTGTTTAGACTAATTGGAGGTTTTTAAATCACAAGATTGCCATGCAGTAGTTGGAAGGTGGAGAACTCTGGGTTTGCATGTTATATTTATCCATCCCAGCCCAACAAAAGGCGTCTGAGCTGACAGCCGTGCTCCCTGAAAGAGGAAGTCTGTCCTAAATGTGCCAGTCTGCGCCGGGACATGCAGCAGAACTATGTTATGCTCTCAGATAGCAGCCACGTGGGGACAACTAAGGATCAGTGCAAAGCTGTGTCAAACTTTTCCTCTATTTTGCCTTCTGTGCCTGGATAGATGCTTCGCTTCTATTGGTGGCGTGCATGTTTGCCACAGCGAGCAACAGTCAAAGCTCATCACGGACAATAGAAGCGGTGGAAAATAACATGTCTGAGCTTAGCGTCGTCGTTTCCTTCTTCCTGAGAAGACTTTACATGCAGAAGAGGCTGGATAAAAATAATTGTGTCACCACTGAGTCCTGATCTCAAACTCACCTTTTACACACAAAATAATTGTCTAAAAATTGGTAAAACTACAACATACTGTTCATGTAGACCTCTTCTTCATCATCTTTCTTTCATTTTGGCTTTTCCCTTTCGGTGTCGCCACAGTATCCTCTACATCCTCTTCTCTCACTCCAACTACCTTCATGTCTTCCCTCACAACTTCCATAATGTTAATGTACAGTAACGTTTATATATTAAAGCAATAAAATCTTACTGTGCAGATTAATCAATACAACCTGAATGGAAAGTAGAGGCCTAGAACCAGATGTTTCTAGCTGAAAGCTGGGTGGTTTCATGCCTTCTACCAACCCAACAATGCCTCCTAATCAGGCATTTATTGTGATACCTAAACCTGGAAATTGTGTCTTGATGATGTCAACGATGTGCAGAAATGTCATCAGTAGCTGCGTTACGCGTTCTAGTTATCTGTCTGATAAAGTTGGTTGTTAACTCAGATTTTCTTACTAATTTACTTCCCAAGGACAAGATTTCAAATCGAAATGGCTGTTTTTCTGTATCCTTATATATTTTCATTGCCTTAAAATAAACTTTTTTTGATCACCAGCCAAGTAAATTCATAAAGTTACCAGAATTTCTCTCTTTTTTTCTGGAAGAATGATCCCGACAGCAAATGATCCCGATGCAACTCAACAGATTTCATGAAACATTAATCTTCTTTAAATTATTCTTGTTTGTATTTTCAATTAAAACAATGATCAAACCACTAATACATGGGTATGTCATAAAAAAATGCAGTTATTGGCCTCAGTCATTATGACTGAAGGTTTGGGTCTTTGCGTATTGTTTCCTCTAACCAGCAACGAGTCCCCTGACACAGGAAAGATGTAGGTGGTGCATTTCAGCCAAGAGATGCAGTTTCAACCCTGAACTGTGGAACGGTTGTTTTCATGACTGGGATAAGTTTGCAGCCTCTACTAAAACTGTTTTATCCCTCTGCACTTGCTTTGAGGCAATATTACTTCAGAAAATTAGGGTGAAAATACATTCTTTTTACGAGGCTTTTCTCACTTCAATGGATGCCATTTTACTGGTTGCCTTGGTGACATGATTCCACCATGCAACACCATGTTTTCACATCCTGATTAGGCAACGGCATTAGAAATCAAACCAACATAGGAGGGAATGAAGACCATCAGGTCTGAACTGAGGTTAATTTTTCATGTGATGTCACCATGACGATTTTTACTATTGCTTTGCTCTCCGGTGCAGATGTTCTAAACAAGCATGGAGGTCACATATTCATTGGACATGTTGGTGGTTGTTGCCAGCATGAACAAATGACCAGTGGGGTTTTTCGTAAAGAGGACAGTCTCATCCAATAATAAGATATTAGAGTGATTGGATTCAGATCACAGCAATGTCGCACTGATGTGATGAAAATCAGACATCCACGGGTCAGAAAGTATGAAAACTGATTTATGTCTTTTCTGCTCATTTTAATAATGAAATCAGAGTTTTGTGTTTCACAGTCATGTTCAAGGATTTCTCAACATAGAGAGTTGAAAGGTCATGGATCAGCCCCACATAGCGGCAGATTTTGCAACATAGATGAGTAGAACATGCATGGCATGATGGTGAAGAAGGCGGAAAACTGTTTCCTCATCTTGAATATTAAACAGGAAGAAAAGCAGTATCATCTAACCACTGACAAAACACAGAAAACAAAAGCTGGGTCACGTTTTGCACACTGGACCTCCGTGCTGAGAGTAAACAGCCTCTTCTATATGCGCTCTTCCTGCACACAAACAGCCTTTAGAGCTGCGAGGGTTACAGGGCTCATGCTGCGAGCTGTCATTGTCTCCGCTCTGCCAAACAAGTGGTCAAATTGTCCCAGAGAAAATCAATGCTGTTTCCCACTGGATAACTTCAAATGCAACTGCTTTCTACTTTCATGAGGCTACAAAAGACCTCCAATTACGTCGGCGTCCCCTCCATCTCTGACCGACGCTGAGCAGCTGAACTGCATGATCAAAGGTTGCCATAGCGAGAGAATGAAAGTAGCGGGGTGATACCAGTTTCCTTCAGGCTGCAGACTGACTGCATCTTTATAAAAACAGCTTGTATAATGCATCAGACGTTTAAACCAATTGGTTTGTTTCCATTTTGCTTTGTATTTGCAGGAGAATCACTTCAGTTGCACATTATGCAGCAATAACACCAGACAGGATGTTATTTCTCTGCCATTACCGACGTGATGCTGCTGCTGGGAGTCGAAGGCTCTAAATCGTTCTGACTTTGAAGGACTATTTTCTACTCTCACACTTCTGTCACAGCTTGTTTTTACACAGATTTTTCTTTACAGCTTATTCTGCTTCAGGAAAATGAATCATCTCTCTGTATTATTTATACTGGGGAAGATATGCGTAACGTTGCTGAATTCCAGCAACTGTGAATCATGTGTTGGCACATGTAAAGGCCCAGCCAGAGCCCAAAACTGGGGTGGGACTGAAACCACAGAAATAAAAAAAAACAAAACAAGGAGATGAGTTGTTCTGGACGGTTCCAGTCTTCCTGGACCAACAGGTACTGTTCTTATTGTACAGATATTAATACCTCATCGCCTTCATGTTTTCCTCTACTGAACTGTAGCGAACCCAGCCGGGGGGTCCACGAGGGACCCGTAAGGGTAAACTTGTGTGGTAAACTGTGTGGGTACTGAGTGGGCTTGAACTGGGAACATTTTGCAGGTCCAATGTGGTTTCAGTTACATCAGCTCCATATATAAAGCCCACATGGGCTGTATGAAACCCTTAAGGGATGCAGGTGGGCTAAGTGAGGTATGGGGAGTCCATATGGGGTAGCAAAAAGAGCTGCAAGTTGGCCCCCAGCTAGAACCCAGTCAGAACCAACCCATATGGGCAAACACTGTTGAAGCTACCATGGAAACCGTGGATCAACCCACTTTGGACACTAATATGAAGCCCAAATTCACCCCTGACAGGCCCCACGTGCACATGCTAGATGGGTACAATAGAATTATCTTTATTTGTACTTTATTTCTGTAAATAGTTGTGTAGATAGTAAATGCTCCATCTGTTTTATAAAGTCAGCTGGAGCTGAATCCGGTTGTGAAGTTGCGATGCTTGTTGCCATTTTCTTTTTGCACTTTGAAGGGAGACACTTCTGTTTAATTTCCTGAAATAGATTCTTTAAATGTTAAAGGACTACTTCTGTGCTTATCGTCTTCCAGGTCTCTCATGTTGTTGGAGGTGGCAGTAGCAGATCTCTGCTCATCTCTCCACTGAAAATCTGAGCTAGCTTGGAACTTTCTTAGGAAATGCTGTGTGTTTGTTCTGGAAATGACTTTCAATGCTACATTTTTGTTGTTTGCTAACTTCTTGGCACTGATAAAGTTGTCATTGAAGGTAGATTTATCTGTCCGTGTAGCATAACAGAATCTTCCTTCAGAGCAGGAGTCACCAATCCTGGTCCTGAAGGACCAGTGTCCTGCAGGTTTTCCATGTGTCCCTGCTGCACCACACCTGATTCAAGTCAATGTGTATTTAGCAGACATGTGCAGAGCTTGTCTGAGCATGAATCAGGTGTGAACAGGAACAGGAACACTTGAAAAAACCCACAGGACACCGGTCCTTGAGGACCAGGGTTGGGGATCCCTGCTCTAGAGTCCGTGCAGAAGGCGGAAGAGCTGGATGAGGCTTAGAGGCCGTTGGCTGCAGAGCGACAACCTCTGCCAGCAGGAAAACTCCTTTCATGTATTCATACTTGGCAAATTGTGATTCTGATGTAGCCACACTAAAAGCAGCTCTGACCACAGACTCTGAGGTACTGAAAGTCATGCATGTGCAAGAGTTTGTCGTTGTCTGGGATGTAAGCTGACGTCGTAACGTATGAGAGTATCTGCATGGTTATGTGACTCGGTTCAAGCTGATGCGATGCAGCAGTTTCAGTGTGGACTTATAAATATGTGATTATTGTCACATTACTGGGTGGTACAGAGGGATTAATGCAAACATCAGCTCAGGATAACAAGTTTTATTCTTGTGTCATGCGAAGCGTGAAGTTTAATGACATGAACGGACGCTGTCGACATACAATGGCCTGTTACTTCCAGCACACCACCGTTCAATCTTGCAGTTATTTTCAGTTGTACGTCTCCTTTATGTTTTATTGTTTGACAGTTTTTTCTTCTTGTAAATTTCTGAATACAATCATGATGGGAAACATAGCTGTCAGCCAACAGATCCACCAGAGGGCAGTGCAGAGTTCAGCGTTCAGCCTTGAGTTCAGCTTCAGACGATGACAGAGATCATGTTTGTTCTCTTCACATGAAGAGGAGGCAGCCCAGCAGACAGCAGTGGACTGTGGCGTCATAAAAATACATCATAATGGCTTCTTCTTCTTCTTCTTAGAAGCTTCTGCAAGTCGCACATCAGCTTCTCCACACTGCCCCCCCCCCCCTGGTTTCCTGTGGTACTACTACTCAGTTTGTTCAGTCTGATTCACAAGAGACCCGAAAACAGACCGAATTACACATTTAATGATGCAGAAAACTGATGAAACGTTCCGTCTTTTCTATAGAGCATAAACTGACACTAAGTTCTTATTTTGGGGCCCTTTGAGCAGCTCATAGATCTCTGGAACAACTCAGGAAACAAGTCTTGTTTTTCTTTCTGCATGTTCATGAGCTGAAAATTGTTGTTCAGGTGGTCTGCTTGCTGAGGAATGTTTTGCAGGGATTCATGTGGATGAACGTATGCATGGCTGGATGAGCTGGGATTGCCGCAGACACAAGGGGAGCATGTGCACCGACAGAAAAATCCATACACCAAATGACTTTACACAACACGCAGCTGCGTACTGCTGTGTAAACTTTAACTGTTTAAATGACTGGCGAACGTATTGATGTGTTACTCAATCTTCACCAAGCACAGCGGTGAGTGTGTGTGTGTGTGGGGGGGGGGGTGTGATTAAATCATTAATGAGGTAATGTAAAAACTTATTAAATGTTAGATTCATTTTTTACTTTTTAATTTAATGGTCGGATAAATCCATTAATTCCTGCCATGATTAAGCTATTTTTTCTCATTTAACTTAAATGAGTTGCTGGATGAGACTTTCCTCTGAGTCCAGTTTAGTTACATAACAGTAAAGCTGCAGCCCAGAAACTTAGAAAAGAAACAAACTTGTTGCTGTGGGGTGAAGTTACGGCCAACTGTATAGTCAGAATTACAGAAAAAAGTGACACAACTCAATCAGACTCGGTTAGGATCATAAAACTAACATTCATCCAGATATCTGAGACAAATTGTAGCTACGGGTGGAAGACTGAAGGCAGTTTGGACACATCAATGAGCTGCACTGTGGATATGACATAAAATCATGCAGCCTGCACTCCTTAGCTTACAGCAATGAAAGCATCTTCCAGGCTCCTGTTGCTTGTTGGAAAAGAAGCCAAAGGAAATGAAAGTAGATGGAAATGACAGATATACTAATCGATACACAATCCTGAAGTAATCTTGATGGGTTTCATGATGGGAAGAGTTGGAAAAGCTAACAGCAGCACAAACATGAAGCATTTTCCAGCAACACACGCAGTAACCTACAACGCTGTGAGCACAGTGGTCTACGATGAGCTACACACACCACCGCTTGGTCTCATGCACAACTTCAAAGACGAAAGAAACGTGAAAAAACAGTAAAACAGGCAGCAGAAGTCAAAGAAACACCAAAAAAAAAGTCTAGTAAAGTCTAGATAGATTAGATTAATCTTTAAGAATTAATTATTTTTTTATTTGCTGTTATTTGAATCTCTATTTAATTATAAAAACTATAGATAAAGTGCAACCCACTTAATAATTATATTTGTAATTAAACCTACTGGTGGCATGACCAACAACTGATGGTGATGCAGCCTGGAGCCCCATGATTTTCAACAAAATGGCTTGACGTATAGCTCTCAGCCAATGGATGCAATTTACTTTGAATTCAGACGTTTTTCTAGTAAGTGAACGTGCATTTTAAAGCTGTTTTAATGCACGTTTTTGGCTAAACCGGCTTTCCGTAGAAATCAGACTTCATGATGCTGAAAAGCCATCAGAGCTGCAGCTGCCTGTTTATATTCTTCTCCTGTTAGTTTTCACGTCAGGCTGCTGCTTCACATTAATTAGACCGCCGCATAGCAACAAGAAGGATGCTTGATTCCTTTTGTTCACTGTACTTTGTTTCTGTCATTAAAACTGGATTTGGAGGTACTAAAGCCGCCTCAGACGTGTCAGGTCCATCACCAGCTGGCAAAAAGAAAGCTCTTTCAGAAATCCCTTCTTTGTAAGGTGGAGACGCTAATTAGGCCAGAAACACACATGAACATGTGTGGACGACCTGTTAGGCAACAAGCCTTCCAAGCCAAACAATGGAAATGCCTCCTGAATCGGCTCACACGCTGATTCTGCTCAGTAGGTGGGAATGAATGTCCTTTCTTACCTGCTGACCGTGGTAGAACACAGCGAGGAGGAACATGGCCATCAGGAGTAAAGACGTCTCTTTGGTTCCCAGGAAGTTTCTGTTGGAACGACAAAAAGCAATCTGATAAGAGAGCGTGACTCGCATCTTCGTCATGCAGACAAGTGAATTGTTTCTGCAGACATGGTGTCGTTTAGCTTCTGCGTCTAGTTTTTAAAGCGACACTACAGAATTTCAGCAGATTTTTCCACTTCGCTCCCATAACGACGGCTAATTTAGCATCGGCATTGGTGGAGTCGGAGTCGATCGCAGAGCTGTGTGTAATTCTGTGAGTAATTGCTGGACGTTTTCTTCCTGTTAAAGGGGAGTTTTTTCCTTCCCACTGTCGCCGCGTGCAGCTCAGCATGGGGGATTGGATCCAAGTCATGACTTGATGCAATCAATTGGTTTCTATTATAGGATATAAATGATGTAAAGGGTCCTGTGACAACATTGTTGTGAAGTGATGCTATACAAATAAAGCCGGATTGAATTGCAGGACAGGGCTGCACGGTGGCCCAGTGGTTCGCACTGTGGCCTCACAGCAAGAAGGTCACTGGTTCAATCCTTGGCTGGGGAGGGGTTTGGTCCTTTGACCTTTCTGTGTGAAGTTTTTGGGTTCCAGAGTGAGTGGGCGTGTGAGCGGTCACCCTGCGATGGACTGGCGAACTGTCCACCTGTGTACCCAGAGGTACGCTAGCGAGCTGTGTACCCTGCCTGTCGCCCAAAGCCAGCTGGAATAGGCTCCAGCTTCCCTGCGACCCTGAATTGGATTAAGAATGAATGGTTCAGAAAATGAATGAATTGCAGAACCTCATAGTCAGACGCCATCAAAAGTAAAATCTAATCGGTTTCTGTACTGGGGAGTTCCTCCAGCTCTATAATGGCACCAGTTGAGGTGGTGGGAGAGAAGATACGGAAAGCTCCCATCATCCTATTCTGAACAACAGCAGAGCTCCCTCGGGGACAGCTGCTGCACCCCAAGTGTGAATGAACTTGGGGTACTTCTGCAGCAGTTGGACTGGAAACCAGCAGTGCTCCCAGTAGACCATACACACACTCCGTTAAATCAATTATTTATTATTGTACACACAGTATGTTTTTATTCACAGCCAGAGGGTTTCTGGTGAGAACCTGTGTGGAGTTTTCATGTTCCCCTCTCATATGCAGCTCGCAGCTTCCTCCCACAGTCCACATAAATGCATGTTAGGGTGATTTAGACTGAAAGGAGGTGTGAAGCAGGTGGGAGGGTCCTCTAGTGGAGCTCAGACAGAGATGTTTGGGATGAGATGATTGGTTACACGGGTGAGTTTTGTTTTGGGTTTAATGCGACAGAACTTGTCTTTAGACTTTTTGTGTCGGTTCTGCTCCAGATTCCTGTTTTATTTTGTAGTTTTTCCTCTTTAGTCCCCTTTTGTCCTGTTTCCTGTTTTGATTCGCGTGAACCCAGTTAAGTCATTCCACCTGGGTCCTGTTTGGTTTCTGTCTGTATTTATAGCCATTAGTTTCAGTTCTTTTCAATAACCTCGGCTGCAGCCTGGAGAATGGAGCGGGGCTGGACGTCAAACGGGCGTGGTTAGACGGGCAATAGGTGTTAGGGTTAGGATGAGGGGGTGGAGTTGGACATCCAGCCCTGCCTCACTCTCCAGTCTGCAGCCAAGATCCTCTCGTTCTTTTTGCTGGTTCATTCATTCATCGTCATTTGTTTATCCTTAGTCTTCTGTGTTTGCTTCAATGTGTCAGTTTGCCTTCAGTTTTTTTTATTAAAGACGTCTTGGTTCTGCATCCTGCATTTGGGTCTGCACCCCCACCACACCGCAGCAGACATCATTCGAGCAGAAGCTCAGTCAGTGATTGGTCCACCAGTTAAAATGTCTGCTGACCCAGAAAGCCCGGAGTTTCCTGAGCAGGTCACACATTAGTGTCAGTCTAAGTAAAAAACTCCACCGCAGCATTGGAATAATGCTTCACCTTGACTTTTCTCATTATAATGAGATAGAATATCTTGTTATGAAGATAAAACTGTCATTAGCCGTGTTTCCATTGCTGTTTTTCACAAAACATGTTTCTAAAAAAATTCATTTCGTTTCCACTGAATGCTGTTTAGTGTCGGAATTCTTGTACAATCATTCTGCAACCCTCCACTTTGAGGAGGCAGAAGATGCGAAACATTTAGCAGATATTTTGGTTGCTACTACTGCTGCTGTCCTCATCAGAAGATGAAGTTTTCCAGAAGCATCTTTGCTGGAAACGAACTGGTCATGTGACTCCTGTTGACACGCCAAAGGTGAAAATAAGTGTTAGCATTACACTTTGGCGATATACTTTCATATCAACACGTCTGAAAAAAACAACCTCATGAGAGTGTAAGAATATTTTTTAGATATTTGAGAGATTTCTAAAATTTAAAATGACTTTTTTTATTGTTGTTTTTAGGTTTTGCACAGTTCTAGGTGAAATGAAACACAGCTGTTGTTATTCTGAGATGACAGGATAATTGTTATCTTGGAGAAAGAAATGCAACCACAACAAACATCTTTCTGCAAAGCTAAGAAACCTTTTAACTGTAAGAAAAACAGGCAGAGTAATGTTCATACATGAGCTCCTCTGGAAACAAGGAAAGATCTGCTTCCTGGAAAACATGGTGTCAAGCAAGCAGCAGCTCCACGGATGGACTGGTTGCAAAGTTCTGGGTCTACTCCAGTTTTCTTTCTAACAACCTGTGTGTGTGTTTTACCCGTCATCCTTTGGACAACGTGTGTTTACACTTTAATCCATCTCTGCATATTGGTCTTGATTCTATGTTCCTTTTGTTAAGTTGTCTGTAACTGTTTAAACATGTTTTATAGATAACATTACTAAAGATCATCTCACCTTTTATCGATTTTAAATGTTTTAATGTCTGACTTTTAGTTAAGTTTTACTTAATAATTTATAGTATTTATACTGCCATGTTATCGATTTTAAACTTTTAATTCCTAATTATATTCTATCCATGTAAAATCATCTGATTTTGTTTCATACATTATATTTGTTTTTATTGTTCTATGTTTATGACTGTAAACTCAATATTTGTTTAATAAACGGAAACGTCAGTGACTAAAAAGTTAAAATAAAGGTTAATAAATAAATGTTATAAAATATATCTAATTAAATTATTTCTCCTAAACTCTGCCAGCCTACAGGCTTTCTGTCTGACTACAAAGCAATAACTTTATGAGCTTTATGGAACTTTTTATGTGTCAGATTTAAAAGTTTTAGAACATGAGAAATGAAACCAAATGACCTGAGAATGAAACAGGAATGCAACCAGAACCCTTTTAGTTTTTATCAAATGTAGTTTTTCTTTCCAAAACCAAAGGATTTCTGTCACCAAGCGGAATTTCCTCTAACTGGGAAAACAAACTACGAGATGAGAATGAATTTGAAGCCTTCGTTGAACATGAAACAAGGTTGTGGTCCCTCTCCAACTGAGGTCTTTTCAAGCTGACCTTTTATCTAATTTCTCAGAGGAGCGTCGGGAAATGAATCTGGCTCGCACCAGCTCCCTGCGGCGTTAACCTGTGTGGAAGCCTGCGCTCCATGCGGCTGTCCTCCCCTGACAGCTCTTCCATGCTTATTTTATCAGGGTGGCATCAAACATTGTCAGAGAATGTCACTGCGGTGCCGCAGAGAACCTCCAGATGAGTTTTCTCACATTTGCAGAAGGTATGTTGGCAGCAAAGCTCCTCGGTGTGTTTCAGAAGGGGAAGGTGAGAAATGAGGAGAGACTAATTCCTCTTTGTTTTACGCATCGCTTCATTTGATTTTGCCCACCGTGGGTTGAAACATTTACAAACAAATGCAACCAGATGAAGGAGGGAACATGGCAGAGTTTCCTGTGGAGTGCAGGATTTTCTCTACGTGGTGAATAAAAGCTTTGTATGTTCACCATGTGTTTGTGTGGGTTCTGTCCGGATACTCCAGCTTCTTCCCACCATCCAAAGACATGCATACTAGGTTAACTCAAATCCAGTCCTCAGGCCCCCCCATCCTGCCAGTCTTAGACACGATCCTCCTCCAAACCACCTGAGTCAGATTATTGAACTTCCTCGTCAAGTTCTTTGCAGCCTGTTAACGAGCCCTTTATTTCATTCAGGTGTGTTCAGGTAGGGTTGCCTCTAAAGCATGCAGAGCAGGAGGGCCTGAGGACCGGAACTGAGAAACACTGGGTTAACTGCTTCATCTAAACTGTCCACAGGAGTTAGTATGAGTGTTTATGATTGTCTTTTTGTGTTGGCCCTCCGATGGGCTGCTGACCTGTCCAGGGTTTACCTGAACTCAACCAGAGATTGCTGGAATAGACTCCAACTCCCCCGTGACCCTTAGACAGATAATGAATGAATGAATGAATGAATAAAGCTTCTGTCCAAAAGGTACACAGCTGTTGTGCATACCTGCAAACTATTCATTTTTCACTGAAAATCACAATTTTAGAATCCAAATAACAACATTCACATGTCAAGGATTTTTTTTTTTTTAAATAGTTCGTGGGGGGGGGGCTTCTTTTTCATGGGACAGCTTTCACGACTAAAGAAGCACTTTTCCCAATTTTCCCAGCAAAATGTGTCATGGTGGCGGTGAAGGTGTGGACCCAAACGCAGAGATGTGAAAACTGGGATGCAGGTTTAAGACGGATTTAATATGAACAGAGAACGAACACAATGATCCAGCAACTCAAGACAGAAACTGAGGGGAATAAATACACAGAACACAACGAGGCACAGGTGAATGAGTCAACTGAATGAACACAGGTAAACTTCTGAACACAGACAAAGGCAAAACAGGAACAACCTACAAAATAAAACAGGAAACCAGGAACAATCATAACCTCAGGACAAAAGTTTGCCTCCTACTTGTACTCTGAGCTCCCCCCAGCCAGTAAAAGTCTCTTTCTTTTCTTTCTTCCTCCGATAATGTCCTCCTACGTTCTTTACTGAATCAGTCACGGTGCGAGGTTAAAACAGCTTGTGTGTTTATATGCACATGCTAGTGTCTGAAGCCAAACTATGCTGCAATGTCCCAAAGGGAAAAGTTGTACAGTTTGGTTTTGCTACTGTTAGCTGTTTTTTTTTCCCTTTTTGCTTTTATGTAAAGCACATTGATTGATTGATACTTTACCAGCTTTATAAGCGATTAAAACTGTGAGAGAAGTTACATTTGCTGTCTATTTTCACTAAATGTTTATTTACAAGTGTATTTCTTTGCAAAACAAAAGAAAAAAGTAGCAGAAGGGGTGTTTATTTATTTGTTTTTAATTATTTTATTAAAATCATACCTGGTAAGTTTTCAATTAAAAAATAAGTAAAATTCTCCAGCAGTCGCCATGAATTGAGAGGGCTGTAGTCAGAAATATTTAAGGTTTACTCTCTTCCCGTATCATAAGTATGGGAAACAATAACACAGGACAGACGGGTATAAAACCAGAGTTTAGCCAAAACAGGGTACTGAACAGGTTTTATTATAATTTATGTCAAAATATTGAAATAATATAATGTCCTGATTATCTGGTGCTGGATGTAACCTAAAGGGGGTTATTCTCGGCATTCGGGCAAGCTTAGTCCAGTCTCAGGACAGTCCTAAATATGGCGCTGTTGAAACACAGTGACGTCACATAAAACCCACATATTCTTATCCCACATAAGACATATTCTGTCTCTCTGCATCCTTGTTTAGATTTACCACAAGCAGTTCTGTCTTTCTCTGCCTGCTGATTGGCCAACACCACAAATCACTCACGCGGTGTTGTTGTGGACGGTGTCGTAGCGAACAAACAGCGAGGCATAGAAAGCCTCTGTCAGCAGCGAGTAGATGGCAACCATCAGCAGCAGCACGGCCAGCTTCAGCACAGAGTTCAGCCGCAGGAACACGGCACAGGTCACCATCGCCAGGACCCCCGTGAACACAAAGTACTGCAAAAAACATCAGAATATGTTATTAATGGCATAAAGTGCTTAAACTGGTTGATTAAAATCAATGAACATGTAAAACCAATGCCTCCAAGTGCAATACCTCTCGTGGCCACTAGGCTCCAAAACATCTCCATCTTTAACACACTTACACACACTTTTCTCTTAAAATACTAAGTTAATACAGTTTTCCCAACAAGTCACTAGACTTTAATCAGATTTATTCAGTTCCGATCAGTGCTCTATTGGTGGGTTTGTTTAACAAAGACTAGATTTGATTTCTCCAGCATCACATCTTTGATCAGAAATTGTCAAAATGGCAAAAACCAGCACGTTTTTTTATGCCAAATCAAATCAGCCTCCTCCCACAGTTGTCAAGAAGATAAACCTGATGCATTAAACCTAAAGTAGTATTTTTGTACCAGACTGTAAACATGTTTATTTCTGCTGTAAACATGTTTATTTCTGTTGTGAAGTTGGCCTCTTTAACATGGGAGTCTATGGGGATTTGCCTATGTTATGGGGTGCCTAGTGGACAAAGGGGGAACTGCAGTATTTGACACTTCCGCATAGGCTTCACTTTTACCAACTGGAGTGTTGCAAATTCCCTCATAAAATCAGCGATTTTATTTTAGTCAGGCACATTTACGGGCAGCTTGTGGAGGTTGCAACTTGGTAAACACGTTGCATCTGACCAACAGCCCAGACAACGGCTGGTGCCGACCCGTGTAGACCTTTGTTAACTAGCTATGACAGGACCACCAACTTCAGTGTTAAAGCCGTCATTGTTAGAATTATTCAATAACAATATAAACTGTAAACAGCTGGACATATTGGCTGATTTTATCAGATGATAAGTTTTTTGGAAGCCAACTAATTGTTTCGGCTCCACATTAGCATTGCTGTTAGCATGTCATGAAACCGATTTAGCCAAAAATGCTTCCGTCTGTCTGTCGGTTATTTTCAGCTGATTCAGGCTGATTTTACTTCCGCACATGCTTGACTTTTAACCGCTGGAAGTCACCGCTTGATGAATGCCATTACTTCCCCAGTGCCCTCTTGCTTTGCCTTTCTTCAGTCTGGTTTGTTTCTGGGTGTTTTGCCTGCTGTTGCAGTGCTTTTTCTTTTCTCACCATTAAATGTTTTATACCGTCATTTGCCTTCTTCCTGGATGGTTCTGCATTCGGGTACAAATTGTTCTGATGCTGTGTGGAATCATTTTCATGTTCTGCTGTGAGACTGTTTTAGATGAACTGGAATAGCACGAGTCCCAAAATAACATTCTTCCCCAGTAATGAAGCCCATTTCATGAATCCCCCACACACCACTGCAGTTTATGACACAAGCTGCCCGTTCTTCATTTCCAGTCTGCGCCCGGACTGAAATAACTTTTATGACATCACAATCGAATCATCAGCTCCTCCAGGCACAGGAGACATTATCGCACATTGAACAGTAATTAACCAAGCTAGTGAAGTGACCTTTTATGTGTACATTGGCTAAAATTCTAACTAGTCCCTGACATTGGTTCGTGCATTTTTGTTTCTGCTGCAGCTAAAAAGTAGACGGCTCTTGTGCTTTGTATATAAAAACAGTTCTTACTTCTCAAAGCCTCAGGTTGAAACACGTTTTTGGTGTATACACGCAACAATACATGACTCAGCCCAAGCTCGCAGCGATAAAAATGTGACTCCCTTATTGACTCCATCAATCAGCTGCATATTGTGTGAGCAAAAATACATAATGGATATTTTCTGCGTGACGTTCTGCGGGCTCCATCAGTCACCATTGTCCGAGGCGAGACCTCCCTCTGGGTGGGAGCAGCTGTCAAGGATGTTTAATTCATCACTTTGCTCCTGTCGCACAAGCGAAAAAACACAACAGATGGACCTGACTGCAGAATTCTGACACCTCATTTAGCCGGTACCTCTGGGTAGAAGCAGATGTCCGGGATGGAAGCAGACTCGTTGTACGTCTGGTTCCTGAAGGTGTTGGACTTATCGAAGTCACACCACAGCTGGAAGAGACACGCAAGGGTTGATTATTAGCGGTGTGCAACATCCATCTCATCCAGTCAGTAAAATAAATGCATTAAATCCTTTTCTAGACCAGTTTTTATGGATCATTTAGAAACAGCTGATCTCTGATTCTCCACTCTGGATGTAGCTGCTTATTTCTGCCCCATTAAAGAAATATTCATTTATTTAAAATTCCAACACATCAGTGATTATATTTATTCTGTCTGATCTTTATCAATAATTACTATTCTTTAAATTAATTAGTGAATTCAAAAAAGTTCTTCAAATCATTGTTTCTACTACAAACATTTTAAAGCATATGGGGATAAATAGTTTCATAATATATATTATGAAGTCTAATTAAAGTTTACTGTTTCAAGAAATATTTCCATGTTTAATAAAAAAATACTTCAGGTGGCTTGATTTTAATTGTATTTATTTTTATTTTCACATGTAAACTGAACACATTGACGGGCTCCGTTGTGGATCACGAGGTTTGAAAACATTTCAGACATGATTATCTCGAGTTAACAACAGTTTGTTTTATGTGTTTATTGGGACAACAGAATGATTTATGATGTTACCTCTTGGTTTTTCTTTGTTTTATATCAGGAAAGTCGTTATCAGGAAGCAAACAATGGAAGTCCTAGCACAGCTGTCAAGTACTTCGTTTTGGCCACGAAACTACTGTATTTTTCCTTGTTTCCCGACGTTGTCCCGTATTTTATTTTCCAGTATCCCCCCACCCGCACTGTGACGATCGGGAATGACACCTCTCCTACTCCCACCATGACCCTATGGCCGGTTGCCAGAGAATTTAACGTATTTTAAAATCCAGAACGTGACAGGTATGAGCCCTAGGTCAGGGCTCATTAACTTTTTTTTACGCTGGGGCCCAAATATATTTCAGTATAAAGTTAACTGGTATCTATTCAAGACGCCAAAAAGGCTGATTATCCATGAAAAAAGTCAGGCTTCTACAAGAACAAAAAATACCAAATATTAGATTTTGTTACTGAAAAAAGGGAATAAAAGCATGAATAGAAAAAGATGGCGAATAAAAGTAAATATGTTAACAGGTGTAAATATGTTAATACAAAACATGCAAATAAACTTATGCTTATTCATTGATTTGATCAAGCTTTTTTCGAAATGTTGGACAAAACATGTTTTCTGCATCTGTAGTTCATTTTCTGAAAGTTGCACCAGTTTTTCTACAAGTGGATGTTTAATTGTCAGAAGCTGCTTTAGTGTTGGAGCCTTGGAGGTTTTAACGCTGGCTAGCGTTAGCTAACACATACGGACCTGTCGGCTCTACCTCTCTTTACTAAACCTGCTTAATGAACTGGATTGTTCTTTCTACATGTTCTGCCTTTTTTACGCCTTGTGAGCAAACATTTGATTATAAATAAGGACTTGAAACTAAAATCTAACTGCGATTATTTACAACCAAGTTATCACTTAAAATGAGGACAAACAAGTTGGTAATTACTCCTGAACTTGGATAGTAACCTACAGACATATTGAGGCCATATCTGTATTTTCAGTGAGTCCAACTACTCAGTTTTCATTTGACTTCAGAGTTTGGCTTCTAAAAAGTTGGAAGAATTCCTGATTCAGTCTTAATTTTCACAAAGATAGCTTTCTACTTCCATACATGTGGAACAAGAGTCAGTCAGCGCAGAAACATTTATCTTCCATCCTGAATGAAAACTGGAAAGTGAGAAATGAGCTCACAATGTTGATCATCGCTGCCAGGAAGTTGATGAGGATGGAGACAAAGATGATGACGTTCCGTGCTGTGTAGGTCTCGTTGATCCAGCAGCAGGCTTTCCTCAGCACCAGAGGCAGACACTTGTAGTCCTCCGCCGTTGTGACGAGGACCAGGCAGGAATGCAGGACGATCAGGACTGAAAACTGGATCACCATGGTTACCATTCTGCAAGTACACAACAACAAATATGAGGTTCAGGATTGAGTTTTCACTAAAGAGCTAATGATTACACTTGCTTAAATCTATTTTTATTTCATATTATTCCACTTAATTGATGTAATGCAGACATTGAGAAAGTTAAAAGCTTCTTTTTTTATGTCTTAAATGAGAATGAGTTAAACATTATGATTTATTTGTCATACTGCATTCAGTCTAAACACAGAAAATCTTTCATTTCTACAGAAAAATCTGAAATTTTAGTTTAAAATCTGTCAATAAAATGCAACTGAGAGGTGGATATGGCAATGCTGGGATGTCGAATGATCTGAGCACCGACGAGGGGTGAGCCATTTCTTTGTTAGGATGCAATCATGTCTGTGTTGCTAAACATGAGACAACAAAAACAAACACATCATTTAGGTGTTTCAGTGAGACAACAGCTGCACTACAACCCTGTCCTACAGGTTTAGGAGGAAAGGAAAAGTTTTAGGTAATTTTTGGTTGGTCTTTAGAGTCTGTTGACACCAATGATAGACTGTAGACCTGTCCAAGGTTACCCTTCCTTTCTCCTGATTTGTGCTGGGATTGGCAGCCACCCAGCGACCCCACCCTGGAATGGATATCTTCACACAGCGACCTGCAGGAAGGTGGGCATGGCCCATCCAGCTCCACCCAAATACATGTTTTTTATCAGGTTCATTGAGAAACCACACCCAATGCCCCCCACCAGTTTAACTGAAGGTAGGTGTGGTTAAATGTAGGCGGGGTTCAATGGTCCAACTACAGTTTGATGATTTGCAATTTACCATTAATTGTCATGGTGTGTTTCATCTTGTGTTGTAGTTTCCTGTTTTATTTTGTAGTGTTGTGTCTAGTTTCCTGTTTATTTTTGTATTGTCATGTCTGGTTTTCTTTTTTATTTTGTAGTGTTGTCTAGTTTCCTGTTTTATTTTGTAGTGTTGTGTCTAGTTTCCTGTTTATTTTTGTATTGTCATGTCTGGTTTTCTTTTATTTTGTAGTGTTGTCTAGTTTCCTGTTTTATTTTGTAGTGTTGTCTAGTTTCCTGTTTTATTTTGTAGTGTTGTGTCTAAATCCTGTTTTATTAGTGTTGTGTCTTGTTTCCTGTTTTATTTTGTAGTGTTGTGTTCTAGTTTCCTGTTTTATTTTGTAGTGTTGTGTCTAAATCCTGTTTTATTAGTGTTGTGTCTTGTTTCCTGTTTTATTTTGTAGTGTTGTGTTCTAGTTTCCTGTTTTATTTTGTAGTGTTGTGTCTAGTTTCCTGTTTTATGTTTCCTGTTTTTAACATGCTTGTGCAGAACCAACTATGAGTCTAAGTCAGGTGTGTTGCAGCAGGGAAACATCTAAAAAGGATAGATAATGTCTCGCAGCACCTGGGACACATCCAACCCAGAGTGTCTCTCTATGCTTTGGATCGGGATCATTGCGGGAATCTTAGTCACATCATAAACATGATGATTTCTGTGCATATCTAATAATATTTCTCTAATTGTTCCTGCTGACAATCTGATGTTGTTTTCTCCTTTTTAATTACACATCCCAATGTTGCACAATCATAATGGCAGTCATTAAATGGCTGCTGTCAGCCGCATTACCCATCCCCACTCACTAGCGCTTTTTCACCAGGCTCTAAAAGCAGAAATGTCCTCTGCTGTCGCTGTTCCTATTAAAACGCTGGCCAGACAAGCAGTCTGTGTAATTGAAGCTTTGGCTATCTGTGCTGCAACAGTGAACCATTAAATATTCATTTACATAATTAAAATAAACTTTACTTTCTGCACATTTTCTGTACTCAGAACATACCTGGATTATGAGCTGATGTTAGATCAAATCTGTGTAGTTTTCAGTGGAAACAGGTTGTATATGTTAGTCGTTGCTGAAAAGCCTGATAACTGTGTTTTACTGAACCATAAACTGTTTTCTGTTTTCTGTTCAGTCTGGAAGCCAAGATCAGCCGTCATTGCATGTTTATATAAACATAATTTATTTCAGCTTCCATAGCACGGGATTTCTATTGCTGGTCTAAAACACATTTGCTTAATCATCAAATTGATTAATAAACTGAATAAAGACCTGTAACCCTTCACAGACCCACTAGGATACATTAGCAATGAACCAGCAAGTAGCTAGCTAGCTAACTGTTTGGTTTTATTTGTGGAAATGTCTTCTATGGATGCAGAATTTGCAGAACTCTAGTTGTCCAAGCTGAAGCTCTGTGCTTTTTATTTTAGCCAACAGTGATTCATCAGTTGAGGCTCCAATGGTTTCAATTCAGATCAGTTTATTCTTCGGATTACTTTATTTTGCATTAATATTTGAGGGTTTTTTTTAAGTTTAGCATTTCCATGAACAGTTTTTTATTGCAATGTTTAAGTTTTGTGCAAACATTTTGGACTCAAAAATATAGAAAATATCACTTCATAACATAGCTTGAGGAATTATGCCATAGTTAGTACCACTGTAAACAAATCTTAGCTAGTTGCATGTTCGCCGTGCCTGTGTCTGGATACTCTGGCTTCTTTCCATCAGCCGTTTAATGAGTAAAAAAAAACATTTAGGTTAACTGGCATGGTTTGCTATAGCTGAGTTGGGGTGGCTAATCTTTAAAGTCCCCTATAAAATCATCAGCAGAGACACTCCCAGTTACTTCAACACACATATAAAATGAAAAATAGATTGAGGAATAAGCCAAGGCGCTCCACATCCTCAAAACTGAAAATACGGATGTCCAATAATTTCTTTGATAATGTGCATCAGATGAGACCAAACATCTCCTTAAAGCATGATTGAGCAAATTTCTAGGACCTTTATAGAGAGAAAATGTCATCCAACCCCTGTGATCTTTGGCACCACATTAAGGGGAGGAGAAACCTCATGTTTGGAAATGCTACTGTAAACAGTTTCTCTGCCAAGGTTGCTTTGCTCCAGGCCTTTTAGCTTGATCAGCTTGATCAGATCAAGCAGATCTTTGTTAGAGGACAGATGACTTGGTGAGTATTGCAACGACGTTATGATCACTGTTAAAGTAAAATGAATTGATTCACTCTTTTGTTTTTTTTCTCCATTGAAACAGCAGCAGGTTACTACTTTAGTTATAACATGCATAACATGCCTATAGACAACCAATGATGTCAATAAGAGATAAAGCCATATGTTAGAGATTAAGCCTCTTTGAAATTAAGGTTGTTCACTAGTTATATTTTAAAAGCTTTCTAAAATGTATTGCAATGTTCCTGATGCATGTAATAGAAGTCATATATGACCAGCAAACATGACACATGTTTTGGTCATGCCTTTAGCTTCAGCTGTGTGCAACTAAACACAGAACTGGCACTGTGTGCAGACAAAGCTATCTTTGGAATATATTCAATAAGCAGGAGAACAGTAAAAAAAACAAAGTTGCCTTTCCTTTCTTATTAGCATGAAGAAGAGTTACTACTGTTAGAGTGGAAATCACCATCTTCTCCCTAAAGGCCCATTTATGCTCAGTGCAGATGAATACGCAGTGTCATTGTCTCCTGCGCTGGTTACATGGATAATTTAGATTGTTTTTAAGGGGCTTAGCTTAGCTTGATGCAGAAAATACCACCAGAAAATCCCATGGTCAGTGTTGAGTTGTATAGCTGACATGCAACCAGTGAAAGGAGCAAACAAGAGAAGAAGAACAAAAACAGGAAAAGGATAAGGCAGAGACGGTCAAACAAACAGCATCCAAAGAAAATGTTGAGAAAAGCCCCTTAATTTTAATTTTAATTTTTCTGGTGTTTTTGTTGTAAACAACTTTATAGCGGTGCAATACTGCTACCAACCGGTGTCAAAACATTCAAGTGAACTTTGCCCACTAGTGGATGAACCCACTCAACAACCAAGACGTATGGAAGCATGACATACAAATAAACGATCCCATTTACGTACGTAATAGAACATAAATGGGTCTTAAGTGTCTTCATTGATTTAAAGTCTTGTCCATTATTTGAATTTGGAAGAAATTAGGTATAGCTGGAGCTGGTCACCTAAAAAAATCAAGACTGCTTGGTGCCATGTAATTCATTACACAATAAAAAAAAGAAAAAAAAAAAAAAAATATATATATATATATATATATATATATATATATATATATATATATATATATATATTTTTTTTTTTTTTTTTTTTTTTTTTTTTTTTTAAATGAGGCAACACTCTGTCAACACGTTTCTTCTCAGTCATATTGATTGTTGTTGTGTTGCCACAGATTATTAGCCCAAATAGTATTTGAAGTGGGAAGTATGGGTCAATAAAGTTTTCACATCTGTTTCTAATGTGACTATGAGAGGTTTTTCCAGTACTTTTAGTAGGGGAGAAGAGGAATGCCACTTGTGTTCAATGAACTACATTGTATTGAATTAATTTGTATCTAAGCTGTCAGATCTGCAAAATAAAATTTGAAAATAAAAAAAAAGGACCAAATAAAAGTATGGTTGCTACATTGTAGTTTACCTAAATCTACTTGTTTGCTGCTAACCCAGCTAACACCTAATTATGTCCTTTTGTCAATGACTAGAAAATAAAGAAATTGACGCAACCATTGTTGATTAAAATGTATGCAAAGTAGTTTGGTTAATTAAGACAACTTGAAACTAAAGATGGCTATTTGTCATAATATTCCTTAAAGTTTCCGCTGTGCTAATGAAACTGCTGTTGTTTCATGGCTTACAGACATTAAGCTAGGCTGCTTCTTTATCCAGTGCAGTATTCAAAACTAATTTTAGTAAAGACTGATGATAGTTTCTCCACTAGAAATGTAATGTCATCAGTAATGTGGATGCCTCAAGTTGTCGTTTCAGGTATAACTGTGGAAAGACCACTCATTTATTGGTCCTATTCAGGTTAGTCAACAGGCTCCGTTCTCTTACCTGGCAGAGGGAAAAAGGCTTTGGATGGTTGTGATGAAGATGAGCACAATGAAGGCGCACACCAGGTTGGATTTGAATACCTCGTCCCTCATCTGCGAGTACTGCACAGCGAAAGAAGACGAAGAAGAGAAAGAAAGGGGAGGAAAGGATGTGAAGGGAAGATGGAGAAACAAGTTTTCAGACAAACAAAAAAAGACTGAACCAATCAAAATGCACCAAACACACGGATGCACTGCCACAGAAGCATGCAACGGTTCCAACCACAAGCGTTAGAGAGAGACAGGAGCTGGTGGGTTAGCTGTGGGGTCCTGGGGAAGGTGCAAAGCTGACAAGCACAATGCTAGCTGTAAGCTTTTAGCTGCTAGCTGCTAGCTGAGACACAAACGGAGAGCGCTGCGTCAGGATAAGACAGCTGCAAAACTAAAGTTACATGCTGACTCAAATCTTAATTTAAGGAAATTAACATTTCTGTTTTTACTATAGTTTAACATCTATCCACATTAAACAAAACAAAAAAAAAAAAAAAAAAAAAAAAGACCTCAAACAGCTTTCAGGACAAAGTTATGTATGCTAACGTCTGAGAACTGAAATACTTTTACTCAATTTTCAGCTAATTTGTGACCATCTAGGATGTGGTTTTGGAGTACCTTTCATTTTTAACTTCTTAAATAAATGTTTCAAAACTTTGTTGTATTTAAAATGTGCTAAATGTTTGTTGCATTTAAAGTAAAGTATCTGGAATATTTGTAAAAAAAAAAAAGAAAAAAAAAGTTGACTGTGTTGCTGTTTCTAGATCAAAGGAACATCATTGTCAATACCAGTCCTTTCTAATGTTTTATTTTATTACCACTAATTATTACTAATATTAATATTTACTGTGATAGTCAAACTACCATGCAGTTGATCTACAGTTAGCAGAGGAGGTCAAATATCTGTAGCCTATAAAATTAAACATGATAAATCTGATTAAAACTTGTTTTTCTCCAAGAGATTATAAAGATGTACTTCAATGTTTTAACAAACCATTAAAAAAGTAAACACAGTCCCTTTTTTTGTTTCTGAGAGCACTGACCTGCAAGTGGACTCTTGATTAAAAGTGCAAGAATTATTGTTATAAAGAATTAAAAAGAACATATTAAGAAAATACTGAAATTCCACTGAGATGTCCTGCTGACACATAAAACAGTATTATTGCATAAAAACATAAACGTAAAGCAAAGTCAAACAATATCCTTCCTGCAAGAAAATCTCTACCCACCTAACCTCAACTTTACTTTCTGAAAAATATAGTTTTATAGCTCTTAAAGGAGTTATTGCAAACATTTGTTTTGAGGGGGCGGTGACGACTTCTAAAGTGAACTCCCTGACTCATCTCAGTCTCCAACTTCCCATCCCAGTGACCCCCGCTGCCCCGACCTCGCTGTCTCTTTCTCAGAGGGTGCTGGGAAATTAGCAAGAGGATGCTTCACGTTTTGTCACAACTTTGGCAGAAAATAAGACAAAGATATAAAAAAGTAGAATAAAAAAGAGATGAGGGAGGCCAACAGCAAATCACTGCACATTTACTGAATAGGTTTAAATGGTAACAAAATAAAGAAATAAAAACATAAATAAAGGTTTTGGAAAAGTTTTTAGAGTGGTCATGATATCTAAAGCAAAACACAAAGAGGGGGGGAGCCAATGTGGGTCAACTGAAAGGTATCGGGGAGCTTTTTTCATGGAATAAAAATACATGGAGAAAGGGGCTCAAAGCTACGAAGTGCACTGCATTCACTAAAGAAAACAATATTCTGAAATTTCCTTATAAAGATGACTTCAACATCTCACTGTTACGATTTCATCCCATATGACTATACAGAAAATATCCATGGCTGTACCAACATAAAACAAGTACTTCGCTACAATACGTTGCTATGGGAACAGCTTGTGCACATGACCGATTGCAGCTTTGAATTTACAGCATGTGTATACTGGTGTGTACCTAACTTAATAAGCTTTAAAGATTGCAAATAACCCCTTAAATGTCAGTTTATTTTCCTTAAGTTTCTTTAAAGTTGATTATTTAGGGACTCCAACACAAGATATTACTAATGTGGAATATTTTGACTGCTGACAGTAAAGTAATAATTAGTTAGCTCTTAACTCTAAATGACAGAAAAAAACACAAATAAAAGCTTCATAACCCTGAGATGTTGAGTCATTAAGTCGTTTCAGGACATAAAAGCAAGAAAAAAATCAATTTCTGTTCTTTAGTGAAAGCAGTGTCCTTCAATAAATATGAAAGGAAAGAAAACAGGTCAACTTTTTCTACATGACTGTAAAACTACCAGGTCCTTGACATGGACTTTAGGTCATGAGTAAACTGAAGGGAGTACTGCATTTCTGGCAAAAGAAATCAGCATTGCTAAACATCAATGTCTGACTTTTATTGCTCAGAAACCAAGCATGAGTCATGGTTTGGTTAAAACTAAGTTGGTGTTTCGACTATTTGCAGTAATGAAATAAATGAATATGTTAGCTAGTGAAGTAGCTTTAGCACTCATTG
Source organism: Telmatherina bonti (assembly GCF_933228915.1). Classification (NCBI taxonomy): domain Eukaryota; kingdom Metazoa; phylum Chordata; class Actinopteri; order Atheriniformes; family Telmatherinidae; genus Telmatherina; species Telmatherina bonti. The sequence goes on along the minus strand of NC_136625.1, from coordinate 7,494,873 downwards.
TTAACTTCTTGAAGTGATGACAGACTCTGAAGTGTGCCACTGCAATTTTAAACATTTTATTGGAAGTGACTTCTACATTAATAATTAAAAATTAAACATGCAACAGCCTCCCTAAACTGGAGAGGAGAAGCCCTAATCCAGTAAAGGAGACCCAGGTACCTGGAATGACAGATGGATCACTAAATCCAGACTTCTTAGGCTTTCTGTGTTTCCCTGCTCCAACACAACAGACTCAAATTCAATAAATCCAACAGACTGTGAAGTTCTCCACAACGACTCACAATTGGAGTCAGTTCTGTTGCAGCAGGGACACATTGAAAACCTGCAGGACACAGATTTATTGATCCCTGCTCTGAGGACAAAAAACAAAAGAACAGATTTAGGTTCCTCTTGATGCTGATTGGTGTGTCATGATACGCCGAGTCTTGTGAAACCAACCAATCAGAGCTGTGGGACGTCTCCAGCCTCGGTCAGTTGCGTGTTGAATCACATGACTTCCGCATGAGAATGAGGTGGGAGTCAAACAAACGTTTTACAAGTGTTTTAAATCTAAGACATCAGTGGTGACGCACTCCAGGCTTCTAGAGCCAATGTCCTGCAGATTTTAGTTGTTTCTCTGCTCCAACACACATGATACAAACCAAACTGATCCAATAGCTTCTTGGATACTTCTTCACAATGACCGGGGTATGTCAGCCAAGCGTGTTGGAGCAGGTAAACAATGAAAGCCTGCAATTTTGCGGCCCACTAGGACTTAAGTTTGACACCCCTGATGCTGCGCCTCACTTCTTATCGAGGATTTGAGCTTTGATTTAGAGAAATACCCGTCAGTTCAGTATATAACTCGATCTGGCGCATCTAGCAAGTTTTTAATTGTCCAAACATGAAAAAGTTTGAGCATAACTTGGTCCTTCAGATGGATAAAAAACTTTGCGATTTGATTCCTTCGTGGCATCTGAGTGAAGACCACCAGGCTAAAGAACAGCTTGTTCCAGGATGCTCAGACTCCTGTCTGCCACTACCGTTTAGTCGTGATTGCACTCGATCGCTTTCAATTTAGTCTTCACTGAGTAAATTGCTCCTCAAAACCTTACTTGGGCAATGCTGATACTGCTGCCTTTCATTTATTTATATTCTGACTTTTGTAGCTATTTTTATGTTTTGTGTTAGGGGCCCTGTTTATGTTGTCTTCGTCATAAAAAAAAAAAAAAAAACTGCAAAGAAATTCAGGTGAATGAGGCACGAAAGATAAGGTGAAGTTAAAATTAGCCCAGCTTTAGTGTTCATTATCGTCTTTCTGCTGAGCAGCTGTCATCTTCAGCTTCAGCAGCTTTAACTTAAAACAACATAGCAGAAGCTAACATAAGACCCCAGGCTATGGAAGTAAAGTAATTTACCTTGTGATGCTAACACCGTTTGCATCACTTTATGGAAAAAACAAAAGGGTTTTGACCTAATCTGATATGCTCCGTGTCTTTTGCCCCCGGTGGATACCAGGAGCCAGAAGATGTATCAGATGGCAATAAATTGTCAATCTATACAGAAATTATTTATATTTTATTTTAACATTTTGTTGCCAAATAAAGATTTCAGATAAACAGACTTTTTCTCCTCATTTTTCCTGGGTTGGCTTTAAAGGGTTAACCAAGCTGCTAACTTTGGCTTTGCCAAAGAAAAGCTTTGAAAGACACCTTTTCTCAACATTTTCTGTAAAATATTTGTCTCACTTACTCTTTTTTTATGACTTTACAGGGAATACTCAACTAACTCCAGAATATTGTTTTGTCATTTGAATAACTGGAAGAAACTGCAAACGTACGCCATTTTCCAGCCATGACCGACATGTTTGGTGCATGCCCTCTGGTCTGAACTGCGATTGGTTGACCACCTCTTCATCTTCCACCACAGTAAAAATTATGAATGTGATGTAAATACAATATTAGTTCCACTGTTGCCGTGGTTACTGACCTAATTGTACATGACAGACCCCGATGCTGAGAGACGCTTTGGAGGCAAAGCTTGAGCACAGCAGAGAGGGACATGAACCAGTTTATAATGTCCCTAGAAGCGTAATATTAAACTACTCAACTTTCACGTTTTTATATTCTTTTTATCTGGTTAATGTGAGTCTGTCTTTCTGTTTTATTTTGACGTTAGTCCTCTTGTGTGTGTTCCCTTTGACTCCCGGCTCGTCAGCTCACCTGATTTAATTAGCTAACTCGCTTCACCTGGTTCTTGTTAGCGGTCTTCAGTGTATTTATACCCCTTGGTTTCAGATCGTTGTCATTTTCCTCTGCTGTCCTTCTATAAACATTTCTATTTAAGTTTCCCAAGTCCTATTTGGGTTTTATTTCTTTCATTGAGCCTAGAATTCCTGCACCTGCCTCATTGAGCTGCATTTGGTTGATGTCCTTCACAAACTGTAGCAATAAAATGCAACAGAATAGCTGAATATCAGAACTTTCAATGAACCGTCTAAAGAAAATGAGATTGAAGTTTATTGTCGTGGCACACCTGAGATTCCGTATAAATGAAAAGTTCTGCATTAAACAAAAACATTAATTCAGTATGACTAGCTTTATATATAAAAATACCACAAACATCGTCAGTTGCATAAGCTGCATGTGTTTGATGTTGCAGAGACTCGTGTGAATATGGTCAAACAAACTTCCAGTATTTTAAAGATGAGTTTCTGAAGTGCCTTTAGCTTACTCATAAGACTCATTAGTCCTTGTCTGGAATCTGGAAATCTTCATCTAAAATAGGTATGATGAGGGGAGAGAGAAAAGGGGGGAAAATAAAACAGTTATCTGTCTAAAACCCCAGCTACCTTCTCTTCCAGGCTGGAGTCTTTAAACATCAGTGAGAAAGGCTTGATATGCTCTCTTCTCAACTTATCGCCACTCCGTAAGTCGATGGCGCTCTCTATTCGCTTGTTAATTTCCTCAGGACCAGAGTGGACATGCAAAGCTTGTGCGAGATGGTTTGGAAGCAGATTTATCGAATTTCTCGTTAGGGCAGCCAGAGTCTAGAGGGAAAGCACATGCACATAGAATGAACCTGCTTGTCCCTCTTTGGTTTCATTCAAGTTACAAATGAAAAAGAACAAACACACAGTTACATTCATTACATACACAAAATAAATAAATGAGGGAAAAGGAATAAAAAGGGGAGACCAAAATGCAACATTTGCTATCGGACAGCTCAGAGCAAGTCATGCATATCCCATTCTCTCCTGCAGCATGTTCGCTTCTCGCTGATGTTAGTGGTGATAAAGCAGGTAATTATGCACGTTATAACAAAGCAGAAATTAATGTTCACAGCTGTGATTAGAGTGCAGAGGGCTGAGAATTAAAACACAGAAAATGGATGATGAATGAATTAAAAAGCATGAAATGGAGGGACAGAAAACAACTGAGGAAAAACAGTTTGGCTGAAAAATGTTTGAAATATGCAAAAATTAAAATAACTTTTTTATTTTTGACCTTAAATCTTCCAGAAGGAAATATATTATACATCCCATCCCTCACCAAAAAACCTTGCAAGACATTTAGGCTCTGTTGTTAAGAGATGAATGGCACAATGTTCCTGCTTTTCAAGGGTTTTAATTTACCACTTCATCACTTCCTGACACACTTCGCTTCCTTAAACACAAATACACTGAAGGTCACAAGAGGCAGAACTTTTTTTTTTTTTTAATGGAAAACCTTAATAAAAAATCCTTGGGCACAATCCTTTCCTACATTTACTAATAGCTACTTCTTACTTGAGAGCCTCTTTTAGCTTTTACATTTTTTTAAAACAATATCATTGTATTTTTACACAGGTCCTTCACAATATAACAAAAACCAGTTCATTCATTCATTCATTCATATATTCATTCATTGTCCGAACAGCTTAATCCAACGAAGCATCGCGGGGAAGCTGGAGCCTATCCCAGCAGTCTGTGGGCGAGAGGCGGGGTACACCCTGGACAGCTCACCAGTCCATCGCAGGGCAAAAACCAGTTAAAACAGACTTTTTTCTAGAAAGTTTTACAGGGGTAAAAATATATTCAGCTTATTCAAAGCAAAGATAAGTCATTGTTGAGACGATAATGAAGCAAGAAATGAACCTCTTGCCTTTTCAGTCGTATCAACAAAGGTATTGGATCCATTCATCCATTTTCTTAACTGCATATTCTGACTCAGGGTTGTGGGAAGCTGGAGCCTTGCCCAGCAATCACTGGGTGAGAGGCAGGTACACCTGGACAGGTTGCCAGTCCAGGCACCAGGATTTATTCCAGAGAACTCTGATTTGTGACACTTTGCAAGGAAAACATGTGGAAACGAGCTAGCACTGAGACAAGTGCTAAACATGATCATCTCCTGTCAACATTGGCATTGGTTTAAACATTCATTTTCTTACAGAGGAGACAAAACCACATGAAGTGATGGAAGAAATGGACTGACATGTCGGATGTATTGTGAGAAGTGTTGCGGTGCAGCGACAAAGGTCGGGGGTTCTGCTGGTTTATGCTACTAGTGCAGCAACATGTTTCATCATGTCTTTACATGCAGATATTCAGCTCAGGTCCACTTCAGTGGCATCAAACCTTGACCTCCTCCTTCCGCTCAAAGTTTTGAGTTCTGTTTAAAAGACTGTCTTTAGTTTGACTATTAATTGTAGTGAACTGAAATGACCTGTGGAGTTCCACAAGGCTCCATTTTGGGGCCCCTGCTGTTTGACAACTGCATGCGCCCACTGACTCAAATTATGTAAAAAAACAAAATATATTGCACAGTGACACACAAAAGCCATCTCACAATGAGACTGTAATCCCCTCCAAACTCTGACCAGATGCATTGATCAGATTGAAGACTTTCTCCAGTTAAATGATATCAACAATGACATTTTTGGAGCCAAAGAAGAAAGATGAAAAGTTAGCAATCATCTTCAGACGGCTACGTTAAAAACTAAAGACAAAGCCAGAAGTCTGGGTCTAGTCCTGGACTGAACTGAACTTCTGCATCAAATCAAGGCTGGTTTGATGTTAGACTTTTATCATATAAAGAACATCTGGAGGATTAAAGGACTGATGACTCAACTGGATTTCTGTGCGCATCTTTAGCAGACTACTGGAACGCTGTCCTTACAGGTCTCCCTAAAGTTCATCACACTGCTGCAGTTAGTCCAGAACGCTGATCCAGTCCTCACTTAGACCAGGAAACTGGATCATAGAACTCCAGTCCTCAGATCTTCACACTGCCTGTTAAACCTGCTGCTAGTTATAAACCACTGTATGGTTTTATTTCATGTATTTTTTTCTACTTTTTCTTTAACTTCCTGAATTTCTTCTTAAAGTTTGCTTTAAAGCCACCCACACTCAGCTGTAATGCTCCTAATGATTTTATGTAAATCATGTTTTAATTGTCTTGTAGATGTGCTATAAGAATAAAATATTCTTGCCTTCCTGGTTTGATTAGAACTATTTTACACGCATACGTCCACAACCTGAGACAGTCGGACAGCTGACTGGCTTGTAGACTAAAGAGTAGAGAGGAAAAATGAAGCGTTGCAACAGTTAGCTTAGTGCTTAAAGGTGTCCAAAACTATGTTGACATTCTTACATTGGTCTTTTTTCCTCCACTAAGTATTACATGACACCAGCTGCTGAGCTCAGGCTCAAACAGACCAGTAAAGGTGATTTGGACACAAAGTTCTGTTTTTTTAAATTTTTTTTATTTTATGTTTCCCTTGTTTCCTGTTCACCTGGGTTTGTTTAGCTTATCCATCCCACCTGTGTCTTGGTGTGTGTGTGTGCTACTTGGTTTCAGCTGTCACTTCCCAGTTTATTTGTAGTCCCCATGTTGTCTTTTTGTTTGTTAAATTCAGAGTCTGATCCAGCTACCCGCCTCGTTCTTTGTACCTCTTGTCTCCTGTTCTGCGTTTGGGTCCTCGCCTCCACCGCTCGGCGAATGTTGGCTTTAATGTAGAACAAATTAGTCTGAAATTGTTCTTCTGCCTCGTTGGAGAAACACTCTGCCATTTATTAGTCAAACTTTTATTAGTCTTTACTTTTTAACATGCATGTTTGTTTCATAAATTTGTTCCTTTTTAGGGAAATGTTTAAAGCTTGTGGGTGTCTTTTAATACCGTTCAGTGTTTTACTTCAAGGTAAAATAAACTACTAAACTCTTACTCAGTAAATTCTCGCTCGAGCGATGCTCCAATAATCCCAAAGAAGAGAGAACAACAAACTCAAGAAGCCTTAAATCATTCATTTTCTGCAGCAAGATATCATCAGAGTCTGCATGAGAGTGCAGTTTGTTTTGTGTCATCTGTTGGGGCTGCAGCATCAAATCCAGTTACTCAAACAAGCTGAATATAAAACCGGCTCTGTGCTGGGAACTGTGGAGGCCCTGGAGCTGGCTGTGTCAAACAAATATGTTACACAAGCTGTGTTTTATATCATCCTGAGAACAGCACAAAACTTAAACTTCACAAACAATAAACTGGTAATGGAAATGTCTAAATTAAAAAGTAAAGACACTCGACTATCGCTGAAAGGTTTTCACTCTCATGAGGTGGTTTTCAAATGTCTCGATGCTGAATTACATCATAAAAGTGAAATGGGAACACATTTACATGTTGCTGGACATAATGTAGTGGGGTTACAGTGTTACAGTGTTGAATCCTCATCAGACATGTGAACGGCACTGTTTTTTATCACCTAAACGCATGTTTGAGTTTGAGTTCCAGCACTCTTTCTGTTCGGTTTCCATGGCGACAAAAAACGTGTCGTTTTAGAGAGTTTTTTCAACTTGGAAATCCTTGTGACGTCCCGGGGGATAAGGTTCGGTGATTGGTTACCTTCTACTGGTTAACAAGGGCATGTACAAATACATCAGGCGGGTGGAAAATGTTGGATAAAGTTATTTCCAACGATGGCTGGTGAGTTTACCAAAGAGAGACATCCTGCTGCATTCGTTGCTGTGGGTTGCTGTTTTCCACTTCGTTTTCAGGCTCTGATTCAGGTTCCAACATGTAGGGCTGCATGCTATGTGTTGACATTGTATTTTGTTTTTTTTATTGAGTTCATATGAGCCTAATCCTTCTGTTTATGAGATGTTACAATGACGGTGAAAGCAGGTGCGGTGCGCGCTCCCGATGTAGTGCAGTGGCGGGAGGCGGGGCTTAATGCGGAAGAGTCTCAATCCACTCGTTTTGCCCACAGGCTGATCTGACAGCCTACGGAGAGGGTCGGTCTGAAGTAAATAAAGCCATTTGTGACAATAACTCCATCAATCCCAGCCCTTCTGGTCTCAGAAATAAAAATTAGCCTAAAATGCACATAATAGTTCCACTTTAAAGTAAAGCTGGCGTAGTACGGCTACACGGAGGAGACGGAACTCTTTTCACAATTAAAGAGAAAAATAGAACCACCATCCTTGATAACAGCAAACTGTTACAGATTAGAGAAATGAGGGGCTTTAAAAAGCCAAAGCAAAACCTTCACAGCAGGTTAAAAACTCTGAAACCACACTACCTGGTTAACTGGCACAAGCCGTGATCCTCATGAAGTGCATGATGACATTTTTAAAAATGTTGGTGTTTCTATTAGCATCTTTTTGATTAAATTTAATTTTTGCGCAATTCTAAGTGTAATGAAAACGCACCTTCTGGCACTTTCTCTTGCTTTTTCTTCCTCCAATAATGTCCCCTCAAGCTTTTTTTTATTAATCAGCCACCGAGCATGTTCAAAGCTGCCAGTGTTGATATCCAGTTCCTGGCATGTGATGCGGAACTCACAGCGACCCTAAACGCAGCGTCCCAGGAGGAAAAAAAATGAAGTGTGGTTTCTCAGCCTCAGGATGCTGCTAGGCTACATCAATTCCAGGAATCTGCATAATAAATGTCACTATCATCAAGCCGAGCTAGTAACATTAATTTTTACACACAGTTTTAAAGCTCAGAGGGTTGTTTGTCTATTTAGAGACACCGTAATAAACATGGAACAAATATAGCAACGGCCATGTATGTGGACCATAGACTGTATAAGAAAGATGGACGGAGCCTTTGGTGGTAAAAAGTGATGCCTATACGGAAGTGCATACAACTGCAGTTATCCCTTCATCCACTAGGGGCTGCAAAACAGCGAATCCCCATAGACTCCCATGTTAAAAAGACCAACTTCACAGCAGAAATAAACACGTTTACAGCAGAAATAAACACGTTTACAGCAGAAATAAACAAAAATGGTACAAAAATCCATTTTCGGTTTAATAGGTCAGGTTTACCTTCATGACAACTGTGGGGGGGAGTGAATTTTTTTCTAACTCGCCCGTTTATAAGTAATTTAATCTCCAAATTCGGCATATTTAGGGGCGTGTCCTTTTGATTGACAGGTACCCAATCTCCCACTTCAAGTCAGAAGAACGTAGAACAACTGTGGTTTTTAGCCGGTTAACAACGTGACTTAGCTTTAGCCCGCTTACCTCCGTTAGCTGGTTAGCTCCTGTTATCTCCAGGTTAGCGCGGTTAGCTCTTAGCTACAGAAAGCTCGGAGTTCGCTCGATGTCAATCATCCATCATGACGCTCACAGCCCCCCTCTCAGCTCCACCTCTTTGCCCATTTTTGTATTTTCCGGGACTGAGGACATGTGTGCCCCTGCCAAGATGGCGATGGTAGGAACCGCCCACCGAGCTTCAATTCTTTTTTTTGTTTTTTTTTTAATTGAAATGTATTTACAATACAATACAACAGATATACAGGAGAATTCCATAACTCACAACTCAAGCTCAGGGGCAGCATCATAGATCATTCTGGTTTTCACAGCTTTAGAATTAGTGCAAAATTTCAATGACTTCATGTACATATGGACATAACATAGGAAAACCAACATATTTGGTTTTTGCTTAGCAAATTTACAACAATGTATGTGAAATCTAGCAAGTAGAGTGAAGAGGTTAATTACAAATCTTATTTTGTGTGGAAGGTGAAAACTAAAACACCCAAATAAAACATAATCAGGCTTCTTTCTAACTTGATACTCCAGCTTCCTACTGAGGTACAGATTCACATCATTCCAGAAGACTTGACAACAGGAGCACTCCCAGAAAAGATGACGTATAGTTTCATCTGCTTGTTGACAGAAGGAGCAGAGATTTACAACATTTTATGGATGTTTGCCAGAAAAACATTAACTGGATAGCACCTGTGTAGAATTTTCAGTGACACTTCTTGCACTTTGTTGGTAATAAAAAATAGTCTGGGAAGGGACCAGACATTTTTCCAGTTTATATCAGGATATTCATTATTCCAGATAAAAACAGAGGCAGGTTTACAACTCACATCTCTTTGAATTAATTCTCTAATGCATTTGTTATTAGTTTTTGTACTAAGGGCTCTGAGTTCCCAGTAAAAAGTGGTGGCAGAGCATCAGGTGGAGCAGTTCTAGGTGCAGATGAGACCAGATGTTTGCTTCCTGAGGGATCGGCATCATTAACAACGGTAAATTCTCTAGGAGAAACAGGAAAATGGAATTTTTCAAGAAACTCACAATATGTAAGTAAATGACCATCCCTATTAAGCAACTGATTAACAAGCAGAATCCCATGTCCCACCCATGTTTTTAAATACAGAGACTTGTGTTTAAAACAGATATCCTGATTATTCCAGATGTAATAAGAGTGTGGAGAAAAGTTATGTTTGTATACTAGAGACCAGGAAAGAAGCATTTGCCTGTTGAGGTTGGATAATTTAATGGGTATTTTATCTATGTTGTAATTGCACCTTAATAGAAAGTTAAGATCACCTAAGGGTTCAAAAACGTGATGGGAGATAAGTCGATAATGACTTTGGATTTAACAAATACCTTTTGATCCATTTTATTTTAAAGGAAGAATGTAGTGTGTAAAAATCTAAAGCATTAAAACCACCAGAGTTTAAATCATTAATCAATACATTCTTGCGGATTTGATGGACTTTTCTTTTCCAGATGAAATTAAAAAGAGTTTTGTCAGCAGTCGAGCACACATCTTTTGGGACATTTAATGCAGAGCTGGCAGACACGAGTCTGGACGAGCCTTCAGCTTTAGACAGCAGGACACGGCCAGTTATACGAAGATCCCTCTGGATCCACAGATCAAATTTTTGTTTAATAGTTGTTATTAGGGGATTAAAGTTTTCACTAGTCCTCAAGTTTTCATCTTTGAAAATTCTCAGGTATTTAACTTTAGATTTTATGGGAATTCCTGAAACTTCTATTTCATTGCATGGTTTAATGGAGAACAAGTCACACTTCGACATGTTTAGTTTCAGGCCAGAAGCTTTAGAAAAAGCAGTAAGGTGCCCGGCGGGGCCGGTCCTCGCTGGTCCGGGCCTGCTGGCGCCTGTTCCCCCTGACTGCGGGGGACTCTGGCTGGGACCCCCCTCTGCCTCCTCCTGGGTCGGTGCATGGCTGGCTCCGGGGTGGGGCGGTTGGGGTCTGCGCCTGGGGATGGCTGCCGATGGCCCCTCGGGGGTACTCCTGGCGTGCCTCTTGCCTTTGTGTGGGAGGGGTCACACTGGCATGATCACCTTTTCCGGAACACGTTCCACTCTGCATGTTCTGCATGTGACACAGTCACCGAGTCGTCTGCAGTTTTATTCACTAACAGCAGCTAGTTTTCTCATTTCTGTTTGTTTCTCATTTATATTTAACTTTTTAGATTCATAGTTTAGTTACTATGATCTAAAGTTGGCTTGTATGTGTATGTATATGTGTTAATACTGGCAAGTGCGTATATGTTTGTACGTATGTATGTGTGTGTATGTGTGTGTATATGTATATGTGTACATATGTATATATTTGTGTATATATATATTATGTGTGTATACGTGTGTGTATATGTATGTGTGTGTATGTGTGTGTATATGTATGTGTATGTATGCGTGTGTATGTGTGTGTATATGTATGTGTGTGCCTGTATGTGTGTATGTATACATCTGTAGGTTGTTTTCTTTCTTTTTGTTTTTGGGTTATTTTTTAGTTGTTGTTTTTTTCTCTCCCTTTTCTCTCCCTTTATCTCTTTCCCTTTTCTTATGAGGTGTTTCTTCTCCTTTCTCTTTCTGTCTTTCGTCTGTCCTCTCTGGTCCAGCAGTACAAACTCTACAATTCAAACAACAATACAAAATAAACATAGAAATAAAATAAAAAATCAGAAAGTCAAGGGGATCATTATATCTATAAAGCTTCCCTTGGCAGAGAAAATTTGCTCAGCAGAACATCCAGACCATCATTCTGCTGCCTAAATGCTGGACAAGACAAAAAAAAAAAAAAAAAAAAAAAAAAAGCAGTAAGAATTTACTTGGGTTTTATCCTGTAAAAAAAGGGTGGTGTCATCTGCTAGCTGGCTTAGAGTGACAACCCTCCCTGCAACAGAAATACCTTTTAGCTCCCTGTTTTTAATATGAGTGGCCAGTATTTGCATTGGGAGTAAGAAAAGATGCGGAGAAACTGGACACCCTTGACGTATCCCTCTATTCAAATTAAACCTTTTGGTACTTCCATGTGGAAGTTTAATTGTTTGCAGAAGTATAAAGAGTTTTTATAGATTTAATAAACTGTTCCCCAAAGCCAAAAAATGCAGGTGCTGCAAACATGAACTCATGTTCCAGAGAGTCAAATGCTTTGTGGAAATCTAAGAACAGAATAAAACTGTCATCCTGGATTAAATCGGAGTAATCAAGAATGTCAAATACCAATCTAATATTGTCAATTATGTCCCTGTTAGGCATGAATCCATTCTGAGACTCATCTATGATATTATCTAGAACTAACTTTAGTTTTTCAGCTAAACAAATAGCAAGGATTTTGTAATCATTGTTTAAAATGGACACAGGACGCCAATCATCCAATAACAAGCTATCTTTATGTGGTTTTGGAATTAAAGTGATTAAACTTTGGCAAAGAGAGGGAGGAAATTTTCCAGTTTCAAAGCTTTCAAGAACTACTTTTAGGAGGAAAGGAGCTATTCCCTCTGAGAAGTGTGAGAAATTCAGAGGATAAGCCACCTGTGCCAGGAGGTTTATTTGGTTTGAGTTTGTTAATTGCTCGTTTCGCTTCATTAAGAGTTATCGGTTTGTCGCACATTGATTTATCTCCTTCACTAATAATGCTGACATTACTCACAGCACCAAAGAAATGGTGAACATCTTCTAGTGACAGTGTTGATTCATATAGAGATTTAAAATCATTTTCGCATATCGTAGCAATTTCTTTTGGATTATCAATAATCTTTCCATCTAAACACAATTTGTCTATACCGTTCCTTATATGCACCTCTGACAAATTTTCAGGTGGAATTGAAGACAGAGATTAATTCTGTCGTCAAATCATTTTCCTCTTTCATCCCATCTCTTTTAAGATTCGCACCAGTTTTTCTTAAGAGTTTTTGCAACTCAAATTTTAGGAGCTCCCAAAATTTACCATAAGATTCTTCTTGTTCTGCCAAATTCCAATATTCTAAGATTAAATCCTTTATTTTCAGTCTTAATGTCTCATTAATTAAAAGCTGAATGTTTAATTTCCAGTAGCCAGGGGTGAGTTTTTTCCTCACATCACATGAAGAAAAATTTAAAGTAAGGATTGTGGTTTTCTGATCAGTTAGAGGGCTTGGGTTAATTTCAGTCTTATATGGTAGGTTTAACATGGAATCTGATACCAGCCAAAGGTCTATTCTTGACTGGGAGGTGCCAGAGTTGTTACTCCAGATATATTCTGTACAATTAGGGTTATTTGATCGCCATGCATCTATCAAGCCATTTTCAGTCATGAAGTTAACTAGAGTGCTATTTTTTCTCTTTCTACCAGGGAATCAATCAATACCGTCATTAACTGTAGCATTAAAGTCTCCACCCAAAATAATTTTTACCTTCCCGAAACGTTTAACAGAAGAATTAATATGTGAACTTAGGATCATTAACAACTCCTTATTTTCTCTGTCATTGTTATACCCGTAGACATTTCCCACTAAGTAAAATTGATTTGATAAATAAACAGTCAACAATATAAAGTGTCCATTTTTATCAGTAAGAACAGAAGCAATCTTTCCTCCAGATTTGCATTTAAGAGTCATTGTTCCTCCCGAATGCTGGTTTCCATGCGACATCCAAAGGTCTTCCCCCCCACTGTGATTTCCAGAAATTATAGTCAGTTTCCACTGAGTGACTTTCTTGGACAAAACAGAAGTCTGCATCAAAGTTTTTTTGCATATAAAAATAAAGCTTTCCGTTTTGTAATGTCTCTTAAGCCCCGAGCATTAACAGAAAGACATTTTAGTACTGAAATTTCAACTCAGAAAAGTAAAACAAAAGAAATGAAGAGAAACTAGCAGTTATTACTAATGAAACTTTCCTCAAGAGTAAAGCATATTATTAGCATCATAATAAACTGTGCAACTCCAGATTATTGAAACGTCGAATTCAATTCAACTCACACGAACATATATTTTCACCAACATGCAGCTGATGGTCTTTCGGTCAGACCAGATCAATCTGCAGCAATCAGTCAAAACAAGCCAGACTCCAAAGCGATGATCTGAGTCGTGCCTTTCAATGAATCTCTTTGTTGTCAATAAAGGCTCTTCCTCCAACGCAGAAAGCTAACTTCTTCTCCTCTCGTGCCTTCATGATCTGTGGCCACAGACATTTGCGCAGCTCTCGATCCTCAGGAGAAAGGTCTTCTTTAAACCGGACCTTCCTCTGCTTCAGGTACTCTGAATTTTTGGACAGCTTCCATACGGTGCCTCCAAAATGCCTCATTGAAAACTGCAGAAGGATATCGCGGGGAAGCGTTTGGTGGAGAGTTTTCCTACCAAGCCTGTAAACTGAATCGATCACATCCTGGAACTTATCTTTGTGTTGAGGAGCCACAGTTTCACATATTTCAATCAGTCGTGCTCTCACATCTTCTCCCTCGGTCTCTGGAAGCCCTCTCAGACGCAGGTTCCATCTACGTTTGTATCTTGATAGTTCCTGAACTTTGTTTTCCAGGTTCACTATCTTCTCTTCTGCCTTGCTAACTCTCTCACCAGTGGCTTTCAGCGTACCTTTAATGTCTTGAACATCAGTTGCCAAAAAGTTGATAGATGTTTTAAGTTCCTCGATAGATTTACAGATTGTGCAGCCTTGCCTTGCCCCTCAACACCGCCACGATGCTGTCGGCCGTATCTCTCTCCATTTTTCCTTTCTTTGCACAAGGTTTTCTTGGTGAAATAGCAGGAATAGGTTCACTTTTACGTTTTGAAAGGGAGTTACTTGACATTACCACTTTTTGTAAGAGCCTTCGTAGATGCTGTAGTTTGACAAAAGTTTGAGGAAAGTTGCGAATAGCGTCTAGACATCAGCCGCCATCTTGGCCCTCTCCACCGAGCTTCAATTCAGCTCTTCAGAAACCTACGGGAGACGTCACGGAGGCTCCGCACATCTCTTTATATACAGTCTATGATGTGGACCCACAGGAAGTAGACCCAAATGGTTCCTTCTGAGAAAATAAAAGCTGTTGCTTTTGTAAAGTAATTAAATAAAAATAAAATACAGTTTGTAAAGATGTTACATATTTTTGTTGCTGTAATTGCTTTCTTTACGAGCTGCACTTTTAAGCTAAAACTATCTTGTTCTTGTCCATACTGGAGCATGCATCATAGCCAGTATGGCTTACTGGGATGACGGTCAACAGCAGCTTTGGTCAAATGAAGCCTGGAGTGTGTGAAGCCGGTGGAACCGCTGACGATTGAAGTGATTATTGAAAAGAAGATAAAGATGTAAAGAAATTCAATACACTCTCCCAGCGCCGGCCTGTTGACTGTCGCACCTCATTGCACTTAATTCAACACGTTAACACATGAAATCCATCACACTCGGATAGATCATTAAAAATTCATTTTCCTGCTCCGTATGAATTGACGTTCTCAAACCAATCTCAATTAATGGGTTTCTTTCTTCGTTGTAAGCTGTCAGGTTCTGTTCTGACTTTCACCGGCAAATCACACGTAAATATGAGCCTAATGACATCCACCTGGAGATAATAAATGACTGCAATTAAGACATTTATTGTTCAGTGCCTCACAATTCACAAGTGGAGTGATTCTCACATATATTAATTTGGCTTCAGGTGTGAAACATGCAGAGAGAATGGTTAATGGCTATTTTAATCCATATAGTGGCACAAAACATTGTTTTTTAGAGAACATCCATCAATAACCCTCATGACACCCACAAATATGCATTTCCAATGGCTATAAAGGGCATAAAATTGGCTAAAGTAAAAGGTCCTGCACTCAAAGCTGTTTAAAATCCATCTGCTGCAGATGTGTAGGAGGAAAAGGAAATTTAGAAACATTTGATTCATTTATAAATTAACTTATAATGAGTGAGGAAAACACATTGGAGTAAATGAGCTGTAAACTAATTAAAAGCTTGAAAAAAGATCAGACTGCCCATTAAATGGGACCCAAACAGAGTAGTAAATGAATGTGAATTAAGTGGTTTTGGGAGAGAGAGCTGAACGGAAGCTGAACTTGAACTCAACGAAACCTTTCATGCATATGAATGAAGACGCGTGGCCCGGGTGTCAAATGATTAACATATCTCAAACAGACTCCGAAAACAGCCGAGTTTCATCAGACAACTTGACAGCTGTAGTTTTTTTTTTTTCTTTTTTGTGCAATCAGATCAGCATCAGCTACTTTAAATGATAGTTTTGCAAGACCAAGCTGCAGCAATGATGTGCAAAGTCATTCCCAGTTTGTCTAAATCAGCTCACATCTGTGGAGCTGCATGCAGACAAAATGTGAGATTTACTCAGAGATTTGCAGCTTCAGTCACTGCTGAAGTACGTGTATAGTTTCAGGTTTGTGCAGATGTCGTGTTGATGTAAATGTTTTATGTAAGCATGAAAAATATACATGTGAAATGATTCAAATGGTTTTAATAATTAACTCTGTCATGATCATAGGACTGATCTTCAGCAGGATCTTGCTACATGAATAAAAAGGCAGATTGTTTGTTTGATAAGGTCTCCAACAATAAATAAGCTTGTTTTAGAGCGTGCAACGGCCGGCGTCGCCGTGCAACGGCCTGCTTAGATTTCTGACTAAACAGAAATCTAAGCAAACATTAAAATGTCTGAAAAGCCCTCAAGCCTTAAACCTTTTCTTAGGTTTTAAGCCACTGTACTTTAAAATTTTTATAAAATGTGCAATTGGCTGGCAAACGTTATCTACAAAGCAGATATCAGTTTATAGATGTAAATTATACAGATCCTGACTCTTTAAACCTTTCATGTGGAGTGCAGCAGGGTTCTGTACTTGGTATGATCTTGTTTTATATCATTAATGACTTGTGTCTTGTTTTTCCAGTTGTTGAAGTGCTTTTCATTTTCTGATGACACATCTTTGTTCTGCTGTTAGACCATTTAAAACAGCTACTGGATGCAGTGGACAAGGAGTTTGAGTTAGATAGTTTGAGATTCATTCACTGGTTAACAATCTACTTTGGAAAAACAATGTATTATATTTTCTAAATATGCATCAAATTAATCATTAATCAATCATAATATTCATTCATGCAAATAGTAAGTTTCCAGGAATATGTAATTACAGAACTTCTTGTTTGGGTTCTTGCGCTGCAACTGCTGATGAAGCTACAGTGCTCGTAGCTCCAGGCCGTGGAAAAAACATTGTAATGTGCATCTTCAAAACAATAAGTTAATGATAATAAAGAAAAACAGAAAGCACAGGAGTAAAATAGTGGAAACATATTTTACAAAAATAAACCAGAAAAAAAAAGAACTAATAAGTCAACTAAAAACAGAAGGAAAAAAAAAACAAATATATGCAACATTCCAAAAAACATTTTGATTGCTAAAAACACCAGTTTATTCTAAGTAATTAGATACCAGTAGAAACAATATTTGATCCAAGCCAACCTGCAGCCCGTCACTCTTTGGATCTTCCACACTGGCTCCTCATAAAGTTGGTTAAAATATAACCAACAAGTGATGCTAAATATCATAACAAATGCATTTTTCATGGAATAATTTCATTGAAATTCCTTTTTTTCCCCATATTTTTCAAAAATATCCATGTCCCATAAACTGCATCTTTCATCTTTTCAGAAGTTTTATTCTATATTTTAAAACCTCTAAATAGCAATAACATTGTAGTTATGGAGAATAGCAAATTTCCTCCAGCTCCACATGTCCCTAGTAGAACAGCTACTGCAGTATCGTCAAATAGTTTTTTTTCTTCTGCACTGCAGGTTAGAGAAGAAAATATTTTATTTAAACCATTTTCTGACAGACATAAGCATAAATGAACAACAACGATGAAACCTGAAACATTTTCTGTGATTTTGTTACACGCTGCACCTTTACGACGTGCTTTGCTAGCAGTTGGATAACATCAAATCAGCAAGAAACCGAAGCGCAGACGAGCTTCATTATTTGCATTTTTCAACCTTCTTCTGAGGAATTTAAACATCCAGCCTCACTGGAGGCTCTGATCTCCACCTTTACTAAAGCAGCGCAGCGTGCCAGGTTCATTAGGAGGAAAAGTAGGTAGAAAAATCCCGGACATGAAACAGAATGAAATAATAACCTCTACAATTCTTTGAACATACCGTAATGACAATTTCTCATCGTTATCTGATGCTTTTTTAGCTTCAGAGAAGCGACTGGATTCAGACATGAAAGCATTTCAGCAAGGCGACATCAAACTTTCATCAAGCTAAGTACTCAAACCTATGATGACAATTCTCTGAGCGCGACTCACCCCCCCTTCAACTCACCCCGACGCTTCTGCTATCTGAAAGAATCTGGAATTTTAACTACAGGACAAAATCAGAGTTTCTGCACAGCAGAGCACGGTTATCTCCAACTCCTTATCATAAAGGGTGATCTGGTGCTTCACAGACCACTTTAAAGCATTAATAGGAAGCCTGCGTTCTGCATTCCACTCATGAGAGGAAAACTGGGAGGGTGCGCGTCGAGGTGGGGCAGTCATGATTGTTTTTGGCGTGCAAGTCACCGAGGACGCACAGCCTAAAGGCCACATGCCTCCATCTGGCATTTCCCTTCTTTATGCTGGCTGGTCTTGCATTTCCCTGAGCTGCTTTTTCGGATGCGGTGGGGGGGGGCGTGGTATGGGGTTACATGTGATATACGTAATAATAACAGAAGTCATTGCTCTGTTGGGAAATGTCAGCATATGATGCCAGTAAAGAGGCGCACAGAGGTCTGCTAGATGTGACAGCATGAACGCAAACAGCAACGCTGGAGAATCTCATGTCTGCTCGTGTGACAGATCAACTGATTCTTCAGAGCCAGAAAGTGTTTTTCCCTCTTCTCACTTCGTCTTGTACAGCCCTCTTCAAAGAAGTGCAAGCAGGCAGTTATATAAACCACAAACTGCAGGGCAAACGAGGATCCAGACCCAGACGCCGTCGTACACATAGACAGAATCTGACATTTACTGGACAGGTTGCCATAAATATTCTTGATAAATATGTAGAGCTAAGCTACTTACATGTAGATCCTCCACAACTGTCGTAATGTAGCTTAAACGTAGCTTAAAGTCGCATTCACGCCCGGCTGCAGACAATTCATTAAATGCTCAACACAAAGAACACAAATGTTGTCATCTGGGGAACAAAAAGGACTAAAACACGCCATCCAATCATTTTAACCGGCCCGTCCTAAACGTCTGTATGGTGAAGTGTCTGTCAAACTTAACTACCATTTGTCCCGCCCCCTCAACCCTTCTGAAACCCCTGACTGCTTTGGAGACGTGGCTTCAGGTGCACATCTGAAGAAAGGACTTGTGAATTGTATATTGTCACAATGTAGGTAGCTTGATGTGCTTTTCCAGTGTCCTACCCTCTCTTTGAGAGTTAATTCTGAACCTGCATGCTGTACAAAACGTTGAGCATGCGCTGCAGGCTGAATCAGGCGAGGATGACGCAGTCACACACCTGTCAGCGCTTGTTTTCAATGCAACTCTCTAAAGCAGAACTGAAATGTGAAATGAATCTCTTTCCTTTTAGCCTGGGTTCTGTAATTTAGAGCCACTGAGTAACTGGGTCTCCTGAGGAGGTGCACAACCTCCTTCGAGGTGAAAACTCAGACAGTGCTGTGCATCATGGGAGCCAGCAGGTACACAGTGAAGCATGAAAGAAGTAAAGACAGAACCATTCAGTTGAAACAAAGAGCCTACGCAGAGCCTGGACAATGATTTCATGGCTGGAGCGCATCGTATTGGACTTGGGAGTCCTTCTTTCCATGAAACTTCTGGGCCTGAACGCGATGAGTCCCACAATGATGGATTGAGTAATCATTGTGATCGAGCGGTTATGAAGCCATTATTTAGTGGACTTCACAATAAAAATGGGGATGATTGGAGGAAAATTGTTGGCACAGATAACAGCAGAGGGCTGTAAACTGTGTGCTTCAGTCAGCTGTCTGTGAAGATGAATCCTCTGTAGCGCTTGTTGTTGACACTAAATGGAAATTCCTGCTGCAACTTTCAGCACAGAAACGCTTCTAATGTCTATTTTTGCCTCATGGATTGTCACTGTTCTGTATCAAAAGACTAACTTGAGTCAAGCCTGCTTATTGTACACGTTTATAACTCTGTGCTTAAAGAATTGTTTAGAAAATTTTACTTTAAAAAAACCAAACTTAAATTTCTGAACTGGAGAAGAAAATGGTAATTACTGACATCTAGTGGTGAAGATGCAGAAAGCATCTAACAGGAAATGGCATCGCTGTTAAAGATTGTTAAAAATCCAACCATAGGAATGTGTTGAACTAAGTTTTGTCCTGTAATCCTTGTCGAGCATCGTTGGTGTCTTTAAACTTGTAGTCAGTCTGCTTATCTATGGAACATGTGATTGTCCATAGATATATGGACAATATGTATGTTTTATTGTTTCTTCTGTACAGCACTTTGGTCAACTTTGTTGTTTTTAACGGTGCTTTATAAATAAACTGGACTGGATTGGATTGGATTGTCTCATGAAACCAGCTCCCGGTCTGGGTTTGGGAGGCAGACGCCCTTCTACCTCCAAGATCAAGCCCTCCTTTGTGATAAATCTTATAGTTGGGGGTCCAGCCATCCCTTAGTTATGCTGCTGTGGGTTCAGACTACTAAGCAATGTCCCATGATGCACTGAGCTCTTCCCTCTTCATCTCTCTGCTCCTCATCCTCCATGTAGAAACATGTGACAGTACTGACATCATCTTTCTGCAGGTCTTCCTGGATAAAAGCTGCAGTGCATGTTGGTCTTCCCTGCCCTTTGCTCCCCAACCGGTCCAGGCAGATGGATGTCCCGGCTGAGCTGGGTTCTGCTGGAGTTTTTCCTTCCCACGGTCGCCTCGTGCAGCTCAGGATGGGGGATTGGATCCAAGTCCAGATTCAATGCAATCTGTTGGTTTTTCCTTAACTAGGCTATATGCTGTAAACTGACTCAAACTGGTGTGTCTGCAAAGTGTCCTGAGATGACACTGTTGTGACGTGATGCTGTACAAATAAAGCTAAACTGAACTGAATCATCTTGGAGAAAGAGACAGACAACCATCTTAAAGTAGTTTCATGCTTCTGGACCTTCAGCTGCACATATTTACTCAAAGAAACAGACGCTAACTTGTGAACGTGGAAGTAATGTTTAACATTACTGATCTAAATGTCAAACTACTTTTGATTTGAAGTAAAGCATTTCCGTTGTACTTCTATATAAAATCTGTCATTTAACAATTCAGTTATTGTTTTCTATCCTCCATTACTTATATTATAAAGAAACTAAAATCTACAACTTTCAAATAAGTACAGCAAGGATGCTTTCGTCTGAATTAGTCTTAATCTTTTACATTTTTACTAATCTAAGCAAAGTATTCATGTCCTATAACTACAACCTGCTACAGTTCAAAATACGCTTTTTCATTTTTTTTTCCCAGATCGCTGAACCTCACCATAGTTTTCCCATTTTTCAGCTTTACAACTTCTTCTTCAGTCTGACTGAAACACACAGTAATGCAACCCAGAAATTCAACTCTGTCACTTTTCTGGCATCACTGAGTTGAGGACGGAGACCAACAGGACGGGAGGACCGTGACTCCGAGGACAGAAAACCACCGGAGAGCCAGAACTGCAGCTCAAAGTGGAAACATAAAAGACACTTCAGAACTCCTCGGAGAAGCCTTTCATATGCAAAGAGTCTTCGTTTGACGTGGCGCTCCTGACAGGCTTTCATTGTGCAAGAAACAAAGAGGGTTTTTTTTTTTTTTTTTTTTAACAGATAAAATTTCTTCCAAATTCAAACCCCCATTTGAATCAAACCCTGTGAGACCCTGACGGACCGTGCTGCAGCTCAGGAGCCCTCTTCAGCAGCACCGTACCCAGTGGATAATGCAGAGTTCACCGCTGGCTCATGCCTGCAGGGAACAAAACAGCCGAGGCTGGAGCCCACATGTACCGTACACAGGAAGGCTGGAAAAACCAGACTTATGATCTGGTGGCTGTAGACCAGATTCTGATCCGGTTCCTTTTGAATCATTGCAATTTGCTATAAATGATTATTAGAATGCTAACGTGTCTTTGCACGTTTTTTATAATTGTATGTATTCCTGATTGGCTGTTTGTTTAAGCAATGGGAAAATAAACAACAGATCCGATCCAGTTCTGTCTGGGAGACCAGATCCGGCTCTGTCAATGAGACCGCTGAGATCTGATGCAGCTACGCTTTTCTTGCGACTGAAACACGTTTTTAAAGAAGTCTGATTCAGCATGAACGCCGTCTGGAATAACGTGTCACCAGGATGGTCCCAGCATCCTGATGTGAATGCACCTAAAACCAGTTTCTGATTTAAAAAAAAAAAAAAAAAAAAAAAAAAATTAAAAAAAAAATTGTATGTGCTGATAATTATTTCTAATGTCCAAACCTTTAAAATGTGATCTCGTTAATGCATCAGGTGATTGATCACTGACATAATCTGATTGGAAACCAGTGTAAGGAATGTAGAACGGGAGTGACGTCTGGCAGCTGCAGTCTGAATCTGGGTTTCCAGATGAGTTCTTGGACCCCTCAGTGACTGCAAGGTGTCCAGATCCTGTAGCTGTAGAAACGGGCCCGTATGACCATCCCTCCACCACCGTGCTTTACACTGGGAATGAGGTGTTGATCACTTTGTGCATTCTTTCCAGACATCTGCATTTTAGTCTGGTCTGTCCTGCATTGTTCCAGAAGTGTCATAGTTTCTTCAGATGGAACTTTGCCAACCTCAGCCGTGCTGCCATGTTGCTTTTAAAGCAAAGAGGCTTTTTTCTGCACCTTTCAGTCTTTAAGTTGCATGAACTTTAATATTTCTGGATACTGGAGAGTCTGAGATGTACCCGTTGGGATTTTTCAGTCTGGCTTTGGGCTCAACTTGCTGGGAAGTCCACTTCTGGGAAGATTGGTAGCTGTCTTGAATGTTTTCTATTTGAAATTGTTTTTACAACCCTTCCTGGGTTGATGGACAGGAACAGCTGCTTGTCGATTGTCATTGCTACTGTCTTTCCTCCTGGGCATTGCATTAACACACCTGAATTCTGCAGAGCAGCAAAGGTCCTGCTTATATAAAGACCATTGCACAAAATAATAAATTAATCAGAGCATCTGCACACCAGCAGCAGTCTACCACTTAATTCCCATGGAAGCAGCGGACTGTTCCGGGTTATTACTGTTCAGCTGAAGAGATCTCCATCTGTTGCAAGCAGAGGAATTCTTTTTGCCTCCCAGTCTCAATAATCCAAACTTTGAGATGAAAAGTCATAAAATGGGGAGCCAAGTGCTCGTGCCTCCCCCAGTTTCCCTGATGATGCGATGATGCGAAGCAGCAGGCTGAAGAGTCACTGGTTGAGTTCTGGTGAAAGAACACTGAGTACCGGCCAAACAGCAAGCAAGACACAACAGCTTGTTGTAACAAAGCAATCTGGAAATACAAATGCATTCCAAATGTGCACCTTTAGCAACCCCAGTTTTGTGTAATTTTGTACGATAATACATTTTTGTTGTTGTAGGGGACAGATAAGACATCCATGTACGACTTACAACATGTTTGTTTTGAATTAGGACCCAGAGAGGGAACTCGTAGAACTTGTCTTGGGTTGAATAATTGTGTTGTTGCTTATTTCTGACATATCAAACACTTGTATATCAAAATGCTCATCCAGGATATTTTATGGAGTCAATTTCAAGAAATGATTCCACATAAATGACGAAACAAAGGTATGAGATAGAACAGGAAGTCCGACAGAGGTATACGGACGCATGCTGGCCATTAAACCAGCAGAAAGTACAATGGCATAAAGAGGAAGGTGGGTAAAGTCAGCAAGATACAAATGTTACCAGCTTGATGTGCAAAGAAAATGTTCTTTACACACATGACTGATTGATTCCAGCTAGCCTGAACCCGTGAGGCCCAAGAGGAAAGTCAGTTACATCATGGCATGAAGTAAATGACCTCGGTAACCAGCTCTACTGTAGCCTCAACCCAACTGGATCGATATTTCAAAAGATCAAGATAGAATAAATCAAGGAATCAGTCCATATTTCTGACCAGAATATCAGCATACACACATAAACAAATGCTTCATTAGCACTGGACACATTCTCAGCATTCAATCTTCCGTTATTTCTCATATAAGTTGGTCCAGACTCTCTGAAATGGGTTCTTGCACAACACATCAATAAATCAGTCCATACATCTACCTCACAGAACGCATTTTCGGCAAAACATTGCAATAACAAAAGTTCACAGCTTGTCCTCTCTCCACAGGGATGCCACAAGTCTCGATACTGGGACCCCTTTGTTTGCAATTCACACCATGTCTTCTGGTCAAATTTCCCTCCATGGCGTCTTTCATGACTGAACTCAATCAGGATGTCACTTAAAACAGATTCCTAGTGGTGCTTGCCTCCCAGGGACTTCCACAAGCATGAAGGAACACTGTCTTTAACCAAAGTAGTATAGTGGTCAAACCAGCCGAATACTTCAGACTACACAATATCCCCAATAAAGCGCCTTTCAACATCAAAAAGAAAAGTATCCGTATAACCTGGTGTCATGGCTGAAGTCACATTTAACTTTTTCTGCTTTGCACAGCAAAGCACAAGAAAATCAGACTATATGACACATGTTAGGTCATAGTTATATCAGTTATGTATGCTCTATTTGCAAATATCCCTTTAAATTGTACAAAAACACACAGGAGCATCAAAAAGATATTTCCAGCCACTGCGTAATAAACTCTTCTGCAAACTATTTGAAATTCCAAGTCAGTAATGTTGCCCTCAGTTACTATATTCTGAAGGTTTATATTCCCTTTTGATGTCTGCTTTCCTATAAAAAAAAAAAAACCAAAAAAAAAACAAAAGAATTCCTTACTGTTCTGTGGTTTCATGAGGATTGAACAAGCTACTAAATGCAATGGAACATGAACTGCATTGCAGTAGTCAAGCCTGATTGTAATGAATACTGATGAAAACGTGCTGCACGAGAATGTTGGGAAACTCGTGACAATAAAATTATTCCAAACTACCTCTCAGTAAAATCTGAAACAGAGTAATGGCAGAGTGTCTTTGACTCTTGGGCATAAAAACTAATCTTGGTTTCATCTGAATTGAAAAGGAAAACCAGACCATAACATCTTCATCAGGCCCAAATCATCGGAAACAGATTAGGTTCAACAGGTTCAATGAACAAATAAAGCAGGGTGTCATCAGCATAGCGGTGGAAAGACATGTCATATTTCCTAATGATGGTGGTAATGACATGGATAATGATGATGCCTGATGGGTGCATGTGCAAAGAGAACAAATAAGACCCGACCTAGAACCCTGTGGAACACCATTAATGGTTAAGGTGTCCGTGAAAACAGATAACCGTTGGCGCTTTGCAGACACTGAATATCGTCAAACCTTTCTAAATGTTTGTTTTGTCAAAGTAAAAGCACAGAAAAATGATTTCTGGTTTTAACTTCCTCCTCAAAATCCAAATCTGGTACTTTTCTTTGGCTTAAGGTAAAAATAAATTAGTAGTCTTGTATAAAAATCCATCTTAAGATAAGTTGGTGTTTCTAAAAATGGGCTTAAAAATGGAATGAATAATAAAATATTCAACCAAATAAGATGCAGATTGACTGACTCGTATGATTATTAATCATTTAACTTTCAAGTTTGGCTGCCAGATGGGAGCTTAACCTAATGCAAACATGGATTTTATTTAACCTTTTTACAAACAAGCAAAGCGTATACATTGTTTAAGATACTTTTTCTACCTGAGATTCATGCTGAATAAAAGATTACAAGACAGTACATGATAAAAAAAAGAGGCTTTTCTTCATATAGTTGGTTTAGAAAATGTCCAGTAGCAACATTTTCTCTAAACAATGACTGACTGTGAGAACTAATGGAAAATAAAGTGTGTTTCTACTGAGCCTTGCAAACCAGACATTAATTTAATCCCTATAATTAAAATAAGTGCCTAATCTTTTCTAACAATAA
This sequence comes from Telmatherina bonti, assembly GCF_933228915.1. Classification (NCBI taxonomy): domain Eukaryota; kingdom Metazoa; phylum Chordata; class Actinopteri; order Atheriniformes; family Telmatherinidae; genus Telmatherina; species Telmatherina bonti. The sequence continues at coordinate 7,469,309 of NC_136625.1, read as the reverse complement.
GACTTGAGTCTTGTTACAAGGTATGTAAATATTTACTGGTTTTTTTTTTTCTGGGATGAACTGTTTTCTCCATCAACTCCGCTATTCAGGAAAAAAAAAGAAAAAAAAAAAAAAAAACTAAATTACTCTAAATTTTACCATCTCAGACAAAATCCCCTGAAAACGCCTCCAGAGGCTGATGTGTTGTCACAGGCAGAAACGGATAAATGAAGACAAAATGAGGAGGATGCTTTAAAAGGGCCACAGAATCAGCTCGTCATCCTCACAAGCAGGCAGGCTGACACATACAGTGGTTTGTTACCATGGTAACACATTCTCTACGCAGAAAGCCGTCCACTTGTTCACAGATTAACAAAAAGGAAAAAAAAAAAGACAAGACAATCAACAAACAGGCGAGACAACTGAGAAGATCATGCACTGCGAAAAGAAAACAAAGAAGAAAATGGCCATCTTGTCAAACAACATCATCCTGCAGTGACGTTCCAACCGTCGCGCATTTTCCCGCTTCTTTCCAGTCGGTTAAAGAGCTTATCAAACGCCCACGGATGATTGGCACGGTTCAGTTTTAACGTGAACTGCAGAACAAGTTGCCAGTTGACAGACGTTGTTTCACAGTTTGATAAGAGAGGATAAAATCTGTTGCGATTCGAGCAGCGGCGGGACTTACGTTCTGGTTTCCCACAATGTTGTCGAAGGGGAGCTCGGGGCTCCAGGAGGCCTCGTTGAAAGTGGCGCTGCTGGCCCGACGGTCGGCCGAGCTCGCCGCCTCCTTCATGATATCCTCCGGCAGGGTGAGCAGACTCTCCTCAGGCTGCTTGATCAGGTACGTTTCGATGTTGTGGCGCCGCAGGAAGTCATTGCGGTCCTTCCCGTGGCCTTCCTCCACCTCGTAGTCCCCGTTCAAACAGTCCAAAGCTGCTTTGGAAATGTGGATCCTCCTGAAAATAGAAAATAAAATAGAAGTTTGTTTAACGGACGCAGCTGTTTGTAAACAAACTTCACTGGATGGAAATGAAACTTTTTGTTAAAGAATAATATTTCCCTTCGTGTTCCATCAGCTTCCTTTAGATGGCGTCAGTATCTAGGAACCGTTGATCTTTAGTTTCTTTTTTTCCTTCGTTAACCGTGGTGTCATAAAGGAGTTCTTGCATTTCTGCCAAAGGGTTCAACAGATCCTTTCTATCTTTGGCTTTTCCAGTTTGGAATTTCTCTAAAAGTTTCTGCCATTCTTATAGTCTGCAAATGAAACAGCCCAAAAGAAAATTAAAACTGACATTTTCATGGAGTTTAACACAAAATGGTTTTGACTCATCCATGCTTGGAAAGACTAAACCTTGGATTAATGCCCCTTTTTTTTTTTTTTTTTACCCAACCGTGACACCCTCACCAGTCACTCTGCGTTTTATGTTTAAATTATTGGAAATTTTAACTTTACAACCTGTAAATAGCAACTAAATAGAAAGAATTTGGACAGTGAAAACAATAAAAATATTTTTTTACTTGTTTCTGTTAAATATGGTTCAGACTCATTAACAAATAATACAATTATATTTTTGCTGTTTTTTTTTAAAAAACATTCCTAATTTTTCTGGAAACAATGTTTGTAAATTTAGTGTTTACTTTCCTTAGTTAAGCTCATTCCCCACAAACTCCAGAGGAAAAAAACCAAATTAGCTATAAAGCTTCAGAGTTGGGAACATTTGTATAAGAGGATCTATTTTTAATTCCTGCAACATTTTTACAGCCATTTCCAAACCCAGTCTGTGTTGGGTTCTGGGCAGGTGGAAGAAACAACATTAATGTGATTTTTGTGAAAACAGATATCTGCTTTAAGACCAAACAGGAAAAAAACTTCGTACAACCTCTGAGAGCCGACAGTCACTTCTACAAGACTGGGATTTCTGGGAAGAAGATGAACGCTTAAATCTCTGTCAGACATCTTTATTAAAAAAAAAAAAAAAAAATCAGACATTTTATCTTTTTATTTATTCCACATATCTTCTAAACTGATTTTTTTTTTTTTTTTTTTCTGAAATGAGAGTTAACTTGAGCCAGTTTAATTCATGAAGCCGTTGGCCCTGAAAGTCCCTTATGTGTTGTCCTCAGTCTACCCCTCTAAGTACCTACATATCATACAAAAAGGACTAAAACGCACTAAAAATCCAATCAAATCCAATCAGCCTGTCCTAAACGTCTGGATGGTAATGTCTGTCCAACTCAACTGCCATTTGCCCCACATGTCATACCTGGTACATACGTTACTGAGATGTGTGTGATGCATACCGATCCAGGCTACAATAACTGCAGATTCAGGAAACACTTATTTCAGACCAGTTTCCTTTGAAGTAGCAGAAGCAGAAACGCTTCATCTGCTCCAAAAATAATGAACCAGGGGTGTCCAAAGTCAGTCCTCTGGGTCCTGCAGGTTCTCAACGTATGCCTGTTCCAACACACCTGGCTCGCATTAATCTGCACGGTGACTACTCAGTCTGAGTCAGATGTGTTGGAGCAGGAATACATGGAAAACATGCAGGACCAACTTTCAGAACCCCTAAAATACACGATCCAACAGCACTGATCCATATTTTAAGCAATAAGTAATAATTTGAGGCTAAAACAGGTTTTTCCATCTAAGGAGTGAAGTTGTGACTTTACGCAGCTGAAATTGGTTCAAATAAACACTTTTCTTTCCAGAAGATTTTCATCCGTTAGGTTCTGGACAACAATCTGTCTAAAGCGTCGCAGCAGGATTCAGTGAATGTGAGGTTATGTTGCAACTTTCAGCGCTGAAACACCTGCAGCATCTGTTCTCTCATCCAACCAGGTTTCAGTCTTACAGCCTCTCCGTTTGCAGGTTGGACATCTTACTTCTTCTCTATCTGTCTGTAGATGTTATAAAAATGCAGGCAGAGGCAGCGTTTGCAGGTTTCTGTTCATAGCAGTGAGTGTTGCAGGTGATTTCAGCCGTGGATAAGCAGACGAGACAACACTGGAGTGTGCAGGTGTGAATGGACTCATGCACAGCGACAGGTCACTGACTGATCGTTGCCAGATTCAAAGGTCAGCGCCGCTATTTCCCAGTTCTTATTAGAGAGACTTTGCTGGATGAGATTAAATCCTATAAAAAACATAAAGAGGGAAATACAGTGAGCTGTTCTGTGTTCGGCTCAGAAATGCTGTTGGGAACCTGCAGCTACATCCGGTTGTTATGCAACTGATTTGATTAAAGAGCACAGGTCAGGGTTTGACTCTGAAACAGATGCTGGCAGAAAACTCAATGCAAGCAGATCATAAACTAATCCCATCACAACACAAAGACCAGATTTAACCATTTCACATCTTCTGTCAGCAAATTCCAGTCCAGATCGACCCAGTAAAGGCATAAACCAAAGTCCCACCAGGGTGACTTCTCTGCAGACATACATGGGGTGGCAACGTGTGGTGATCTCTCACCCGGGGATGCCGCCCGACTCCAGCTTGTTGGCGATGTCCACGTCCCAGGACCAGACGTCAAACTGCCACTTCCTCAGTCCGAGCACGCCACACAGCACCGAGCCTGAGTGGATCCCGATACGCATGTCGATGTCATGCTTTGTGCGTGACCTCACATATCTGAAAGAGACAGAAGAGACACAAACAGCAACGTTAACGGTGATTCACTGAGCAGAGGAGCAAACGGGGAAGAGATGGTTCACTTTGCAGGAAGGGAAACCAGAAGTCACTGTAAACAGGTACTCTAGTAGTCTTCCTGTTAAATCACAGCCACAGACTGGTACAGCGCCCTGCGATGGACTGGCGGCCCGCCCAGGTGATTGCTGGGATAGACTGAACTGGACGAAGTAGTTAAAGACTGAACGAGTGAACAAAAACTTAATACACATGACAGGATGTGTGTGTGTGTGTGTGTGTGTGGATATTCGTTCACACGATGAGGAGACTCTACTCATTTCTGAGCTCGTGATGTTCTTTAACTTTTATCTGTTGAATTTACAAACTGTGATTTTGGAGTTCCTCAGGGTTTGCTACAGTTGCAGTGTGTGAACGTAAGCTAAGGCTAGCTGCTTCTTTGCTCGCATTTTTTTTTTTTTTTTTTTTTTTTTTGTTTGCAGGTCGTATCCAAGCGGCAACCTCCAGCGGTTTAAAGTGAAGCCTATGCAGAAGTGCATAAAACTGCAGTTCCCCCTTCATCCACTAGGGGCAGCAACACAGAGCTAATCCCCATGGACTCCCATGTTTAAAAGACCAACTTCACAGCAGGAACAAACATGTTTACAGCAGAAATAATCATGTTTACAACAGGAATAAACATGTTTACAGCAGAAATAAACATGTTTACAGCCTGGTACAAAAATCCATGTTAGATTTAGTAGGTCAGGTTTACCTTCATGACAACTGTGGGGGGGAGTGAATTCTTTTCTATCTTGCCTGTTTAAAAGTAATTTAATCTCAAAGCCCGACATATTTAGGGGCGTGTCCTTTTGATTGACAGGTAACTGATCTCCCACTTCAACTAAGAAGAACGTAGAACAACCGCGGTTTTTAGCCGGTTAACAACGTGACTTAGCTTTAGCCCGCTTACCTCCGTTAGCTGGTTAGCTCCTGTTATCTGCAGGTTAGCTCAGTTAGCTCTTAGCTACAGAAACCTCGGAGTTCGCTCAATGTCAATCATCCACCATGACACTCACAGCCCCGCTCTCAGCTCCACCTCTTTGCCCATATTTGTATTTTCTGAGCGAGATGACGCGCTTGACGCTGCCAAGATGACGACGGTAGGAACCGCCCACCGAGCTTCAAATCAGCTCTTCAGAAACCTAGGGATGATGTCACGGAGGCTCCGCCCATCTCTTTGTATACAGTCTAAAGCTGTATCACATTATTTGTCCGGCTGCTGTCGGTTCTGGAAGGGAACATGGCCGTGCACGTTATTTTGTGATGTCAGAGCGATGTTAACCACAAGACGTTCTCTGCTGCTGTTTGCTCCGATCTGCTGCGTTAGCATCCTGCCACTGCTGCTTTGTGCTAACTGTTGATGTCCAGCATATAATTTAAAAAGCACAGTTCTATTCAGTCAGTCTGAAATGCATCTGCAGCTGTCTCCTCCAATTCCTTGCAGAGTCCATCATACAGCTGCTTTCACAACAGGTGGAGAATATAAACAGTCTGTGTTCAGTCACAAAGTGGGAAGTTTGGGATCCATAAAGGATGACTTCATCTTTACTTCCAGGTGAAAAATACTTCTTCACTCATGCAGCTATGCAGAAAATCTGCACCGCACCTTTCATCATATCTAGACCGCTGTTTGCTTTGAGTCATTTTAATTTGTCTTGTGGGATTTTATATATTTTATCAGGACTTTGTAAAGCCTTTTCATAATGTCTGAAAAAAGATTTGAATTATTTCTGCATGAATATGAAATGTGTTTCAGGTGGATGACACAGCAAAATCTGAAACGTTCATGCTAGATTGATATTGTATCATGAATGCAGGACATTCAAGGAAGAATCTGATGGTAATTCCTTCATTTCAGACCATTTGACCAGTGGTGGGTGACCAGTCTACTACTTCTTCTGCTCATCTATGTGACATGCATCAGGTGCAGTCTTGGTCGGATGATGTCTAAATGTGGACAGGGTGATGAAGAGGACTGTTGAGATAGAAGCTGCTAATAAATCGGAATATCTACTAGTCCATTCATACTACAGACACTTCTTTTGGGGCTTTTCTGCAGGTATTCACCCTGTTAGCATGCTGTCTAACTCCATAAACACTGAAAAGCATGTTAAAAGGTAAAAAAAATGTCGAACTAAGTTAATGTTAAAATACATTTTAGGTTCATTCTGACATCATTCAACAAGCCAAACATCCTCAACTTTCTGTGAGTGATGTATGTTAAAATTTTCAATAATGCATCTTTTGACTTCATTTAAATTAAAATGTATGTAGCGTGTAAGAAATACAAGCCACATCCAATTAATTTATTTGTTATTTTATATTAATAGGCACACTACTTTTCCGCTTGCTGGAATCAGTATCAACATCTTTAACACAAAAAATGAGTATGCAAAAAAGATTTTTAAAAAATTTGAATAATGATGATGATGGTGACAACACCAACAATAATAATAATAATAGTAGTAATAATCGTAATAACACCTGAAACATCTGTACTGTAAAACAGTCAGAATTGTTGCAGTACCACAGTCGTCCACCAGGGCTAGCATCAGCTTACCCACAACAAGGTTTTTAGCAAAGTTTTTACTGTAAAGTGATGCAAAAGGTCTCAGAAACCGGATGCATTAATTCGCAGATGTTAGAACATGAATAAACTAAATAAAATACATTTTATATATGACAATAATAAATAAATCTGAGATGGGAATACCTGATGAAGATCATAAAAATGTGCGTTGAGTTATGTGTGCATTATATTGAGGTATAAAACACACACTGTGCGATTTTGTTTTGTAAAACATTGCAGAAGTCAGACGATGGAACACACATTAACGTCCATGAAACTGACCTTTGATTGAGACGCAGCGGCGACAACAAATCTAGCAGGAAGTCAACACATTTCCAGCTCGTCTGCCGGCCTTCAGTGGACGAGGCGAAAAGTGTTTCAGCGGACGTTTCACCCTCATTAAGACATTTGTTTCTTATTTCATACTTTATCCTCCCTAAGCAGAAGAAACGCAGAGCTAAAGCCGAGGCTGGTATCGGTCTGCGAGGAGCAGACGGAGGCCGTTACGCCCGTTCCCGTCTCCCAGTCTCATTTCATGCCTCATAACCACAGCCACGGCGGAGAGGTGAAAGGCATGCTGGGAACCTGAGACTGCTGGCTGTCAGCTGGCTGGGGTGGAAGTCCACTCTGATAAACTGCAGTTAATGGCGACGATGACACATCAAGGGAGGAAGGTGCTGGTGATGATGACGATGTGACACTAAGATTTGAGAGGTCAAACGCTGTGGTTTCCATGGAAACTGATCGGAGACAGGAGGGCTAAGACATCTTAATACAACGATTCATAAAATAACAGGTTTCTCCGCAATCACAGCCAGCTCCACGTCAGGATCCTGGAGTCCTGGTTCTATCTCTGCCTTCATCTACAGCAGGGACGTCCAGCTCCAGTCCTGTAAGTTTTAGATGTTTCCCTGCTCCAACACACCAGATTCAAGTCAAATGGCTCCGCCGAAACATGTTGACCCATTAATGTAATTCAGGTGCTGCAGAAAACCATCTGCAGGACCTCAAGGTCCGACCTTGGGTCTTCACTGATCACATAAGAAACTTTCCATCAGGGGAGTAAAATGTCTGAAACCTCATTTACATTAAATGAGGTTTTAATGTACTGGAGCGCCGGGGTCCCAGAAGGCCAGGGTCCTGGAGCGCCGGGGTCCCAGAAGGCCAGGGTCCTGGAGCGCCGGGGTCCCAGAAGGCCAGGGTCCTGGAGCGCCGGGGTCCCAGAAGGTCAGGGTCCTGGAGCGCCGGGGTCCCAGAAGGCCAGGGTCCTGGAGCGCCGGGGTCCCAGAAGGCCAGGGTCCTGGAGCGCCGGGGTCCCAGAAGGCCAGGGTCCTGGAGCGCCGGGGTCCCAGAAGGCCAGGGTCCTGGAGCGCCGGGGTCATAGAAGGCCAGGGTCCTGGAGCGCCGGGGTCATAGAAGGCCAGGGTCCTGGAGGGCCGGGGTCCCAGAAGGCCAGGGTCCTGGAGCGCCGGGGTCCCAGAAGGCCAGGGTCCTGGAGCGCCGGGGTCCCAGAAGGTCAGGGTCCTGGAGCGCCGGGGTCCCAGAAGGCCAGGGTCCTGGAGCGCCGGGGTCCCAGAAGGCCAGGGTCCTGGAGCGCCGGGGTCCCAGAAGGCCAGGGTCCTGGAGCGCCGGGGTCATAGAAGGCCAGGGTCCTGGAGGGCCGGGGTCATAGAAGGCCAGGGTCCTGGAGGGCCGGGGTCCCAGAAGGCCAGGGTCCTGGAGGGCCGGGGTCCCAGAAGGCCAGGGTCCTGGAGCGCCGGGGTCCCAGAAGGCCAGGGTCCTGGAGCGCCGGGGTCCTGGAGCGCCGGGGTCCCAGAAGGCCAGGGTCCTGGAGGGCCGGGGTCCCAGAAGGCCAGGGTCCTGGAGGGCTGACGTCCCGGAGGGCCTGCCACCCAGAGTGCCAGGGTCATGGGGGGCCAGGGTCGTGGAGGGCTGATATCTTGCACCGGATTTAAATAAAATTTATCTTCTGCATCTTAAGTACCGTTGATGATCCATTCATTTGATCAGCTGTGTTGCTGCCGGGACACGTCCTCCACCTGCAGCATTCCGGCCCCTCCAGGACCGGATTAGGAGATCCCAGACCAACCTGGCAAGAACCCATTCTTCATCGTGTCTCCTCTCTTTGGCAAAGTCCCCCTGATGCTGAAGTCTGTGTAGCTTTAAAAAAGCTTTAAAATGTGTCTCATGGTTTATTTTGTCTTATAAAGTTGATGATTATTAATTATATGTTTTTGATTATTTTGTATTAATTATGTCTGATGCTGGACGTGGTGTGTGTGTGTGTGTGTGTGTGTGTGTGTATACGATGTAGCTGTGTATATGATGTTTGACTGCAGTGTTCTCTATTCATCGTTGCTTTATGACTCCGGTGTTGCTGTTATGACTGGTCCATACTGGTTTAAATGGTCAATAAATCCAGTCTAATCAGACGGCAGGAACGGCTCCGGCAGACATCATCACAGCAAATTAAGGCAGATTTTTACGGTGTTTTCTGCTGACTGTCATCTGAACAGTCAAGTGTCCTCGTTCAGCCGACAGCAGATCTGCTCAGTTCTACTGTTGTCTTGATGCTTTGCTCCCCCAGCAAGCAGAACTTTCTCCACGTGTCGGGAAATGTTGGTTTTCTGGAGAAAACCACTTTGTTTTATTTCTGGCATGGAAATGAGCAGTCAGCGCTCCTGTCTTCCGCCCCTTCAGGACACCAGAAAGTAGAAGAAAACTGGAGTTTTGACATAAAATAAAAAACACTTTGTTAGGCTGATCAGTGAACATTTTTTTCATGCTTCGGGTCTTAAAGCGTAAAGATAACAGTAAAATGTGCCGTATATTCTTGTATTGTGTGGTAATATTTTCCATCACGAACACCACTTTGTGCAGACATGTTTAAAGGGACGAAGACGGGGACCCCGATGAGTCACAGTTCCCATCAGGTCATGCTGAAGCGGCCTCATAAAAACAGGTCAACATGCAGGTTGTGTCATAGCTTCGTTTGGAACCATCCAGTCCACCTTGTCTCAACGCTTCTCCGTTCCATCATCTGTTCAGTGATCAGCTTTTGTGTTATCCGTTTCAGTTCTGTCTCAGGATTCTTCATCCACAAGCTTTGGCCCGCCCGTTGCCTCGGCCCGCCTGCTCCTGTTTCCGTCACATACATGTTGTTTTGTCTACTGGACGGGTTGTACTGGAATTCAGCTGGTTGTGCTGGGACGCCTCCCCGAGTTTCGACTAAGAAGCGTAAAAGCAGAAAACGTCTTTCAGAGCCAAGAAAAAAATCTGCTTTGTTTTTATTCAAGCTGTAAGAACAGAGCTACTCAGTGTCCTGCAGGTTTTAGATGTTTCCCTGCTGCAACGCACTCAGCCCAGCTTCCTGTAACGTAAACAACGGTCCCCGTTCCTCTACAACCTTTCCAACAGACGAACAAAGCGGATGCCTGTCCTCGGCTCATTATGTTGACTTAGCGGTATTCGGCATAAATCTCACAGCTTATCCATCACTAATCTGTCTTTTTCCTCTACACATAAGTCCTCCATCTCCTCCCTCAATGTCAGGCTGAAAGGGATACAACGGGTCAAAATGCTCCGGCAGAGAAACGAAAACGCTACCGGCTGCAAAAGCACAAACTCAGAAGTGTGTGTGCCTTCTGTAGGACAATCAACAGTGTGTTAAACTATTTCTGCTTTTTAATCAGCCGATGACCCAACAGGGAGAAAGCTGCTGCTGAGATCTGAGCTAAGCCGCGTCGTTTCAAACATATGATGTCATGACAAGAGATATTGATCACCTCCGAGTGCCTGAGATGAAAATCTGCCTCCATCTGGGAGTGATTTTCCAGGAACGCCGACGTCACACGGGGGCGTTGTTCAGGTGTCTGTTTGAGACAAGCTGTGGGAACGTCGGCACGGTCAGTCGGCACAATGACACCACTTTCACCAAAATGTATCTGCAATCAATATCTGAGTGCACACACACAATGAGAAACACACATTTCTGCATTCAGCATGACTCGCTTTCCAGAAACAGCAGGTTGGACGGTGACGCCTCGCGAAGGCGTCCCTGGTAACACGTTTTCATGGTGCACTTCAATCAAGGTTAGGGGTTGAGATTAGGGTTAGGGTTAGGGTTTGGGGTTGGGGTTTGGGGTTAGGGTTAGGGTTTGGGGTTAGGGTGTTGGGGTTGGGGTTAGGGTTTGGGGTTAGGGGGTTAGGGTTAGGGGTTGGGGTTAGGGTTAGGGTTAGGGTTTGGGGTTAGGGTGTTGGGGTTAGGGGTTGGGGTTAGGGGGTTAGGGTTAGGGGGTTGGGGTTTTGGGGTTAGGGTTAGGGGTTGGGGTTAGGGTTAGGGGGTTAGGGTTAGGGGGTTGGGGTTTTGGGGTTAGGGTTAGGGGTTGGGGTTAGGGGGTTAGGGTTAGGGGGTTGGGGTTTTGGGGTTAGGGTTAGGGGTTGGGGTTAGGGTTAGGGGGTTAGGGTTAGGGTTCTGGGGTTTTATTTTCACCTGAACTTGCTCTGACAGACTTGATGCCACCAGCGTCATGTTGCATCAGGTGACGTCCCTGAAACGTCGCCGCTCACGTTTGTCATCCAGTCCCTGGTGTAAGGTCTGTTTTCTATCTATCAAACTGCTTCCAAACAGTTGGATTTCTTCTCTCTACAGACCATTGTCGGCTTCCGTCGCTGGTCATGTGACTTGCACATCGGCAATATTTGTAGGTGGCAAAGCAATAAACAAAGCAGGTGTGAAGCTACCTGCTCAGCTGCTACAGCTAACTTGTTCTGGGTATAAAAAAAACCAATAATGGCATCTTTGGGTGTTCCGGTCAGCTTCCCAACAGGACATTTGACTAATTCCACCTTCACCACTTTTGCCGGGACTCAAACATTCCTGTGATCCAGATTTGTAGAAAATGAATGAACGAACAATCACTGTGTCGTACATGCCAGGTACGGATACGAGTGCTGGATACCAGTACGGATACCAGTGTTAATGGGTTACAGACATTTTTCCTTTGTAGTGTCCATAAACAGCCGTAAAATAACGTTAATTCCTAAATAAAACACACAGACATCCCAAATTTTTAAAATAAAGATGTGAAAACTTTATTTTTTTCCATCTACCTTTGAAACTTTCCGCCGCTGGGGGTCTGATATCCATCCCGCCATGACCACCTTAAAGCCTCTAACCTTTAATTCTGCTCCTGTGAAACTGACGGAGTCATCGTAAATATCTACATGGTGAGATCCACTAGCGACATCTGTGTCCGTTGGTGGTTTGTAAAGCAGGGCTTTGGAAAATCATACAGGTCAAATATTGACGTGACCAGATAGTCTGAACTGGTTGGAAAGTGTTTGCTAATAGCAAGCTAACAGTCTCTCCACAACGGCAGCTAGCCTTTAGCCACCCAACATGGCGGCGTAACAGTGTAACATCACAGAATGGTGTATACTCTGATGTTCTTCTACTCCACCAAACAGCAGCGACTGTTTGGTCACCATCCATGCAGGCAGAAGGTATGGCATCCTTAGACTTCTCAAACATATCCTCACTGACAGAAGCGTGATGGAAGAAGATGGTACCTGATAGTTTTGATCATGCTGAGGCCCATCTCCACGCAGCAGTGGGCATGATCCGGTCTGGGCTCGGGAAGGCCTGACACACAGTAGTAACAGTCTCCCAGGATCTTTATTCGTAGACAGTGGTGCTCCTGCGGCGGGTCAGCCAACAGACACACAGTAAAGACAAGAGAGACATGTTGTCAGCCTGTTGGCAAAACATTCAGTAGAAACATGAACTCAGAATTGATCAATGAGGAATCCAGTGTGGTCTAATCACAAGCCTGGCAAACATCCTGCTCATATTTTTTATGTCTGTTTTGGTTTGAATCTAATATTCATTCAGCAAGCTGAGAGAAGGAAGTCCCGCCTCTGAACAGCTGTAAGAAAGTTGATGTTTTAATACTCAAACTTTTCAATCTAAATCGTTTTCTGTCGACTGCAGATCATCAGTTTCCATTTTTCCCCCCCAGCTTCATCTTTTCCTGAACCAGCCACGTGCGGGTTTCCTGTCACCGCCTCACAAGACTCACAAGTCCAACATAGTCGGACTCAAAGCGAACCCGAGCCGTCCCTCTGATGCATTCGGCTTTAATCCCACCCACCTCGGTCATCCCATCTGCAGGAACAGCATCTCCACCACTACAGGTCTTTCCACAGCAGGACCAACGTGAATAATGACAACAATATGCAAATAATATTGACGTTTTTGACAATACACACCAAGCGTGGCGAGAATTTATGAATAAATTAGGCAGAAACAAAGTTTCAAGGTGGCAAAAACAAACATGGAGGCAACATCAAGCGATGAGGACGTTGTGCTGAAGCTGCAGATGACAAGGAACAAGTGAGGCACCGGGTTCATCGTGTTCCTGAAAATGGACCAGAAGGAGGATCTGCTTCAGCAGCTAGCTGCTAGCTGGTTGCCATGGTGATTCAAAGTTTGCATGAAGCAGAGGCGGTAGTTACACTGGCATAGATTAGCTCTGGTTGCGCCGTCAACACGCCTTCTCTGATTGGTTGATTGCGTATCTACCAGAAGCCAAAATAAAGAAAAAAAGGAAAAAAAACGCCACAAAATCACCAATGAGACTGGAATCACTGGGACCAGTATAGTTAGGATAAGTGACGTAAATTCTGACTCGGTAAAACATGATGCATGTTCGTCTTCTTTTTTGTTCGAGCTCAGACCAGCATCTGGTCCTTCAGCCTGAAACGGCGGTTTTTATCGCTGATCGGTCGATGTCGTTCCGACATTTTCTCTTTTTCACGTTGCTTTTAAACCAGTCGAGTGGAAACCATTCTGGTCTGGATACTGCCTATAAATCCCAGTTCTGTCCGTCACCAAATGAACCTGCTGGCCTGGTGGATCAGGAACGTGAAAAAAAAACACATCAGTCCAGCTGAAACTGCTGTTGCTATGGAAACTCCCTGAGGAGTCGGCAGGACATAATGTCAACACAATCTCTGATGGTGCATGAGCATTGGCGGCCATACTGGTTTCACTGGCTGCACCTGGGAAGGTGTCCTGCAGGTTTGAGTGCTTTCCCTGCTCCAACACATCTGATTTAGATGCAAAGGCTCCAACAGCTTCAGTTCTGCACAATGACACAACGGTTTCGGCCAGGTCCCAGACAGCAGGTCCATGTGGGGCCCATCAGGGTTAAATCAGGGGTGCAGATAGGGGCCCCACATGGGCTTGTCTGCCGTTTCCATGGTGATATCGCCTATCGGTTCTGACTAGGTTTCAGACTCCGACAGTCCATGTGGGTTCACATGTGGAGTCCCACTGCCCACTCAGTACCCACATGGCCCAAATCTGGCCCTTATGGGTCCCACATGGACATGCTTGCTGGGATGGGGGGGCCTACATGGGTCCTGTGCAACTGGCCGAGGGAGGGGCCCTGGAGGACGTATCGGAGTGGTCAGCAGGTAACTGGTGACTTGGCTCCTTGGGGGCGGAGCCACACCTCTGATGATCCGACATGGCTTCTCATACTCGCTACACTTCCTCTTTCGGCACCCCCCTTCCCATCTCTGTTCCTGACATCTTCCATTCTGCCTTTAGTCAGACCTAACCACCCCCTCCACCCCCCCCCCCCCCCCCCCCCCCCCGCTCCTTCTTATACCTTCATCTGTCTTTTCTCCATTTTTTCTTCCCTTCCTTTGCTACTTCTGTACCTCAACTTCACTCATTCCCTCCATTTGTTTTCTACACGTTGGTCCTTAGAAGATCCCCCCACCATGAGTCTCCCTCACTGGCTCATGTCATCACCACTCCAGACAGCTTCTTTCCACATCCCCCCCTCCTCCATAAATCCCCATGAATCTCCAGTTGAATCATCGACCAACTCGGTTTGACGCCCAGAAAAAGCAAATGGAGGAAGTTTATACGTCTTCAGGTGAGAATTGACCTGAAATGAAGCTTAAGATTTAAGGCTGTTTGAGTAAACAAGCTGCGGCCTGTTTGGATCAGCTGAGAAGCGTTTGACCTTTTTTACGTCTTTATTTTCAGTGTGTGTGACTCTGAAGCAGCAAAGCGGATAAAAGTGCCTTTAATCTCAGAACCAAGCTGAAAATTGGGATTAAAAGGATGTTTTTAGGGGAACAAAAGGTCCTGACTTACATGTGCGAGGCGGTCAAAGCGTGCAAAGAGTTCATTCAACATTCGCACCAGCTCCTGCGCCGACAGCGTCGTGGAGAGGTTTGTGAAGCCTTTAACATCTGCAAAAAGAATGCTGAATAAAATATGGAAATGTCATTTTTAGATCCAGGTTAGTTGTTAAAGAAAAACCATTGTTTACATGAATATTAACACAGTTCAGCAAGCCAGAAATGTTCAGGAAATTTAGCTTAAAAAAACATCTTGATTTAAAAGGTTTGAACATATTTTGACAGAATAAGGAGGCAGCAGGAGGAGTGTTTATCTGCAGGAGGTCACAAAACATCGGTGTTCAGCCTCACCTGACATTCTCGTAACGGTGGATGTAGATTCTGTGGAATTGATGCTGGAGGTGTTCGTCCTCTACATTTGTCATGTCGTTGATCATTTCCAAAACTACAAAACGTGGCAGCACTGATAGGACGAGTCTCTCCTGCAGGGGGGAGGAAGAAAGACACGCTGTAAGGTCTGACTGTGGTGGGTTTTCTCTGCGTGAAGCACATCAGCATATTTAGATCAAACGTTTTCTGGACATTTAGATGTTATGCACCACCAGCAGCCTGCATTACATCGCTCAGGACTGTTGCCCCGGCAACAATCTGTAAAATGACCCACTTCCTGATCAACAAACCTTCTAAGAGATAAACCCCAACGGCTCTTCAGAGAAAGAGTCTGGCGAAGGAAAAAGCCTGAGGAGGACTTTTATTCGTACCCGGATCCCCTGAAGAGGCTGCACGGCGTTGTCAAACTGCATCCCAACATGACCTGAACCTGCTCAGGTGGACCGGGACCAACTCCAGACGCCGTCATTCATGGTGTGATGGGTTGAACCAGGTGTTGGAAGCTTTAGCTCCATGTTGACGTGAAGCTTCACTCAGTTGCTGCAGATTTGTCCCGTTGGACCATGAACTCATCGTCATGGTGATGTGAGCTTTGTGACATGGTGCATCATCCTGCTGGAAGTTTCCATCAGAAGATGCTACACTGTGCTCAGAAAGGGATGGACATGGTCAGCAGCAGGACTCAGGTAGGCTGTGGAGGTTAAACCATGTCATGCTGGTACTAATGGGACCAAACTGGGACCAGAAAACCTCCCCCAACCATGATCCTGACGGCAGGATGGATCCATGTTGTCATGATGTTTCCAGCAGATTCTGATCCTACCATGTGAATGTGGAGCTGAACTGGAGACTCATCAGACCAGCAACGTTTCTCCATCTTCTATTGTCCAGTTCTGGTGAGTCTGTGTGAATTGTAGCCTCAGTTTCCTGTTCTTACTGACAGGAGGGAACCCGCTGTGGTCTTCTGCTGCTGGAGACCATCTGCTTCCAGGCTGGACGTGTTGTGTGTTCAGAGATGTTCTGGTTGGAACCAGTGCTTACTGGTGTTTCTGGAGGGGGGGGTTGCTGCGCCACAGAAGCGGGGAGGGAAACAACAACAAGAAGTCGGTCTTGTGTTTCTTGGTCTTTGTGACACGACAGCAGACGCTGGAACAGCCTGGGAGTGGGAGCGACTCCGTGGCTCTGGAGCTGAACCAGCGACATGCAACTGCCTTCGTCGAGGGCAGAAGAAGTTGGAGGCAGCCAGAGAAAACGTGATGGACGGCATGCTCACGTTCCTGCATGTGTCTGTCAACCTTTTCACATCACACGGCTCATTTTCCCACAGAGGTTCCTCTCCTCCTACCGCTGCACTTTTCTGCTTCTCTGGTCATGTCATGTCCTAAATAATCTAATATTAATAAAAGTGGGTGACTGTACATCAAACACAACCTTTAGGATGCAGGTGATTTTGTCGTTAAAAACAATGAAGGTGTTTTCAGTTCAGCTTTATTTGCTCAGCGC
The DNA here is from genome assembly GCF_933228915.1 of Telmatherina bonti. Classification (NCBI taxonomy): domain Eukaryota; kingdom Metazoa; phylum Chordata; class Actinopteri; order Atheriniformes; family Telmatherinidae; genus Telmatherina; species Telmatherina bonti. The sequence goes on along the minus strand of NC_136625.1, from coordinate 7,453,018 downwards.
CACTTCACCACTACGTCGTCTCAGGCCAACTCATAAACAGCCGCGCTGATAGAAACCAACTGATTGCATCGAATCGTGACTTGGACCCCCCATCCTGATCTGCATGGGGCGACAGTGGGAAGGAAAAACCTCCAGTAGAACCTGGTTTAGGGAGGGTGGCTATCTGCCTCACTGGTTTCTCTCAGTCTTTTATTTTTCTCTATTTCCATCATTTAGAAGAAAGAACACTGACTCAGCGTTTTTCCGACCACCACATCTGTCAGAAATAAACAGTAGCTGGTTCTTTAGCCTTACATTGTTCCCTACAGACGGACATGGAACACACCTCGGCACAGGACCTGCAGACTGTTTCCTCCTTGTCCATTTGGAAGCCGAAGATCTGCTTTGATTTCTCTTTCACCCTTTCATGCATGAATTAATAAAAAATAAGCAACATTTTTCTAAATACAATATTTTACCTCTACAGAAATATGCAATGATACTTTTTTTTGTTTTTGTTTATTAGCGAGATTTACCATTTATCATGATTTATTTTAATGTATTCTATAAAATATTTATAAAATACTATATAATCATAATTATATTATGTAAATCTTCTATACAAATAAAGCTGTATCATTTTCTTTTTCTATTTATCACAAAGGCCAACTTGTGTAATTACATTATGGTCAGTTATATCATATTTCTATTAATTCACCATTGAGTCTATTTATTCTCACTGACATCCAAAGAAGTGGTTTATTTACACAAATACCATCTTCATTCATGGATATGCAAGAAAAAATGCTTGTAAATAGGTGTCCACTATAGGGCCACAATGCATGAAAGGGTTAAATCTGTTGCTATGGAGACAACTGAGCCAAACTTTCCAACAGCTGAAGGAACATAAAGCAGCTATCCTGCAACCTTTAGATGCATCTCATCCCCAACACTCCTGAGTCAGATGAAAGCCTTGTTACCAGCCCCCCTGCAGAGCCGACTGACATGCAGATGACGGGACTCGGCTATTTGATGTCGGTGTGTTGGAGAAGTTGTGCATCTGAAAGTTGCAGGACAGATCTCGTGGACCGGGCTTGGACGCTCCTGATCTAAAGCCTTAAAATCTCAGTCTGCGTTCATCCAGCAGGGTCACTCCAAGCTAAGAGAACGCTAAAGAAGACGTGCAGGTCCCTGTTTGAGCCTCTGTCTGTACCCTTTACCTGCGTACAGTTTCTGGACGATGGAACATAAAGAATAATAATTATGCAGTCTCTGTTACTGTCTGAGTGGTTCATAGAAGATTACCAGTAAAGAGTAAAAAATGCAAACTCATCTCCTTCACATGAAGCTGCATGAAGCCGCCTGAGGGCTTTCAAGAGCCTCTTCAAACCCGAAGCACAAGCAGAGTGCGACGGGAGGTGAGGAAGGATAATAGCAGAGTCTGAGAGACGGCGTTCTCCAAGCTGATGGAAACAACCCAATGATGGAGCATCTTCAATGACGCTGTTACACCAGCTGAACAAATGAAACCATGTCAGCGCCACAGGTTTGTGAAGCTTTGAATCATGGCAGCTAATTATTGAATAAAAATCACAACAACTGTGTCTGAACGCAGGATCGTTTCTAAACACACAACTATAACGGCCTGCACAGCCTCAGATTTCAGCAGCATCATGGAAACTGTCCCTTTTGATGGGTGAATAAAATGTATGTAATCTGAACATTTCCTGCAGCTGAAGCAAGAAACATTGTCCTGTAATATTTGGACTTAAGGATAAAGAGCTTTTCTATTCAGCTAACGGATGGAAACTGAATCTATGCAACCAAACAGCGTTGCCAAGTTGGTTTGGATGCCTCTGCATCCAGGCGGAGCTTCGCTGTTTAGGATATGCTCCAAAAATCCATCAACTTGTCAATCAAGCCACAAGAGACACAAGACGCTGCGACTGCTAAAGCTAGGTAGAGAGACCAAGCAGAGCTCCTGTCTTTTCTTCACACCTGAAGATAAAATCAGGCGTAGAACAGTTTTTATCGTACTGTGTGATGAGCGTTAGAACCATTCTGCCTCACGGCCCATCCATAATCTGGTCCTCCAAGCCAAAAATCTCACATGATCAAACATGACCTGACAAAGATGAATAAACAGCAACAACCAGAAAACACAACCTGTGCACAAGTCACACACTGAAAACATGCAATGCAACTGGTTTCTGAGATCCAGTCTTGCTTGCACCAGCTAACCTCACTTCTGAGCTCCTCAATGAGTGACCCGTGGAAATCTGGAGCTACAGGAATCCTGGTAATCAGGCTCACAGTGTAAAATCACCATGCAGTCAGTCATTATCTTAACCGCTTGCTGCAGGGAAGCTGGAGCCTATCCCAGCAATCATCAGACAAGAGGCAGGTACACCCTGGACAGGACGCCAGTCAAACAACCATTCACACCCCTATGGACAATTTATCCAATTAATCTAACATGCATGTCTTTGGACGGTGGAAGGAAACTGGAGTACCCGGAGAGAACCGACGTATAAACAGGGAGAACATGCACCACCCCCCAACCAAGGCTCGAATCAACCTTCTTGCTGTAAGGCCACAATGCTAACCACGGTGCCATTGTGCTAACCACCTACGCCACAATGCTAACCACTTTGCCATCGTACTAACCACTATGTCATTGTGGTAACCAGTACGCCGCTGTACTAACCACCTACACCACCATGCTAACCACTACGCAACTGCACTAACCATTTCTTCAGCATGCTAACCAGTACGCCGCCGTGCTAACCACTACACCACTGTGCTAGCCACTACGCCACCATGCTAACCCCTACGCCACCGTGCTAACCACTACGCCACCATCCTAGCCACTACACTGCCCTGCTAGCCACTACATCGCCATGCTAACCACTATGCCGCAGAAACCTTTAACCCTCTGAGGTTGACAGATGTGCCGTCATATCACGTCATGTTGACTTCTGTCGATAGTGCCCCGAATATATACCGGTTTTTAAATACTGTTGATTTCCAGTAAAACTAGTTGTTATTTTAACAAAAGAGAAAATACACCATACTGTAAATTACTGTTATATTTTGGTGCAGGAAGAAAAAAAAAGAAAACTGATTTTAATGAAAGTGCTTGCAGGCAAGTATAAAAGATGTGGAAATAAATCCTAACAATCTATTTCCTGGTGGTGAAAAACTGCATCATAACAACCAATCAAAGAATTATATCTCAACATGACGCATTTGGTTGCTTTAGGGAGTTTTTCTTGGCTGGGGGGGGATTAAAGTGCTGCCTCCTAGTGGACAGGAGGACTAAAACACCATGGACCTGTGATGTCCTCTTTGTGTGGTTGAATACATGTACGAGTGTCTAAAGTCCATCTTCCAGGACCACAATACTGCAGGCTTTCAATGTATCCCTTCTCCATCCTGACCCTGATCCCTGATCCCGCTCTGAGGATGATGAAAACGTCCAAAGCAATAAGAATCTAAGGCTGCATTCATACCTACAACATTATGTAAGTTAGCACAGGAAACACAGGAAACTTTGAGGTTAAGGGCCAGACTCCAGGAGATCTCTGCAGTCAGGAAACATCTAATCAAAGTGTATTAAACCTTCCTGAACAGACGTGAGGGTTTCATTTTTAGCCTTCAGTTTAGGAGAATTTGTGGAAGTTTGAAACATCGGCAGCATCTCCTCGTACTGAAGCTTCATCATGAAAACTAGCATTAGCTAAGCGTCCAGAGGAGAACAGGTGTTCGGTGTTGTTCGGTACAGTTTGCCTGCTGCCATCAGCTCAGCTCTGTTTTGTTGGTTTCTGTGCTGGAAAGCAGAGAAATGCAGCACCAAATTACGGTCCAGACACGGTCCAGACAGACAAACATTTCAGTGGAGCGTTGCTAATCGCTCAGCTGCTGTGTCGCATCCAGACGCTCCAGGGTTCGGTGGTGGAGCTACACTGCAAGAAATGTGGATGTTACAGAATCGCCCTCAATTCAGTCTGAAGTTTGAACCTCTGAGGAGCTCGTTGCTGCAGCTATCTGTCAAACTGTTGCTGGCTGCAGCCGACAAGCTTTGATCCCTCTAATGATCAAGCCAAGAGCTCGATTTGACATGCATCGCTGCCTTTCAACGTGCGCTCGCATAGAAAATGACACAAATCCATTATGTTTATTACATCAAGGCTTAAAGATAAAGACTTTTTTTTTTTTTTTTTTTTACTTTTGCATCTTAGAGGGCAAAGTAAGAAGATAAAAACAAAGAAATCAGGATGTTTCATAAAATGAAAACAAAGATGCAAAGATTTTTAGAAAATATTCCTTAAAAAAGGAGATAGAAAACTGGTGGAAAGTCAATGCAACAATGTCGAATAATGGTGTATAACGACAATGCAGCGAGTTAACGGAAAGAAAGTAAAGTTTTGGTTTTAATTAACATTTGGTGTGGCATTCTGACCAAGCCTTAAAGTTTTGTAACGTGACAAGGCGGAGTTCACATTCAAATGGTCCAGTGAGGCCACAAACCAACATGGCGGCCATGGGTCAGGGGGATGTGAAGAGCCTCTGAGAAGTTTTCATATTTACGTAAAGAAATACAAACTCTTCGGTCGTTTGTCTTCCTCTGCACGTGTGTGTCACTTTAGGGCCACGTACCAATCACAACTAAACCCGCCGCCAAACTTTGAAAATGCCAAAGACTACAGGTGTAGGGGTGTGAGGTTACTCTGTAAATACTCTGGTAAATACTCTGGTAAATACTCTGTAAATACTCTGGTAAATACTTTAGTTAATACTGTAGTTAATACTCTGTAAATACTCTGTAAATACTTCAGTTAATACTGTAGTTAATACTCTGTAAATACTCTGTAAATACTTTAGTTAATACTCTGTAAATACTCTGGTAAATACTTTAGTTAATACTGTAGTTAATACTCTGTAAATACTCTGGTAAATACTTTAGTTAATACTGTAGTTAATACTCTGTAAATACTCTGGTAAATACCCTTAGTTAATACTGTAGTTAATACTCTGTAAATACTCTGTAAATACTCTAGTTAATACTTTAGTTAATACTCTGTAAATACTCTGGTAAATACTTTAGTTAATACTGTAGTTAATACTCTGTAAATACTCTGTAAATACTCTAGTTAATACTTTAGTTAATACTCTGTAAATACTCTGGTAAATACTCTGTAAATACTCTGGTAAATACTTTAGTTAATACTGTAGTTAATACTCTGTAAATACTCTGGTAAATACTTTAGTTAATACTGTAGTTAATACTCTGTAAATACTCTGGTAAATACTTTAGTTAATACTGTAGTTAATACTCTGTAAATACTCTGTAAATACTTTAGTTAATACTCTGTAAATACTCTGGTAAATACTGTAGTTAATACTCTGTAAATACTCTGGTAAATACTTTAGTTAATACTGTAGTTAATACTCTGTAAATATTCTGTAAATACTTTAGTTAATACTGTAGTTAATACTCTGTAAATACTCTGTAAATACTCTGTAAATACTTTAGTTAATACTCTGTAAATACTCTGGTAAATACTTTAGTTAATACTGTAGTTAATACTCTGTAAATAACCAGTGTAAACACACTGGTAAATACTCTAGTGAGTAATTTGGTAAATACTCTTGTAAATAGTCCGGTAATTACGTTGATCGATTAAATACTATATCGTACGCATAAACATTAAGGTGTAAAACTGGGGAGCCCTAGATGGTCTCAGAGTTCCTATCTTGTACCTTTTAGATGTGTCTCGTCTCCAACACACCTGAATCTAATGAAAGACTTGCTTCCTGGCCTCTGCAGAGCTGAATCCACACTGATGAAGGACTTCAGCCAATGGATTCTAGATGCACATAGAAGCTGCGGTACGGTAGCTCTACAGGACTGGATTTGTAGTGTAAAACACTACCTACTGGAACTTCCTCTGTGGGTCTCCTCTTGCAGCGTGGCTGCAGACTGTTTGCTCCACTGGATCCTGGTTTGGACAGCTGAAAGCCAGCAGACTCGGCGTCAGACCCTTAACTTTGAAACTCATTAGCGCAGCTTGATTGAGGCCGAGAGCTGAAGCCCTGCAGCAGCTTCCTGACAACTCCAATCTGCACTCAGACTCTGCAGAATCCTTCAGCGTCTCCATTCTGCTGTTTCCTGCCTGCAGCAGAGTCTCGGTTTAAGGTTGGCACAAGGATGGTTGCAGGACAACTCCACAGTCTAAACTGCTCCACATCACCAGGCTGTTTATACCAAACCCAGGTTCTTTTAGCTTAGCTAACTAAAACTAGGCTCATTTTAAAGGGCCTTGAGGCAGAGATGCGAACAAAAGGTGCGAACAACTGCATGTGGCGCCAAATTCAAACCAGTGTACAGCTTTGGTTGCTAATGCTAACTTTTAGCTAACAGCTGCCTCTGCTTTAGCTCAGATTTTGGTCCCCTCCAACTCAGAGCAAATTAAAATGGACTTCTTTAGCAGCTGGTTTACTCTTTTCACCAGCTTGTGTCTGAAAGCCTTGTGCTCACGCTGAACCGTGACAACACAACACCAAAGTGCCACGCAGAACTGACGAGAACCGCATCCACTGACAGACTTTCTCATCAAATGCACGAGTTTCTTCCTGCTTCTGTCCACATCCTGCAGCTCCACCACAACACGAGGAGGACGGAGCCGTTGTTGGAACCACAAAGATGGTGCCGAGTTCCTGGAGTGTATTGATGAAAATCTTAGACTCTGATTGGCTGACATTAAGGCGTGGCGTGCTTGGGGCGTGGTCCCATCTCCCTCCATTACAAGCATCCCAGAGCCTTCCAGGAAACACGACCATGTAAAAGCTTTCTGTGGCATCTCCGTGTCCACTCCACCGTGTAAGCAAAGCTCACTATCTGTCACTCTGGCTGTGTAATGTGTGTGTGTGTGTGTGTGTGTGTGTGTTTTGCTTCGACAGTAATGGCTCCATTGCTGTGGGTTTGTTTATACACTACTGTGACTCAGACTGTGTGTGTGTGTGTGTGTGTGTGTGTGTGTGCAGGTGCATGTGTGACTGCTGCACGCTGCATATGGTAACTTGGTGTGTTTTTTCCCTCTCTGAGGACTTTTTAGTCTGGCTGCAAACATCCAGTCCTGTTCGCTGAGATCCATCTACAGCTTTGCATTTTCATTTCATCTCAGTGTGTTCACACTGAGCTGCAGCTGAGCAACGGGAGGCGTCTCCATCGTGCACAAAGACCAGCGCCGGTGTCAGTAAAAGCAACCAGCAAACTGACTGAATGGCACCAGCTCACCAAGCCGTTACCAAGCAAACAAAAGACTCCCGGAGCTGAAAACAGGCTTTCAGCTAGCCAACACGCTCAGAAGGACATGTGTGGTCATGGTAAAAAACATGAAACACGCGCAGATGCAACAACCTGCTGGTTCAGGAGGAGAAAACACAGAAAAGCCGAGCATGATGAGTCTGGATGAGGTGGAAAAATAAACCAAGTTTATGAAGTAAGCAAGTAAAAAACGAACAAAACGTTGACAGTTTGGAGAAAGCAGGACTGCATAGATGTCCTGCTGAGACGATGCTCAACACGAACCTCCTGACCTCCGGAGCGAGATCAGAGATCGGATCATCTTCATTAAACCAGTAAACACATCATGACGTGTCTCCTTGTTGGTGCCAGAGGGGTTAAAAGCGTGAGGATGAGGAGGAAGACGAAGAGGACACTGACCTGTCTCTGGTTCTCCGTCTCCAGCCGCAGTCGGGCTTCGATGCAGCGCCGTGTCTCCAGGAAGGCCTGCCGCTGAGCCCGGTCAGACAGGTAGCTGATGAATATCCCAGCAGTGTTCATGCACATGAACAGCACCGCCTGAGCCACGACCTGAAACACACACACACACACACACACGTGAGTTACACTGGGGACAGCGAAGCTTTCCTGGACGCTCGTCATTTCTCACGTTATTCCTTCCCGTCTGCTCCCGAGCCGGACGCAGACTGAAGGGTACACACACACGTGTGAGTTTCACTTCATTTCTCCGTTAAGGAGCCTAAAACCTGCAACAGATTCAGGTCCGGCTTCACATCTACCGGTTTTTAGCTGATTCAGTGATTTTAGGAAGACGTAAAACGTACTGATCTGGTTCCATCACACAGGATGAGATGTGCCAGGACAAAATGTCATCGACCCTGGACTGGTCCTGATCAGGTTTACTGGTCTGGCTTCAGTCTGACCAGTTAACCAATTCCTGTTTATTCATAACTATCAATGAACGACAACATGCGTTTACACGCACGTGCATGAATTTAAAAAGATGACAACTGATGAAACCTCATTTAGTTTTAGTGTTAAAACATACAAATCGATATTTCTGTCCGTCATCTGCATCAATTTCATACACACTTCATGTTGTTTCCACAGCTTGAGTGGATGTGGAAGCAAACACAGCGCAGCTGGACAACATGGGGGCAGCGTGGCGCACCGCAGCTCACCTGCAACCTGCAAACCGAACCAGAAGAAACAACAGGAGCCGCTGAACTCGTTGAAGAGAGAGAGGAAGAGCGTGAAACCACAAACACCTCTAATGCTAACTACCTGTGCATGGCAACAAGCTGTCACTCTTATTGTCATGTTAAAAGCGCCTCGTAGGAAGTGACAGGAAAGAGCAGAACTCTAGAAATCCCCACTGTGTGAACATCGGTACAATCGTAAGAATCATAACTGATAATAAATAGTCTTGATATAAATTAGGGTTGTGATAATACGCTTTTGTCCCGATTTGATCCAATTCCGATTTTCTTTTGTGTCGATTTAAATTTAAATTGGAATTTTCTCACAATTCTTTGATATTTGATATATTTTCGTTTATTCAAAAGAAAGAAAAATTTATAAAACTTTTTATTTTGCTCGTCATTTTTCTTGATTTCAAAAATGTGATGAGTTTTTTGAGGAAAAAACAACCTAGAAGCCAGACCATCATTCTGCTGCTATAACGCCCAAAAAGACAACTAAAAAGATCAATAAAAACAATAAAAATGACAAAATTTTATAATTTATCATTTGTATTTATTTGAAAAAAACAATAGATTTTTTAACAAAAAAAAAAAAATCAATTTTAAAATTGTGAAGCAAAAAATACAGATTTTTCATTTTTTGATTAGATTTTTTCACCCCTAACATAAATAGTAAATGTTAAATTGTTACAGCAGACGGCCAGCGATTTGGAGCATTTCATCTTTGCAGAGTGTGCTCGAACGGCAACGTTTAGCAACGTTTCGGCACGCAGCCGGCCAAATTGGCTTTCCAAAAACAGAAACCAGAGAAGAAGTCCTTTAGGACCTTTGGCAGCCAAAAGGCAAACAGGTCAGAAGCAGGAAGCAGAGAACTAATAATAACTAATAATAATAATACAAAATAAAGACTGGGTCTGCTCCGTTTCAGTGCAGGAATTAGAGTTTGCCGTGTAAACACAGAGGAAAGTGTGTTTGTCAGTAGAAATAAAAAAGCCGTGGATCTAATTATGCAGAATTTCAACAGAAATTCTAGATTTAGACTTTTCTCATGAAAGCTCCATGTAGTTTTGGAAAGGAGGCCCGCTGGGCTCTGCTGCGTACCTCCTCCTTCTCTCTGAGGTTTTTCCTGTCAAGCTGAGAAGCTTTTCACTGATTCTTATGTTGCAGCTGAAAATAATAACGGCAGATCTGAAGTACGGCTCCCTGCTTTAGTCCATCATGACAGAACGCTGTGTCACCCATTTATTTTTGGGTCTTTACATCTTAAAGAATAAAAACACCTCGAGGCTTCGTGATGTGAAGGATGAAAGAAGTGTGTGCTCGCTGCAGTTCAGACGGGGTAAACAGATGAGTCAGACAGCCAGAAACTTTATATCTGTGCTGATATAAAAGACATGCACACTCTCCCGCCCAGTCTGAGGTGTTTGCAGATGACTTGCTGCATTTCTTCGGTATTGTAAATGCAGCTTTTTATCAGTGTGTCTCCTGCATCGAGGCGTTTTATGCTCATACATATTGTGGGTTCAAAGTAAACCAGTAACTAGCAGTGACCAGTTAAATCCAGTTAAATCCCAGTCCAGTCGTGTCTGGTTTTGTTTCATGGTGACTCATCATTTCTATGTTCCATCATCTTTTATAATCAGTTTTTTGGTAGCTAACGGCGTATTTCTGCTCGCAGTAGCAGCAGAAGAGGAAAATGTGGAGCTGTTGACACGGCTTCAAGCTGCACGCTGGGATTTCCATGATGAATCCATGCAGGAAGCACATGGTGGACAGGAAAACACCAGCGGTGCTGAAGCTGCTCTCCTGAGAGAAAAACACATCTGTGAAACTTCGGCCACGTTTTTCCACAGATCGCTCAAGCAAGGAAAATCTTAGCTAAAGCAGAGCTAGCATGAAAAACAGACTGTCCTTTCAGTGTCAAATTGAGATTAACAATTAATGTAGGAGGTGAGTGTGACGTCACTGATGAGCTTTCAGCCGCCATGACAGGTCAATGAGCCAAGACGGGAACATCTGAAACCAGATCAGATGAGATCACGGAGCCAAAAGAATAACCAGGTCACTGATCATCCACAAATGACTGAACACAGCTCCTCCTTGGCATGCACTAACACGTTACACCCCCCACTGTCCTGCCTGCGGGACGGGAGCCGAGCCCACGCTGTTGGTCCAATGAAGACGTGTCTGAACCTGCAATACGCTGAGACCGGATCCAGATCCTGAAACAGAGTCTGCAGAACATCCAGTTCAGTTTTGTCACATGGGTCGAGCCAGCAAAAGCACCGTGGTGGGGTGGCGGTACGTTGAGTTAAAAGTCTGAACACAGCAATTCTACATCAGGTCGTGCCTGGACGGCTGCGTGGCTGGAAACCATGAAACCTGGGCGGAAAGGAGCTGCTGCTACATGACCACAACCGCCATCAAACTCAGGTTTTTTAAATCCAGTTCATGATGCTGTAAAAAATGAGTTCTTTCTTTCCTCATTCTGCAACCACGTTTCAGAAAATTTGGCTTCGTTATTTTAACTTTATGCTGCAAACGAACAAACTGCAGCGATCATCAAGCTCCAGGTTAGCTGTTGCCTTCACAGAGGAGGAGGACACTTGGACACATTATTTCAGTTCATCTTCTCCTGCACTGGTTCTCAAACTGGGGGTCGGGACTTCCGGCGTTAAAAGTGAAGTCTATGCAGAAGTGCCAAACACTGCAGTTCCCCCTTCATCCACTACGGCGCAGGTGTCAAACTCCAGTCCTCGAGGGCCGGTATCCTGCAGGTTTTTGTTGTCTCCATGCTCCAACACACCTGACCAACATTCATAAATAGGTTGACAAGAAGCTGCTGGATCCATTTGATTTGAATCAGCTGTGTTGGTGGAGAGAAACCACAAAAACCTGCAGGATATCGGCCCTCGAGGACTGGAGTTTGACACCCCTCCACTAGGGGCTGCAAAACAGAATCCCCATAGACTCCCATGTTAAAAAGACCAACTCCACAGCTGAAATAAACATGTTTACAGCTGAAATAAACGTGTTTAAAGCAGAAATAAACATGTTTACAGCTGAAATAAACGTGTTTAAAGCGGAAATAAACATGTTTACAGCAGGAATAAACATGTTTACAGCAGAAATAAACATGTTTACAGCAGGAATAAACATGTTTACAGCAGAAATAAACATGTTTACAGCAGAAATAAACATGTTTACAGCAGGAATAAACATGTTTACAGCAGAAATAAACATGTTTACAGCAGGAATAAACATGTTTACAGCAGAAATAAACACGTTTACAGCAGGAATAAACACGTTTACAGCAGGAATAAACATGTTTACAGCAGAAATAAACATGTTTACAGCAGAAATAAACATGTTTACAGCAGGAATAAACATGTTTACAGCAGAAATAAACATGTTTACAGCAGGAATAAACATGTTTACAGCGAAAATAAACGTTTTTAAAGCAGAAATAAACGTGTTTAAAGCAGAAATAAACATGTTTACAGCGGAAATAAACATGGTTACAGCAGAAATAAACATGTTTACAGCAGAAATAAACATGGTTACAGCAGAAATAAACATGTTTACAGCAGGAATAAACATGTTTACAGCGGAAATAAACATGTTTACAGCGGAAATAAACGTTTTTAAAGCAGAAATAAACGTGTTTAAAGCAGAAATAAACATGTTTACAGCGGAAATAAACACGTTTACAGCAGAAATAAACATGTTTACAGCAGGAATAAACATGTTTACAGCAGAAATAAACATGTTTACAGCAGGAATAAACATGTTTACAGCAGGAATAAACATGTTTACAGCAGAAATAAACATGTTTACAGCAGGAATAAACATGTTTACAGCAGGAATAAACATGTTTACAGTCTGCCACCAAACACATTTTAGGTTTAATAGCTCAGGTTTACCTTCATGACAACTGTGGGAGGAGTGAATTTTTTTCTAACTCCTCCGTTTAGATGTTATTTAATCTTAAAATCCAGCATATTGAGGGGCGTGTCCTTTTGATTGACAGTTGCCCGATATCCTGCTTCAGGCAGGAGGAATGTAGAACAACCACGGTTTTTAGCCCGCTTACCTCCATTAGCTGGTTAGCTCCTGTTAGCTCAGTTAGCTTTTAGCTACAGGCAGGTTGGAGTTTGCAAGATGTCAATCATCCACTCCCACGCTCACAGCCCCCCTCTCAGCTCCACCTCTTTGCCTATTTTTCTGTTTTCCGAGAGACGACGTGTGTGTGACACTGTGAAGATGGTGAGGGTAGGAACCGGCCAATGAGCTTCCATTTTTTCATACAATGTCTATGGTTTTCACCATGTTTGTCATTTTCAAACATCCTACAAATTTATTATTATTATTATTATTATTGTTAATATTATTATTATTATTATTATTATTGTTATTATTATTATTATTATTATTATTATTATCTTTCTTCTGTTTTTTCTTCCTACATCTTTAATAATCCTTTTGCATTATTTTTCATTTTGTCTCATTTGTGTCTTCTGCACCGTTTTATGTCTTTATATTTTGTCTTCTGTACATTTTCACATTGCTAAACCAAATAAAAGAATAAAACCAGACGATGGAGCTGGTTGCCTACAGCAACATGAGGCTAAAAAGCCATATGCAGTATTCTCAGCCTCGGACTTAAAAGCATTATCATTTAAAGACATCATGATTATCATGTTGTGTCAGAGAAGCAAACAGCAAAGAATTTTAGTTAATCAGATAAAAACTAAATACAATATGAAGACAAACAGATGGGCAAAGATGCTGCTAATAACATACAGTTTTATTATTATTATTATTATTATTATTATTATTATTATTACAAGAAACTGAAATATTGTGAAATATGTTCCTGGAGTCTGGGACTTCAGAGATAAATGTTCAGAATCCTGGAAAACACCCGAGTGACTCAGAGACAGATGATTTTGGGTGTTTGATAGATGACTGTTGAAAGAACGCCGGCTTTGATCAGGCTGGAGTCTCGGCAGCGACGAGCAGCTCAGCCCGTTCAGCCGAGGAAGCGTGGGGCTGATGCAACAGCCTGCAACGTTCCAGCCTCCTCCCGCCTGCTGGAGCTGCACCTGACGCAAGCGCTGCACCAGGTGAGCCGAGAGTTCGGCACATCTCGGAGGAAAAGCCTTCGCTGCTTCACACAGCAGCTGGAAACGTGAAACTCGACTGTTTCTGAATGAAAATGTTCGTCTCAGAGGAACGCTGGTGTTTATCTGCAGTTCTTCCATGGGGAGGGAAGATTTACGCCGAGTAATTAAACCCACAGTCACGTCTGGACATGTTTGACTCTATTTAAAGATCAGCTGAGGTTGTTTTTGAGGTAACATTTCTGTTGAGGCACCTCCATCGTTTCAGCATGACGTGCTCTCCTCAAAGAGTCAGAGAAGCAATCTGTAAAGGCATGAAAGCATATTTAAATGCCTCTTTTACCGTTTACACACGGCTTCATTAGCATGAAGCACACTGCAAATCAAAGTGATGCTGATCAAATCGGTATATTTCCCATCACCCCCGCTGGATGTATCCGCTCCCCGCTTTTATAGTTCTCTTTTTTTAGCAGGGAGAGAGTGCTTTTGGTCCCAGACTCCAGGCAGAATTGTGTCACTGCAGATAAAAACCTCAGACAGACAGTTCGGTGTCCGCTATCGCTGAGAGAGAAGCACTCAAGTGCTCTGCAACTGTCCGCTGCAGTGAAATTACTGCACATTTCAAGAGGAGGAAAATGGAGCATGAAGAGGGATTTTCTGATTTGTGGTTTTCTCATAGCATGATGCTTAAACCAAAGCGAGTTGACATTTTATGAGGAAGGGGCGATCCTCGACTGCTGGATTTCCTCTCTGACCTGGTAGGTCAGCCTCGGTGTTACGCTGAGCCAATCCCGCAGGACGAAGTTTCAGTGCAGACCTTTGTTGAAATTAGATCTTTTTTTCTTTACTTGATTAATTTACAGATGATTTAGTCACCTGTATTGTTTTATTGTTTAAGTCATAGACTGTATATAAAAGATGGGCGGAGCCTCTGTGACGTCACCCGTAGGTTTCTGAAGAGCTGAATTGAAGCTCGGTGGGCGGTTCCTACCATCACCATCTTGGCAGGGGCATGCATGTCGTCTCGCCTGGAAAATACAAATATGGACAGAGGTGGAGCTGATAGGGGGCTGTGGGCGTCATGATGGATGATTGACATCGAGCAAACTTCGAGCTTTCTGTAGCTCAGAGCTAACCGAGCTAACCTGGAGATAACAGGAGCTAACCAGCTAGCTGAGGTAAGCGGGCTAAAGCTAAGTCACGTTGTTAACCGGCTAAAAACCGCGGTTGTTCTACGTTCTTCTGACTTGAAGTGGGAGATTGGTACCTGTCAATCAAAAGGACACACCCCTAAATATGCCGAATTTCAAAATTAAATTACTTTAAAACGGGCGAGTTAGAAAAAAATTCACTCCCCCCACAGTTGTCATGAAGATAAACCTGACCTATTAAACCTAAAATGGATTTTTGATCCAGGCTGTAAACATGTTTATTTCTGCTGTAAGGAGAGAGTGATTTTGTGAAACTGTGGGGAGAGTGATTTTTTTTTTATAAGTTGGCCATTTACATGTCATTTGATTCTTAAATGTTCTTTTGATTGACAGGTAGTAATATCCAGTGGCAAAAAGGCAGTGTAGCACAACCGTTGTCTCAAACCAGCTAGCAGCATGTCTTAGCTTTAGCTCTTTGAAGCGCCGCCCATTTTTTATACGCAGTCTGTGAGGACATGCTGGGATGTCATTTGCATATTATTTACATTTGACTTTTAAACATTTGCATTAACTTCATAGTCAATAGTTGATTATATAAATATTTTTACTTTCAACTTTTGTCATTTCGTCCAACCAACTCTGAGCAAATAAGTAGAATTATCATTCCTATAAAACCTTCAGCCTTTCGTCTGCTTTCAACAGCAGCAGTGAACAGCTCTGCTTTGGATCCAGTCCAACACAGTCCCGGGGCTGCCCTTTAATCCCGCTCCTAAATGTTTGTTGGAGGAAGGGAAAGGCTAGACGTGGAGAAAACAGCCGTAAGCTTTCAACTCATGTTGAGGCAACACATCAACAAGCAAAGCGAAACAAGTAAACCACTGGATCAACTAAAAGTGTATTTGCCTTCTAGGTCAAATCCAGAACTATTTCCATCCAGCAGTTTCTCCAAAAGCAGCTTTGGTTTGTCCAGCGGAGACACTTTAACACCAGCGACGCTCTGGGAAACATGCAAAAATGTTTGATAACCACATGAGTTAAGTACAGGTGTGTTTACACTGCAAAAAAATACATTTAATCAAGATTACAGCAAGGTTATAGATGTTTGTTTTATCCTAACATGTTAAAGTAATTTGACTTATCTTAAGTATTTTAGTACTAAATTATCCCAACAAGACCCAAAAACTTAGTATAAATACATATATGCTCGAAACTCTAATATTAACAGTAACAAACAAAAGTGGAAAATTATTTAAAGCAAGACAGATAATCAATAATTTATTATATGTAAGGATTAAACAACAAGAAGCCGTGAATTATAAAGTTATTATGCACGACGAGGAGTCTAGAACACCACGACACACACTTCCTCCGCACTGTGCATTATAACCATCTAATGCACGGATCTGAGTTTTTAATCCAGTTATACCATGGTCCCACACAGTAAACATTTTATAACAGATCTGTATTTATTTTCACAACACGTTTTAAATAAGCTAAAGTAGGAACTATTTCCTGTTGGCCTCAATGTAATTTTTATGCCAAACAACCGCCGTCATACTGCAGCATGTTTCTCTCATTCACCTGTTAAAAGACAGATGATCTGAATCAGCTGATGAACGCGTTGCTACGGTTACACCCCGTAGTGATAATACTGTGATTTAACTTGCTGAACTATGTGTGCGTTTATACGAAAACAATGCAGACAGGTATTTATGGGTTTCGTGAGGTTACATTTTTACACACTTTGCATCAGCGCAGCCTTTATTTCTCCTGACGGATAAAACACAGATGTAGATCCCTGACCTGGATCCATGTAGATACTTTAGCTGCTACTTAGCCGTTGTATACATACTGTACGTACATGGTCTTGGTACATTTAATAAAAAGTTATGCAATAATAATGTTAAATCAACAGATACAGTTGTGCTCATATTTATTCATTAAAGAAGGAAAAAAACAGCTGCCTCTAAAATAAGCTGAAATTGACTAAAGTAATAATAAATAAAAATTTTAGGAAAATCATGACATTATTTTCTAATTCTGGTTTAATGAAAACATTTTTTTTAAAAAGCAAAAAAATAAGATAATTTATTACATATTCCATCACTCATAAACTAATATTTATTTGAAGAATCCTTTAATGTTTCTGCTCCAGTCAGGTGTTTTCTGTTCCTCTCAGTCAGACTTCTGCACCTGCTGACAGGTATTTTGTCCCACTGTTCAACAGAAAAGTCTCTCATTTGTCCAGGACACATTTGTTTGTTTGTTTTTTTTTTCTTCAACTCACTTAAATGAAAAAACAGTTTTTTATATTACTAAATTATATTTTTGCACATTTTTAGTTATTGTTCCTTTTTTAAGTCTCCAGTTATTTGAGTGACTGTTGTAAATTCAGTCTTTTCTTTAATGAAAGGGGATGAAGACATGTGAGCACAACTGTAGATGCAACTATAACAGGTTTATAATCAGAGCTGAAGACATCTGAAGACGACCTTTCCTCATCGTGCTCCTGAATTATCTCTATCTGCTGTACCAGCAGTGTGATGCCTGCTGCCAACGTTTCCACCACCACAGCAGATGTTTTAACCTCCTTCACAAGGTGATCAGTGTTGTCATTGTTTTTCCTCTGAGGACAAACTGAAACAGCAAGAAAACTCCCACTCTTTAATTATTTATGGGAATAAGTTCAAGATGCAAACAGGCAACATCTTTAAAGTTCCCCTGCAGACAAGCCAGCAGATACATTAGAAATACTTCCAGTGAATAATAAACAGCTCAGGTACGTGCTTAAAGGTTCCTGAAATGACTTTTTTTCGTTTTAACAGGCTGAAACTTTCCTCACACCTTCTTGAATAATTTTAAACTTATCTTAGATGAGCTTTCATGAGTCTTAAAACCTTCAGGGGTGAAACTCCTCCCGTTCGGCATATCGTTCTGCACGCTGAAGAGAAAAGCTTCAGAAGAAGGAACATCAAGCGCTCGCTAACACAGTTTTAAATCCTGCAGTCAAACAGAAACCCTCCTGCTATAAAATGCTGCAGTGAAGTCTGGATGACACGATAAAGGAAGAATCTCTCCTCGAAACATTCACATTCATGGATGCATGTAGGAGTACTGGAGGAGTTATCCTTTAAGCTAGACACACATGCACATGCACACACTCTTCCCCCCGAGGCTCCTCGCTGTATCTCAGAGAGCTGAGGGGCCCCTGGTGCACTACGGTGTGTTACTGTGTGTTATTGTGAATGTCTCCCAGGACGCCATCATCTCTGATTCAATTTCTTCAATGCCCCCCTGAAGGCCTCTGCTCCTCCCACAGAGACAAAACCTAAAAGCCCAAAGCTGCAGCAGCTGTGGCGGCATCCATGTTGTTTTGGAAAAGAGCAGCGCTGGTTCACCATAAAGGGCATCAGCATGGAGACTGCCGGTGCACTCATTAAAGGAAAATGCCAGTGATGTGAATGTTTTCAACAAGGCCTCATTAAAAGCAGTGGGGCAGAAAGAGAGCCGGCTTGTCAACAGCTGCATGGAAAATCATCAGGAAGGGTTAATAATAGTAATAAGTTTTATTTTAAACCATGTTTAAGCTGTTGCAGATGCCATGATGTGGAAAATAAGCTATTTGTTAACGTAAGCTCTAGACACTGGTCTCATTAACTCATACCGGCATTATGTGTAACGGACTAGCCTGTTCAGAAACGTGCATGAATGATTGGAGTATAGATATAAAGAGGGATGACGAGGTGTAGTCAGCCTCAGGGCCGCTATCCCAGACGAAACATCTCCGCTCCACATCAGGAAGATGTCCTGATCTTCTAAGGACGAAGCACTTAGTGAATGTCTCTGCACTGGAACCTGGAGGAGAACGAGATGTAGGAACCATCATGGGAGGAAAAGCCCCTTTATGGGATGTACAGATCGTTGACGTGGTTGACACAAACAAGTCCTACCGATGGCTGGACTGAAGGACAGCACAGAGGCGCTAATCATGGCAGCACAAGAGCAAGCCTTGAGTACCAGGGCCATCAGGGCTCAGATCTACAACTCCAGGTAGGACTCCAAGTCCAGACTGTGCAAAGAAAGCCCTGAAACAATCCAGCACCTCACAGCAGGGTGTAAGATACTAGCAGGCAAAGAATACATGGAGCGCCATGGCATGGTGTACAGGAACATCTCTGCAAAATATGGACTGGAGACCCCCAAGTCATAGTGGGAAACTCCCCCCAAGGTGGTGGAGAATGAGAGGACAAAGATCCTCTGGGACTTCCAGATCCAGACAGATAAAATGGTGGTGGCCAACCAAGCGGACATAGTGATCATGGAGAAGCAGCAGAGGAGAGCCGTGGTGATCGATGGATCCATCCCCAATGATGGAAATATCAGGAAAAAGGAGAAACTGGAGAAGTACCAAGACCTCAAGGAAGAACCGGAGAAGGCCTGGAGGGTGAAAGTAACAGCAGTACCCATAGTGATGGGAGCACTGGGGGCCGTGTCCCCCACACTGGAGAAGTGGCTCCAACAGATACCTGGTGAAACTTCAGACATCTCCATCCAGAAGAGACCAGTCCTGGGAAGAGCTGAGATCCTGGAGAGGTGCCTCCCAGAACCCGGGTAGAGGACCTGAGCTGGAGACAAACAGCCCCCCCCCCACATAAAACATAGAATACACAAAGTGTCTTTTTACTCGTCTTAAATAAATCAAAACGTCTCCAAACCAGTCTGGAACTCTTCATAAACACATCTGCCTGGCTGGACAGTCCACCGTGGCCTGGCTGGACAGTCCACCGTGGCCTGGCTGGACCGTCCACCGTGGCCTGGCTGGACCGACCACCGTGGCCTGGCTGGACCGTCCACCGTGGCCTGGCTGGACAGTCCACCGTGGCCTGGCTGGACCGTCCACCGTGGCCTGGCTGGACAGTCCACCGTGGCCTGGCTGGACCGTCCACCGTCGCCTGGCTGGACAGTCCACCGTGGCCTGGCTGGACCGTCCACCGTCGCCTGGCTGGACAGTCCACCGTGGCCTGGCTGGACCGTCCACCGTCGCCTGGCTGGACAGTCCACCGTGGCCTGGCTGGACAGTCCACCGTCGCCTGGCTGGACCGTCCACCGTGGCCTGGCTGGACCGACCACCGTGGCCTGGCTGGACCGTCCACCGTGGCCTGGCTGGACCGTCCACCGTGGCCTGGCTGGACCGACCACCGTGGCCTGGCTGGACCGACCACCGTGGCCTGGCTGGACCGTCCACCGTCGCCTGACATGCCCCTTTGACCGTCTCATAGCCATAGGAAGGATCTGTCACCTGAATGTGAACATGTGTAGGCTTGGAACGCGTTGAGAGGATAATCTTCTTAACAGTATTTTTCATGCTTATTATTTTGCTGCTCAACATTCCCAGTATGTCCCTGCCTCCTCCAGCAGGCCGACAGTCGTGATTTACCTGCTGCCTCAACGCAAACATGCAACATAAGGCCATTGTCAGCTTAAAATCAAAGCTGTTTTCCAGAAATATGATGTTGACTGTCTAAATACTAATGTACCACATGAATCCAAGACTCACTTTAGACCAACACTGATCTATAAAGTAAACAAATGTCAACCAGAAGCTTCAGTCTGCATCTCTGATGACGGCAGTGGGAACTTCTGCACTCGTACCTGAAAGGTGAACTGCACATGAGGCCATGAAGCCAACCACCAAGTGTCCATATAGTCTGTAAATCCGTCAACCTGCACAGTTACTGGTCTCTTTGTGTTACATTCATGCTGGTGACTTTACAGAACTGCAGATTATCTTCAGTGGAAATCACAACATCATCAGCAAATCCGGGAGCTTTCAGGCCACCTCGGTTAAACCTGCTTTCAGTATCTGGTGACAGCTGTATGGAAACAGGAGAGAGGGGCAGCTGGCTGAGAGCAGCAGAGCTAAACCTCCCGCTGCAAGCGCTAGGCTCTGCAGAAAACACTCCTCTGCCAAATGAAGGGATCTATTCTGCGGCTCAGAGGTGCACAAGAGGACAGTGAATGATTAACTTTACACGCTCGGCTTTCTGCTGACAAGTACGAGAGCACGTCCCACAGACAGCACAGGCAGTCAGGAGATCTAACCACTTAAATTCAATATGACATGTATGGCCTCATTTAATAATTCATCACAGAGGGACATTTGTAGACATACTGAAGCTCTATGTGGTCTGCCTGCAGACAAACTGTCAGCTTATCAGCACCAAGGTCTTTCCCGTTTGGATTCAAAGTACACATTCTTGAAGGTCTGAAGTTTTACTAATTGGGACATTTTGAAGATGGAAATCAGGAAAATGATGGACAACAAGATGACACAAAAGCAGAAACAAAGAAAAAAGAACAATGGATGAAAAGTGGTCCACCTGCTGGGGGGGACGAGTCGTCAAATGTGCATTCACACAACTTCAAACCAAGCGTACTGTCCGTGGAAGTGGGCCGTGTTTGAAAGGTTGCAGGAGAAAGTCTCTAAAAGCAAAGCTGCAGCGTGGCTTCGGTTGGAAAATCTATATCTGATCAAAAAATGAGATTTATGGAACAATGTTGGACAGAGCAGACCGAGGAGGAGATGTTCGGTCAGAATCTATCACCTTACGCTAACTGTTAGCACGGTGGTGGCGGGATGATGGTCTGGGCTTGCTCTGCAGCTGCAGGACCTGGACACCTCGCAGTCATTGAATGCACCATGACCTCCTGTATGACAAAGTGTTCTACAGTGAAACGTGAAGCCGTCCGTCTTGGGCTGAAATTGTCTCATGCAACAGGACAACAAACCAAGAGACGGCAGCAGGACGACTGAAATGTTGCCTCATCACGTCCTCAATGGAGACGCTGGGACCTCAACAACAACTAAAGACGGTTCTAAGACCTACTGAATTATGGGATGGACGTCTTTCCCTGCATCAGGGCTTAGCTTTCATTACATGAATAAAGGCACAACGAAACATGTCATATGGCTAAAAAGCAGATTCTATATTTATATATCCTCTCCTGAAAGGTCAAGTGTCGTTTGGAAGATGCCTCATGTTGTTATACAAACAACATGAGTTAGCCAAGTAGGCATGTTTTAGTGTTGGATTTTAATCAAGCGGCAACCTGCAGCGGTTTAAAGTGAAACCGGAATTGCACAAAACTGCAGTTCCACCTTCATCCACTAGGGGCTGCAAAACAGAGCTAATCCCCAAAGACTCCCATGTTAAAAAGACCAACTTCACAGCAGAAATAAACATGTTTACAGCAGAAATAAACATGTTTACAGCAGAAATAAACATGTTTACAGCCTGGTTCAAAAATCCATTTTAGGTTTAATAGGTCAGGTTTATCTTCATGACAACTGTGGGGGGGAGTGAATTTTTTTCTAACTCGCCCGTTTAAAAGTAATTTCACCTCGAAGTTCGGCATATTTAGGGGCGTGTACTTTTGATTGACAGGTACCAGATCTCCAGCTTCAAGTCAGAAGAACGTAGAACAACCGCGGTTTTTAGCCGGTTAACAACGTGACTTATCTTTAGCCCGCTTACCTCTGTTAGCTGGTTAGCTCCTGTTATCTCCGGGTTAGCTCAGTTAGCTCTTAGCTACAGACAACTCGAGTTCGCTCGATGTCAATCATCCACCATGATGCTCACCCCCCCTGCCCCCCCCCCCCCCCCCCCCTTAGCTCCACCTTTTTGCCCATATTTGTATTTTCCGGGCGAGACGACACGCATGCCCCTGCCAAGATGGCGATGGTAGGAACCGCCCACCAAGCTTCAGTTCAGCTCTTCAGATCTACGGGTGACGTCACGGAGGCTCCGCCCATCTTTCTACATAGAATCTATGATTTTACTATGTAGGAACATTTAAAGCAGCATTTCCATTCAAACTACAGAAAAATGGGTGTGTTTGCATGAAGTTTAGCAACCTAAGAAAGACTGATGCACTCCACAGCATCCCATTAGAATGAAAAAACCCTGATTTGTAGCATCAGACTGTGAAACAATGAGGCCCTGTGCAGTAACTAACAACCAGGTGCCTGTACAGCTACAGATGATCCAGCAACCTGTTTCACAAATCGCTGCCTCTTTATTTTTGCAGATAAATGCAGATTCTGGAGTATGAGGTATGAGAGCAGTGACGTATGACAACAGACGTCCCCTTTTACGTACGTTACGGAGCAGAAACGTGCCTGAACGCTGCCTGTTTTCATAAGAGGAAAATATGAGAGTAGAGGGACAAAACATGGAGATGATTGATCCATCCCATGAGCTCTGCAGCACACAAACAGGAACATGAATAAGATCATATACGGCGCTCACGTCAACACCATTATGGGGATTTTGTCCTGTTCTGCACAAGCTGAACGGTGGCAACATTGCCCTCCTTTATCATTCTCTTTGAACTGAGCTCGGCTTCTCGGATGTCTTTTACTGTCATAACGGATTCTGTTCACACACACTTCAGTTTCAGCTGGAAAAGGTTTATTTTCTCTTCCTGATATATTCAGCTTCTCACTGGATGGAAGGTGTTTGTTTTACCTAGACATGTTTCTCCAGGCGTCGGCAGTCTTCCTTGCATCATGTGTTGTTGTATCAGCTGTTATTCCCATCCTGACGGACCAGGTGGATCTGCCAGGCCTGGTACCTCCTCCTCCTCTTGGAGACCATGAAGGCTTTCTCATCCTTGTTGTGTTTTTCTTGTTGATTTCTTATGAAATGTTGCTTCTTCTCTCATTATTGTTGGTGTTTTTTTTTCTTATTTAGATTGATTCTCTTTCTGTTTCCTCCACGAAAAGCACAACAGGAACCACTAAACTCTGCCATGTCAGGTCTAAACTCACTGGTTAAGAGACAAACAAACACAGAAGGAGGACGAAGGGAGGCCACAGGGTCATCAGCCAGGATGAGGGAGCCTTCAGGGGGTCTTTCGGCAGGGGGTGTGGCCAACATGGCAGCTGATAAATCACAGCAGTCAGGTGATGCTTCTGAGGAAGACTGCAGGTGTCTGGGATTAATAAACACTTCAGTTTCTTTCTGAGCTTTTGACCCACACGTCTGTTTTTACTGAAGATCTACACCCTGTTGCAAACACACCATTAACACCAGCATGTCCTGTATCTTCTGACCACTATCCACAGGTTTTATATACAAAGCACAAGTCAAAGTTCACTTCTCTGCATCATCTGCATTTTGCAAAGCGTCATGCAACCATTTGAAGATGGCATTGTGCTGCGACACCTGCCGGTTGTTCAGATTAAACTGATTTAATGATGCTTCCCCAACCAGCACCGGATTCAAACGCCGTCTGATGAAGAAATGACTCAATGATGTGACTCACATGTGATGGAGGAATGAAAAAGGAATCAAAATAAGTTCAGGTTATCGTAGTGTGAAGGTCATTAAAGACACATAACGTTCCGTCTGTACCAAATCGTCCCAGTGACGCAGACTCTGCTCCCAGTGAAGCTCAGAGTGTCCCAGTTCAGGAGAAACGTCCTTCAGACGACCCTGACGTGGTTCTCCTTTCTGTGAACTTCAAACACTTTCTGCCACTCCAGCACACAGACCTGCGCTCCAAATTTGATTCCCATGATAAGCGGCCTATATGGAAGCCGTTGCCATGACAATGCTTGATGTCACTCAGCAGACACAATAGTTTTTAAGGCAGCGGCAGCAGTTGTCGCAGCTCAGTGGAAACTGTGGGGAGATGCAGGACTGAGAAAGTTTCCACAATGCAACGCTCCAACGTGCCTGCCTCCTGTTTGCACGTGAATACGAGTTAATTCTGCACGGAGATCGTCCACATGGCAGTAAAATATGCCAACATGGAGCGTTGTTGTTCTGCACCAGAGCAACAAAGGCTTCCCCGTGTTGTAACGTACCAGCGGGTTACACACACATTAAATAAAACCTCACACTTCCCTCCTGGCTTGTCTACGTATTTTAAGACAAAATTTATCACTGACAGGGAAACTATGTGGGTTTTTGTGTCCTCAGCAGGGAATCTTCTAAAACCAGCAGGTCAGTGGTCCTCAAGGACCAGGGTTTGTGTTCCCGGCATTAATCCAGATTAGCAGAACATTCACAACCGCTGCTGAAACCAGTGGCGGATTTAGGGCCCCAGGCAAAGGCAGGCATGGGGCCTTATGGTAAATATTGCACTTTCTACTCCACTAATGTACATTATTTGCATTGCTGGTTACATATTTCAAACCCTTCCTACTCAGTGGAAACCAAGTGTCCCCAAAATAATGATAATATGTGGTAATATTTGTGATAAACTGAAATTGAATTGGTGAATTCTTAAACCAAAACTCTCAGTATCATCTTGGCCCTGCTGGAAAATGCATCATGAAACAGATTGCATGACACAGGAAAAACTAGTGATGCAAATATATAAATGCTAAACTGCCCAACAGTAAATTAAATCATTTTGGATTAACTCAACAATAAACATCTACAGCAGTAAATAATAATACACAATAAAACTACATGAATACAAAGCTGTAAGACTGATAGGAATCAAGAATGTGGTGTTGTTACTAATGTGGCCCAACTGAGATGCATTTTTTTAGGCTGATGTCGATTATATTTGGCAGAAAAATATTTTGAATTGATTTAATTGAAAAAGGAATTTAAAACAATATAATTAATGATCAGCAAAATTACAGCTGATGATGGTTATTTTTAAAAGGCTATAAAGGGCCGATTTTATCGTCCAGTTTGAGCCTCAAACTACGCTGCAGCCTCATCGTCCTGGAGTGGGGATCCTCAGTCTTGGTCCTTGACAGAAGTGTCCTGCAGGTTTTCAGAGTTTCCCTCCAGTAACTCACCTGGTTCCAGGTCTAATTACCCATTGATTCAAGTCCAGCGTGTTACACCAAGGACCGGGATTAAGGATCCCTGCCCTAGAGTGTCAATCTGGCATCCATTTTTACCAAATATGATATATACTTACATCATAAAAATATGTTATTATACTGAGACAATATTACAAATATGCAACAGTGACACAGCAGATCTGCAAACCATGACTCACACATCCAACAATCGAGGTGTGGATGTTTCCAGTGTTGGTGGGTCAGTAGCAGCAGTGTCTTTGTTTTGCTGTTTATTCCAGCCATGTGTGGTAAAAGTTTCTAAAAGATAAACAAAACATGGGCAATAGAAGCAAAATGAATCCACTGAGCGTCGTTAATCCTGAATGTTTCACTCTCTGACATCTGAAACCACGGTGTCATGTGGAACTAAAACCACAGTACACTGTGAAACCTACACTTCCCTTCATGGAGGATAAATCTAAGTCGCTGAGATGCACTATGCTAACGTTAGCTTCAAAGGTAGCGCGTTGTTGTGGAGCTTAATTTTCATTTCCGCGTCACTTTTCATTCAACATTCTTTGTTATTATCATTTCCTCGCCCAGCTTCTCTAACGTCTGGCTTTCAGGGAAGATTATCTCCATGATAAACAACAGTTTTCTGGCTAGTTGCTAGCCTGAGGCTAATGAAGCACACAGTTAGTGTGGGGTCTTCTCATTCAAAAATCTAGCTAAATTAAGGATCAGTAAATTTAGACCTGCTCTAAAGATCCTGAACAGAAAATCAAAAACCTCTTTTAACAGCCCAGGCCTGTAATTCAGTCAACAGCTAGCAGCCTTTTGGCAGGATTCATGCTAATTCTGTCCAACAGATATGATGTTAGCAGACATCTGAATGTGCTTCATTTGGACTTTCACAAACAGCAGCAACTCAAACTTTATGAAAATTAGCAAATATCTGAATGAAGTTTGCTCATTTGAAATAGAGGAAAATAAAAGTGATGATCACTAAGAATAAGAGCACCGCCAGAGAAAGTACTGATAATGTGAATTCTTCCAGTTGAGCTTGTTTAGCAGGATAGAACAGCTCATGGATGTCACAGCAGAGCTGTTACTGAGAAAACAGATTAATTTATTTATTATATTGATGAAATCATCAACGATTCCGTGTCAGTCTTACAGCAGCTCTTTCTTTTCACAGCCTGGCTGTTGCTTCATGTGTAAATTGGATTTACAACTAAGATGACAACAGAGCGTGTGCAGCAGGAGGTGTGTGAAGCAGCAGCTTATTTCAGATAGCAGCAATCAGAAGTGAGATGCTCACCAATATGTTCTGAATGTGTTATCAGGAGCAAAGCGATGATGAAGCGTTGCATCAACGCTGCAGATCATCTGGCTCGCTGAACCTGCTGTTCCAATTGAAATGTTTGTATTGCTTTTATTTATTCATTCATTTCCCTTTTGGCACTGGGAAAGCTTGCACTTCTGATATCGTTGCACCACGTACAATTCAATTCAATTCAACTTTATTTGTATTGCGCCACTTCACAACAATGTTGTCACAGGGCATTTTACATGCACGTCATTCAAGCCAATTCTTACATATCCTATAATAGAAACCAACTGATTGCATCGAGTCATGACTTGGATCCAATCCCCCATCCTGAGCTGCACGAGGCGACAGTGGGAAGGAAAAAACTCCCCTTTAACAGGAAGAAAACCTCCAGCAGAACCCGGCTCAGGGAGGGCAGCCATCTGCCTCGACTGGTTGGGGTGGAGACGACAGGAAAGACAGATCAACATGTACAACTGCACTTAATCAATGACAAAGGTTTATTCTATTCTGTTCTATTCTGGTGTGTATGTATAATTAGTTTTTTATGAGACGGTATTCGGGACAGCTACACTTGTTGCACAAAATTTGGACAGAAGCTGTGATGAAGAGAAGTAGAAATTGGTTTATTTGTGTCCTTGGCAGGGCTTGGAGATATCTTAAGATTTTAAATGATATCAGTATAATTTTAGAGGAGACAAAGGATTAAACAATATTGTAAATCTTTAGACTTAAGCTGCAGGCTGCAACCCAGACTGTGAAGCTGCTCCTGCCTCTGAGTCCAAGACAAAACTCGTACAAAACTCAGAGACAGAAATGATGCCACATAATGCCATAATCAGCCATGTTGCTGAAAACATTATCGTTGCTACACGAGTGATAGAAAGTCCGACTCGTCTTAAACATTCAGCTGGTTTGGCTCAGCTCCCAGAAGAGCCGAGAATGTTGACTCCCACACAGATTTCTTCCATGTATGTAGAAAACCGATCTGGAAACAGATGGACAGTTGCGCTCACATCGTTCCTGCATGGGTTACGTGTGTAATTTGATCTGTTTCAAAGGGGCTCAGTTTTCTGTCACCTCATATAGAAAACTTTGCAACACCGCTGGAAATCATGGGGACGGTGTTGAGTTGTATAGCTGACACACAACCAGAAAAGAAGAGATGGAACAGGTAGAAGATGACAGAAAAACCACCAAAAAAAATCACCCGAAGAAAAAGCAGAAGTTAGAACAGTTAAATATTTTTGTTTCATTCTTCTGGTGTTTGTAGATGGTTGTTTGTCATGGTATATCGCTGCTTCCATCCCGTGTTAAAACACGAAAGTGAACTTTGAACTCACCACTGCCTCCTAGTGGATGAACTGACTTAACAACCAGCGTAAAAGAGGTATGACAACATCTAAAACGGACGTTTTAGAGGAGCCTAAATGGAGCTTTAGGTTGGTAAAGGAATTACAATTGTCAGGATGTGGATTATGGCAAGGGTTTTGTGGGCCACATATGGTCATGATTTCTGCTCTGACCTGAATGAGCTGCATTCTTCCCCTGCCTGATTGCAGATTATCTTCACCTGTGCTGCTCATTATTTAAACACCTGCTCAGTGTGAGATCGTCTGTCTTCATGCAACTTTCAAGCCTTGTTTCATGTGCCCTGTTTGTAAAACCTGTTTGCCTGGTTTGGACCCTGCCTGTCCCCAACTACAGCTTCTTCCTTCTGGTATGAGAATTGACCTGTTCCTGACCCTGCCTCTAGTCTAGTCTGATCTTTGGATCCCTTCCCTCTCCAGAGACCTGTGTATGACCCTGGACTGCCTTTGGAACCTCAGTATTTGGATTGTGGAGCTAATTTTCCCTGCCCTGGAGGATCACTCTGGGGCTTCCTATTCATCCAGCTCCTGGTAAACATTTGTTCTGGCCTCTTCATTATCATTCCACCCCTGTTTTTGGCTCACCTCTGTTTTTGTGTTCCAGACCTCCTGATGACCAGACTAGCAGGACCACCTTCAACACTTTTTTTTTTTTTTTTTTTTTTTTTTTTTTTTTTTTTTCTTCAATAAATCGGTTTTACCTCCACTGTTGGCTGAGTTTTGGGTTCTGGCTTCGTAATCCTTACACAGATGGTCCAAATAAGGGACGCTATAGATTATGGCAATATTCTTATGGACCACACTGGGTGGCGATAGCTTTGGTAACCATGCTAGCATTTAGTCAGCATCATTAATTTGGGTCGAACATCATTTGCTAACTAGGAGTTGTTGTGTGGTTCATAAGAACCTTCTGTTCCTCTTTACGACCATTAAAACAATTTGGAGTGTGACGAAACACCAATAAATACACTGTTTACAGACTAGCTAACCAGCTTCTAGAGCCTGCAACTTAAGATTTTGTTCCAACAAACGTATCATTAGTAAGAACCTCAATATTCCAAACAAAAGCAATAGGAAATAAAACAAAATGAAAGAATCCCAAGTATGCAAGAAAGCTTTATGCGTACAAGCAGCACCGAGCCTCCTGATCCAACACAAGGACAAAGTTTCTCACCTGCTGTGGCCTTTGGTGGGGTTTCTCTTGTACTCCTGACATTTCCCCTCAGCTCAGCCTGCAGCCCAGCAGCATGCTTGTCTATTTAATGTCACTTATTGGCTGTAACGTAGCTTGTTTTCCTCCCACTGAGAAGGAAGTGGGAGTAGAGGAAGAAAGGAGCCAATGTGGTGAGCTCCATCAGCTCTCAGCAAGCCTGTAAACAAGTCTGATGGATTACTGCTTGAGTGAGCAGCGTTTGCCGAGAGCTGATGCATATATATGAGCAATATGTACAGTCTACAATGTGCACTAAGTCGCCTTCTGGCGCTTCTCGCTACAGTATATCATGGTGCATCAACGTTTTTCTGCAGCTGGTATATCGATCTGGCCCATGGATTCCTCTTTCCACCCGCTCTGCTCTGCTGCTGCTTTACTCTGAGACAGTAAATCTATGTGGTTCTTTACATCAAGCGGAGGGATTTCTGCAGATAACAAAGAAACCAGCTGTGGAGATAAATGAGCCAGTTAGAAACCATCATTAAAGTAGTATTCCCATTTCTTTCTCAGTGTTTTAAGCACCAACCACACACCGTCCTGAGATATAAGTTTTCAGCTAATGGTCATTTAAGAATCATCTTGTAGCAAAAATCTATTTTCTGTCTCCTAAACTCTGTTAAATTTGCTGTTTTTCAAAGATGCAGCGGAGGAAATGGGAAAACGTGTCTTTTTGACAGGCTAAAATGGACCTCCTTTTTGTAAGTTTATAAAGAAGTAACCAGATCAAGATTGTTCCACAAAAAAGCTGCGGAGAATCCTGCAGGTTTTGGACTGTGGAGGCAAAAATTACCCAGCAAACAAGTTTCTTTTTTTTCCTTCCTAGACTTCACACAAAACACTGATATAAGAAAGTTAACTAGAAAGTTTGGTTTTCTTTGCTTGTTGTGACTTGTGTCTTTAGTGTCTTTAGATCACCTTGCGGTCCATTTTTCATCCCTAAATATGCTGTTTAAGCCATAAAAGGCCAACATCACAACTGTCTAATGTAACTACTAAAATTCAGGTCCAAATCCTGGACAACACCGAGATTTCAGTCTTTGTTGTTGGTTTTTCACACCACTGTGTGAATCTGCTACGATGGACTGGCAACCTGTCCAGGTGTATCTGCCTTGCGCCCAGTGACTGCTGGGATAGACTCCAGCTTCCCAACGACCCTGAACTGAAACAAGCGCTTAAGAAAATGGAAGGAGATTTGAAGCTGAGTGCTAAATTTTAATCTTTCTTCTTGGCTCCAAAAACTATTATTTCAGTTCTGACTTCCAACATTTAATTAGTTTGGATGAGACTACAGTTTCCTGGTGAGATAGTTATGTAGACTTGTGTCATCAGCGTAACTATGGTAACGTTGTTGTTTCTCATCATTTGAGACAGTGGGAGCATGTAGACGCTGAACAGCAGGATCCCCAAGATGGAGCCTTGTGGAACGTCACAGCTTATTTAAGTTCAATCAGATTTACTTATAAACATGAAGTTGGCATAATTTTCATTTCAATTTAGCTTCAGCATCGTGCCACTTCATAACAATAACAATGCTGTCTCAGGGCACGTTACGGACACATCAGTTCAAGTCAATTCATAAATAGCCTAGCTAATAGAGACCAAAAACAGAAATGTGAAAAAAGCCTAGAAAAGCACTCTGAGAGTGCAGATCTCCACCAGGCAGCTCCTTTCCAGCCAGACTGTAAATAATTTCTCCCAAAATTTAAATTGATCTAAGTAGGGCTGGGCGATATGACCAAAGTCTCACATCCTGATACAACTCATTCTATATCCACATAACCATATAAAACTGTGTGTTTCAGTCATCAGTTATGTATCAGATGTTGCTAGGCAACAGCAGCAGGGATCTCCTTCCATCTGGGGGAACTATGGCCGTATGGCGTTCCACAGGTAAATACCTGCTGCAGCGTTTGTGTCTGGAGTTTATTATGAGCTTTCGCCTCCACTTGACGCTGCTTTTGCTGCTTTTTCTGGTTGACTCTATTCTTTATTCTGTATTCTTTATCCTGATTCCTGCAGGTGACAAAATCAGTTAGTTGTGTCGGAGTTCGTTGTCGGGACTCTGAGCTAGTCTTTTGTCGGTTCCACGTCGGTCTTTTCATATCCAACCGTATCCATGCCACAGAAATTTCCCCTCTTTTAGGAACAAACTCATCAGTTTGGGTTGGCTGCTCATCTTTTAGTGAATTATCCTGCTCTGAAACACGTCTGCTACCAACTTGCTCCATCTTTCTTTATGTATTGCAGCGTGCCGTAAAGCGGATCTTGACATAAAATAAAAAACACTATCGCCCAGCCCTAAACATAAGTTGGACCAAGACCCATTTTCAGAAAAAGATATCCCAAAAATCCACCTTGTATGTTTTACATAGAGTTGGTAACAGACAAGGGCAAAAAGATCCAGCACCACCCGTTCACACGAAGCCAATAATTCCGCACCTCTAAGTAAAACCTAACAGAGTTTATTGCAGGATAGTTATTATAGAGTCCTTTAGGCTACACAGAAGTCATAATAAATTCATGTCTTCTCTGCTTCTGGCAATAAAAATAATTACCCTCTTCTGCATTATAATGTCTAACACTAAACCCTGTATGACTACAGCTGCTGTTATTAAAACACACAACAGATAAAAAGCTGATCTTTGGGCTTCAGAAATTTAAACCAGATCATTTTCCACTTAAATAATCCTAATAGCCTCTACAGGTGACTCTTTTTTTCTTCAGCCACACAGCGTGTTTAACAAGAAACTCCCGTTTGATGATGTCAGACTTTACAGTATTTACAGAGCAGTCAGCTTTGTCTGTTCCTGCAAGGCAAGCAGAGGGTTATTCCCTAAACTGTCAGGGCAACAGATCCCCAAGGGCAGCTTCAACACAACAGCCTGGGGGAAAGAAGAAACAGTCTCTGACAGTGTAACCACTGAAGACCAGTCTCCCCAGACACAGTCAGCACATGGACCAGACAGCAAGCTCCACAACACAGGCTTTATGGTCCACTTTTACACAATGGTGGAAAACAACAAGATGGTATTTTTCTTGTACAGTTGAGTCAAATTTACAAACTCATGTTGCTTTTCAGTAGTTTTTTTAATTCCAGTGAAGTGGTTCCAAACAAATTGGTACGAACATGGCTTTCGACTCTGAAGCATGAAGCTTAGGGCAGAGACCACAGACTGAACACTGGAACTTCTCCAAAGGCAGATCTTTGTGTCTGTTGGATGTCACAAACAGTTTTCTGGCATATTAGTTAGAAAAAGCTCTGAGTGTCTTCCAGCTTTTAGGAAAATTTTAAAAGAAATGAACCCTGGCTGCTTCAAATGCCACTGATTCTGACAACTGTGCTTTTTTTTGTTAATAATGTAAATGTGTATTCTCTAGTGGATAGTTAAACTGGATCACAGCAAAGTAAGATAAGGGCTAATTAAACTAATTACATATGCCTTTGTCCTAAAATATCCCAAAAAACTCTCCGATGTGATCTTATCGAGGTCCATTAATCCTGAAGGAGACGGTTTCGTCTATCTCCTGCATCGGCAACGTATGTAATTTGGTACATTTTTACATCACTTTAAGCAGAAAACGGAGAATTACCACCAGAAATGGTGCAAACAGTGTTGAGTTGGGTAGCTGACACACAACCAACAACAGGAACAAACTAGAAAAGCACTGAGAGGAACAACCTCTACCAAGGACCACAGTTCTCCCCATAATCATTTGTCCTCTTCCTACCATGAATATTCCAAAGGTCCCCTACTGTTTCATGTTCTGGATCATAGTATCCGGAATGATTCTTTTACCTGGATCTTCAGTCTTCAGCATATTTTAGAAGCTGTTGAAAGTTTGTCCTTATTTTGCTTCGACCATTTTCGTTGGAGTTACTGCACAAAAGTTGAAAATGGCCTCATCTCATAATGTTAAAGAATCCTTTAAAATATTCCTGGATCCTAACGGTGATCCGGATCACCACCAAAAATAAATCAGTTCTTCTTTTTTACACCAAAAACAGGAAATTATAATGAAAAATTCTGTTAAGTCCAATATTAAGACAAGTTGCGCCGATAACGCAGTGCTCCGCTCGCACTAGGAGACCTGAATGGTTTGCTGTGAACAAATAATGTTGACGTAAAAATAATGTTGCTGTAAGAATGTTGGGCCCTGCGATGGACTGGCGCGCTGTCCAGGGTGTACCCGCCCTTTCGCCCAGAGACTGCTGGGATAGGCTCCAGCTTCCCCGCAACCCTTTATCAGATTAAGTGGTTAGGATAATGAATGAATGAATGAATGAAAGAATGAATGAATGTAAGAATGAATGAATGTAAGGATGTTGGAAAACAACTTGGAAAAACTTGGTCATAGTTTTGGTAGTTTTTTTAATCGTTAACCTTCATTTAACCAGAATATGAACTGAGTTACCAACTTAAATTGGCATCTAGTGTTTTTTTTCAACATGCTGCAATTAAACAATAGAAACACAAACTTAAAAAGGCCGAAAGAAGGACTAGCAAACATGGAAACGGGGAATTTCAGTCACTCCCGAATGCAGCACTATGCAGCACAAGGTGCTGCATAGTGCACCTTGTGCACTATGCACAAGGTGCACTACATTAGAAAACATGGCAGTAATAGTATGAGATTTCTTCAAAGTTTCGGAAGAAGACACTTCACCTGTTATTTCTGATAAGTGTTCTAAGCAAGTTCCATGAGGAGGGAGAAGTACCACGAGCTTCAATACTCATGACGGTTTACATGGCACTGTGAGTACGCTGTACCAGCTATCCTGAATGCTGCACATTTCATTAAGCTAAAACCAACTCTGATCACACTAAACCAAACTGGAATAGTCAGCTGAAGAATCCATTGAGGATTTGGAATTATATGTCGACACGGTTTACAACAATATGTTATCCCAGCACAAAAATAAGTGTTCATGGATTCATACCATATCCCATCAAATCCAGTTATTTTTATAGCACTTCTCCCACTAAGCAGCAGCACAAAGTGTTTTACATCATAACAGCAGTGACTAAAAATAAAATTAAACAATTTAAACATCTAATTAAAAATAAACCTTAACATAACCAATCATAAACCCTAACGAGATTTAAACACACACCTCATTATTACTCATCTCCCACCCAGGAATCCCACTTTACACAAACAAACTCAAGTCCCTCATATCAGGCTCAATGCCTGGTGCTGCTGAAGTCACATTTTGGTGTTCCTTTCACACCGATGGCCACCCCAGTACCATGGAGACCACCACCACAAGAACCACTCCAGTCATGTCTGGCCAGCTCCCACATGGCAGCCACAAGGCTGCAGCGCAGGAACCCAACTACACAGACAATGGCGGTCCTTGCAGAGGCAACCCCGCAGACCGAGCAGGCGATGCCCCTGACATGGAGGATACCAAAGAGGGAAACACCTGAGAACACGGGTTGACAGTAAAATATTCAACCATATTCTTCTACTATGCATCTTAAGCTAGCCCATCTGACACTGTGACGCATGATCCACACTGTGTTTTGCAGCGAAGGTCACAAAGACACCAGGAGCGCCACATTTCGCACAAACGGCAAAAAACTGAGGAAAACATCAGGCTAATGGTCCAACTTATCATCCAGCAGCAACATGGCGCCATGTGTCAAAGTAAACAAAAAGGTTGGATCTGCAGGGAATTCATGAAAAATCTTAAATCTGTTTTCAACTTGGTTAGCTCGTACTTTTCCGTTGATGACTGAATTTATCCAATACAATTCAGAAATGGAGCTCCACAGTGGGGAGTTTTAATGTCTCCATGTATGCTGGCTTCTCTCCGGGAACGCCAGCTTCTTTCCACCAACTACAAAGACAAGCTTGTTAGGGTCAGTGGTTCTTCTCAGTTCTCCCTGGAGTGAGTGTTTGTTTCTCTGCGTTGGGCCTGTGATGGACAGATCACCTGTCCAGGATGTTCACTGCCTCTTTCTTTCTATTTACTGGGATGGGCTCCAGCTTCCCAGTGACCCTGAACTGGAATAAGCGAAAAATGAATGAATTAAAAAGTTTAACAACTAAATTTGCCATTGGCTTTTTGCTTGAAATGACACACCTCAAAAATAATAGATTATTTCTCCCAAAATACAAACCTTCTGCATATCAATACAAGACATCAATACCAATGTCAATATGTTAAAGCGAATGAGCATGAAACAAAGAAAATGAAGAATTTTTCTGGCATTTATAACCCTTTCAGAAATCTGCTTCACTAAACAAAAACCTCCAGAAAACCACGAATCAACATGTTGATGTTATCAATGCAAAGATTCATGTTGCTGAACTGAAACAGAGAAAAGCTGCAGAGCTTTCAGTAAAGCAATAGCTTGGCCTTTTCAGTCAGGCACATTTAGGAACAGCCTGGCACTGAGTGAGGTCATTGTCTCTGTCTTTAAAATCATGTCTTTCTCTTCTTTTGCAATGTAATGTTTTATTTTAGATGCCAAGAAGCTAAAAAGTGGACAAAAACACACAAGAAGACTCATCTCTGGCTGTTGACAGTTCATAAGAGCCAGACAGAAAAGCAAAGAAAATCCTGACTGACCCATAAAAACTTCTTCAAACATTTCTTTGTTGAAACATGCTAGAAGAAACAAGGTTCCAACTTTATCTCATTTCATTACTTATAGTATAAGTCACGGTAACAAATTTGCCACGCGATTAATTGTCTCCGAAATTATTGCGATAGACGATAACATTGCACTGAGCGATTATTGTTGTCATTTTGAGACCATTTTCAACTGAAATGATAATGCCATAATAATGCAAGTACACCCTTTCAAAGATCAACAAACTTTAATTTCTAAAGATCATTTAGCTCGATGTGCAGACTAGTTTATGCTCATCCAGTCCCCAGTCTGCTGAAACAGATCAGGGTTTCTCCTGGGGTTTTGGCAACGTAGTCTGGAACATCTGGTCTCTAAACACCATGTAACAGTTATATAATCTATGGTAAAGCTCATATAAGAGGACATGTTTGGACTTGACCAGAGGTGGAAAGGTAAAATTGATCGTCTTCAGTATGTCATTTTCCATGTCATTGTAAAGTCGTGGAAATGCCATTTGTAACATGTTTGTTCATCCAGACAGATTTTTCATGTCTTTTTTTTCCCAGCAGGGAAAACTGTAGTTGGTTTTGTTTCAAGTGCAGATGGAAGCTTGTTGTATTGACATGTTTAGTTGATATTGTCTTAACACAAATGCGGCACTCGCTCGGAGTGAAGAGAAAAAAAACACAAATGAAAATTATTGTGTCCGGAAAACTTTTTGCACGCATTTCTTTCTTATTGTGCGATTAACTGACTTATTGCTTGTTGCGACAGGCCTAATCACAGCTAACGCGTGGATCCATGCTAATGCATCTGCTACAGCGTGTAACTCATGCTTCTACCAGCTGATTTTCATGACTAACTCCTCCTGGTAATCATGGGATCTAGTAGAATTACACCCATATCACCATGTTTACATCCATCTTTCCAATCATCAGACACCTGTCTTGTCCAATCAGATCCATGTGACCAGGCAGGAGATGGGAAACTGCTCTCTGACAACACTGGGAAGTGTAGTTTTCCACTAAATGCAGTTTTATTCCCGTGGATATAAGTGTTTGGGGCTAGAAAGCAAAGTTGGAGAGATTTACATTAATTATGATTTTGGCCTTGAAACTTTAGTTTTGAATCTGCGAGATGAAAACAGAAAACATTTCAAGGTGTTTTTATGTCAGATGGCACCTGAAGTTGTGGCTGACAGGTCATTCTGAATGATCTCTTACAGAGTTGAATGTTTTGTCTGTTAGTAACTCTGATGGAGGCAGAGATTCAGCGACAGGCGAAAAACCAAACGCTTATTTAAGAAAAGCAATCTGTGATGAATAAATTGATACAAGCTGCAGCAACGATTCGCCTCGAGAAACAAGGAGACTCATCTCTGGCCGTTGACAGTTCACAAGAGCCAGTCAGAAAAGCAAAGAAAATCCTGACTGGCTGATGGTTTTCTCCCATGAAAACTTCTTCAAACATTTCTTTCTTTGCTAGAAGCAACAAAGTTTCCACTTTATCTCATTTTCATTACTTATAGAGGGAGTTGGAGCCTCTAATTCAATCTGTTGGTTTCCTTAGAGGCTATCATGAATTGGCTTTCATTATGTTTTTTTTTTTCCTGTCTGTAAAGCATCCTGAGATGGCATTGCCGTGATTTTACGCTATATAAATAAAGTTGAATTGAATCCAGGAGAAGTCCAGATAAAAGAAGAAGAAAGAACAGCCAGCTGTTTCTGCTCATTAACCCTTTAAACTCTGCCGGATCAACATCTCCCCAGTCGCCATCGCTTACATCATCAGCAGATTCTCAGGAACGCCATTAACTTTATGGACTGAATTATGATGGATAGCTGACAGTTCCGGTGATTACAGTTGTTTTCCAGCATTTTCCTGCATGGACAGCTACTATCCAGCACTAAATTTAGCATTTATTCCATAGGCTGTATATAAAAGATGAGTGGAGCATCAGTGATGTCGACCGCAGGTTTCTGAAGAGCTGAATTGAAGCTCATTGGTGGTTCTTATCGTCGCCATCTTGGCAGGGGCATGCGTGTCTTCTCGCCCGGAAAATACAAATATGGGCAAAGAGGTGGAGCTGAGAGGGGGGCTGTGAGCGTCATGGTGGATGATTGACATCTAGCAAACTGAGCTAGCGTGGTGCTAACAAGAGCTAACCAGCTAAAAACTACGGTTGTTCTACGTTCCTCTTCTTGCAGCGGAAAATCAGGTACCTGTCAATCAAAAGCACACGTCCCTAAATATGTCAAATCTCCAGAATAAATTACTTCTAAACGAAGGCGTTAGAAAAAAAATTCACTCCCCCCAGAGTTGTTTCATTTCATTTTCTGAACCGCTTTAATCCAATTCAGGGTCGCGGGGAAGCTGGAGCCTATCCCAGCTGGCTCTGGGCGACAGGCAGGGTACACCCTGGACAGCTCGCCAGTCCATCGCCCCCACAGTTGTCATGAAGATATTAAAGCTAAAACATTTCTTGTACCAGGCTGTAAACATGTTTTTTAACATGGGACTATTTTGACCCAGAAACTAGAATGGAGCCAATACCTGTCAAACTTTCCACCAATCAGGGAGCTTAAATGGTCCTCTATGGCTGGATTAAAGCTGAGAAAAGGTCTCTGGTGCTAACAGAAGAATAAAGGACCAGAACACAAACCGACAGTGGACAGGACACATGAACAGGAGTACTGACAAACATGAGCACGCAGTTAGCATACGTTATATTATGTCCTATGCTGGCAGTTGTATAATTATTATGCGTATGTGAAGTATGTTACAGCAGGAGTATTTTTTGGGTTGTTTTTCTGTGCAGGTTTTGTGTCCTGCTCCTGCCTGGTTTGGCTTCCAGCTGCTGATCTGATGGCTCATGCAGCACACCTGGGACTACTGATTGGTCCTTCCATTAAAGCTGGATCTGCTCTTCCGCTGGTGCCACTTTGTCTGCTTCACAGTGGCGCCATTTGGCCAACTAAACATCTAAATCAGGAGTGTCCAAAGTCGGTCCTCGAGGGCCGCTGTCCTGCAGGTTTCCCATGTATTCCTGTTCCAACACATCTAGCTTCCACTAAATGGATCAAACAGCCAATGACGTGCACAACTGATTAAGCTCTACTACTAATTAATTTGAATCAGGTGTGTCTGAGCAGGGATACATAGAAAACCTGCAGGATTCTGGCCCTCGAGGACCGGAGCTGGACACCTCTGGTCTAAATGAAGTCTTGTTGTTAATCTTTTCCATTTTTGCCAGTTCTGGTCAGAAAACTCCCATTATCAGTCAGTAACTCCTGTGGGTTTGGCCAGTGGTGTAGTCCACAGTACAGGCAGAGTAAACACACTTCTTTTTCAGTCAGCATTGAATAAACCCACTTCTAAACCCCCCGTGATGCTGCTTTTACAATTCCAAACGTCCCTACACATGTAGCTACGTTTCCCAGCAGCTCAGCTAAGGTTAGCCATGCTACACATGTGCAGTTAGCCATCAGCTGTGTCAACCTTAGCCTGAACATAGACATAATAAAGATATATGTATATATGTCTATGAGCCTGTCTCTCACTTGTCTATCCTCAGATTAAGAGACATGACTTCTTCAATTTCCAGTTCTGTAAAGACGAGAATGATCCATGAAAAGCTTGGACCAAAACAAATCTGCATTTCTATATGCAAGGAACAATTACACGTTTTTTATTTCATATTCAATCACATGACAGCTCTGTGTTTTTAGGTGTCACATATGATGTAAACATGTAAACATGCTTTCTCACCACCTCGATCAGCTGCTTATTAAAACCGTTTGATCAACCCGCATCAGCAACCTTCCAATCACATCAAGTGTCCGACCAATTCCACAGCATTCCTCCAAGTCCCATGACTTCGGGGAGAAGTCATAAGAAGAAAATTATGCCTGGATGATGCATCAAACAAGCTACAAGTTGTCCCCTTCCAAGAGAACAAAAGACGTCATTCTGTTCTCGTTGCCTTGACAACAAGGAAAACGATCACTTCTCGCAGCCAATCTAATGAAGACACTATGAGTGACTTAAAGAGTAAAGCATCAGAATATGGATGGGAAAGTCCAAAAGAAGTGAAGTTTGTATCTGACTCTGATTTAAAATGGCTGAGCTAAAAAAAATTAATAAACTGGCCTCGGAGTTTTAAGGGTTAATCTTATTGCATGTTTGACGTCTGCAAACTGACAGACTCCAGACGCATCTAAATATGAAGCACCTGCTTTTCCTTCAAACTAAAACCTCGAACACGAGCTTTCCATTATGCGTCACGCGAGCGCTGATGAAGCGAGTTCTGATGACGCTCGGCTTGCGTGACGCAGCCAGAAAACCCAATAAGTTCGGCAATTTGCCTCCAAACAACTTATTCCTGTTATATTTACCAGCAGAGATACAATAAGCTTTAATGTGTTGTGTCAGCAGTTTGGTGGGGAGGCTTATATTGAGATGAATGTCTGGCTGCCTGGCTGGTAATACAAAGAGGATGGGGGGGGGGGGGGGGGGGGGGGCTTGACTCAGCGTTTGGCAAGAAAAAGGGAATGACTTCCAGGTAACTTTAGAGGTCGATCAACCCTGCTGAACACGCTGGACTAAAATGGAAACACTTTGATTTACATTTAAGCTTTAAGAAAAGCTTTATATGAAAGAAAGTTCGGTAAAAGAAATAATGGAAAAAAAAAGATTCCCCCCCCCCCGTTCCAGGACGGACTTTGCTGCACAAAGTGTGATTTATCTGGTACAGACTCTCCTCTGGCACTTAAAGTCCACAAAAAAGGTTTAAAAGCCCAGAGCACAGAGCGAAGAGAGGAAGAAATGAGCCGCTACCGAGCATCTTTACAACCCAGACTCGGGCTGTAATTCCTCCAGACAGACTATTTCATCTGGTCTCGAAGGGACGAGGCCAGGGGAGTCAACAAGGTGAGAAAAACTGTGGTTGGGGATCAGAAATGAGCCGTATCCTGTGCTGAAATCTTTATTTTAATGCATCAAGATGACAGCGTTTCACAGCTTAATTTGTCCTGAAAAACGCCTTTTAGCAACAAGAGGAAGCAGAGACGGTGTGGAGTCCTGACTTTCTGCAGCTGAAATAAATCTGTTGTGTCTTCCAAAGCCATGATCACACATTGTTGCCCTGCCGGTGAGCGATCACACCACCACGCCTCAGCCAGAGCCAGCCGACACATCAGTTCACTGTGACATGCCGATATCGACGACATGATCGGTTCCTCCACGGTGTTTTGCCTCCGCCCTTCAATTTAACTAGAAACTGCTAAAGTGTTGTGTTTTCTACACAAGATTTAGCTTCAGACATTCCCAATTACTCCATTAGGACTAAACATTCGACACAAACAGAACCTGTTGATGCAGCCAGAACTTCCATCCCTTCTCCAACACACCTGAACCAGATAGCTGGATTTCCTCATCTGCATGTCATCCAGTTCTCCAGGGACCCGATAACAAGCCAATCAGCTGATCTGATCTGAGATCAATCATCTGATTCAGGTGTGCTGGATGAAGGTTGCCCCTGAAAGTTGCAGGATGGTAGCTCTTTGACAACCTTCCACTGAAAGAAGACATGAAATCTTCAGTGTTTTGCGTTGTTTGAAACACAAACTGCATTTAATTGTGTTCAGTTTTATAGAAATTAGTAATAGTAATTAATGTAATAAATTGTTTTGCACATGAAATGTGTCTTGACTTGCTTTTCTGGAATTTAAGTCCCAATCTGCTATTTAAGATTTAGTTTTATTATTATTATTTAGGATTTTATCACTAAATACAAAACACATAATAATCCTTGTTTGTATTTTATCCACCTGTTAGATAAGGATGCTGCAATTTGCTTACTTTTCTAAATTTTCTAAATGATTAGTATTAATCACAGGTCATTTTATCCCATAAAACAAAGTAGAACTTCCACACTGAGCTTTGAAAGTAAAATATACTTTTAGCTACTTACTGCAGTCTGATCTGGTAAATATTACAGATGTGTTTTGGTTTTATCACCTTTTAGATACATTCTGCTGCTTTGTGTGGGTCAGAAACTCACAGATATGCAATAGTTAAAGAAGTAGTGGCATTAAAATGACCAGCTTTTTCTTTTCCTGGCTGCTTTTCCACACCGGCTGGGCTTCGCTAACTCTCGCACATAATCAGCCTTGGAAGACTTGGAAGAAGCTTTAAATAATTTCAGAGGATGACATTTTATCCAATTCTGAAACATAGCGCCTTAAAACAAACCCTCGTTTGGATGGTTAGCTTGT
Source organism: Telmatherina bonti (assembly GCF_933228915.1). Taxonomy (NCBI): domain Eukaryota; kingdom Metazoa; phylum Chordata; class Actinopteri; order Atheriniformes; family Telmatherinidae; genus Telmatherina; species Telmatherina bonti. The sequence goes on along the minus strand of NC_136625.1, from coordinate 7,410,675 downwards.
AATTACTCCTCCAGAAATCTAAAACTGTTTGTTTCCTGCCCTGATTTCTGTGTTCATCCAGGACAGAAGGGATGGAAATGACAGATGTAAAGGTTTCTGTGTCTGAAGTCCTTTCTGGAAATGCCTGGGAGGTCACTGCACAGAAATGTCACTGGAAAACTCTTGCCATTAAAAGCTCAAAAAGCTCCGGCTGATGGCCCTGAGCCTTCATTAAATATTGAGAGTGGCTGAGTGCAGTGTCTGGTAACAGCAAGATTGTCTGAGATCAACCACATGAAACCGGTGAGACTGAGGAGGAGGAGGGTGAAAGAGAGGTGAGGAAGAAGAAGAGATAAAGGATGGGGATGCTTATTCCTCCTCCTGAGAGATCCGTGCCGTGTGTCTTCACTCCCACGGAAAAGATTTTTCAGAGTCAGCCTGCAGATGCTAGGCCGTTACAGAACCGACGTCTGCACAGAGAAAAGATAAAGGAAAGCCGTGGATAGATGCAGCGAAGCGAAACGTTGTCTGGAATGACAACCACTCCTTAAAGGTCACAACTACTTCAGATAGCAGAAACTGTGTCATGACCAACATGGCTGCCTATCGCTGACTAAATAAATATTCCAACCTTCCCAGCAGCCATCCTCGGAGACTGAGGGAAACAAAGTGTCAGAAACATGTTTCTGATTATTTCAGCAAACCCTGAAGCCTTCCTGATTTCTCGGTTTCTTGCTGGCAGCAGCCAGGCTTTAGCAGCAAAGAAAAAGGGTGCAACAGGTATTGCTTTGAAGCTCTGAGATTTGCTCTTTCTTCCATGTTATTTTAAAAATGCACCATTAAACCAGCGCCGGTGGTAAATAAAATGGTGTATTTAAATTTGATTATTATCAATTTCCACCTATATATGAACACTCAGCTGACAGACAACATCACTGTCTTAACTGGTGTCGACACAGTCAGACTGAAGTCATGAAATGTTCATATGAAAAATAAAAACACTGAAATTAAAAGCATCTTGCGTTGATGTGTGAACTTGTGTTTAGATACTTTAATTTCTGAGTTTTTAAATGTTGTTTTCCTTTTCATAGAATTCAATTTAACAGGGCCAACCTGTGACTGATACATAAGCTAGCAAGGATAGCAGGGTTAGCTTGTTATTGCAGAATAAGCCATAGACCAACGGAGCTAGCCTGTGGCTGCTACATAAGCTAGCAAAGCTAGAAGGTATTGATTGTGACCAATACATAAGCTAGCAAGGCTAGCAGGATTAGCTTGTGACTGCAGCAGAGCTATAGCCTGTGGCTGCTACACAGACTAGCAATGCCAGAAGGTCTCGCTTGTGACAAATACATAAGCTAGCAAGGCTAGCAGGATTAGCTTGTGACTGCAGCAGAGCTATAGCCTGTGGCTGCTACACAGACTAGCAATGCCAGAAGGTCTCGCTTGTGACAAATACATAAGCTAGCAAGGCTAGCAGGATTAGCTTGTGACTGCAGCAGAGCTATAGCCTGTGGCTGCTACACAGACTAGCAATGCCAGAAGGTCTCGCTTGTGACAAAAACATAAGCTAGCAAGGCTAGCAGGATTAGCTTGTGACTGCAGCAGAGCTATAGACCAACAAAGCTAGCCTATGGCTGCTACACAGACTAGCAATGCTAGAAGGTCTCGCTTGTGACCAATACATAAGCTAGCAAGGCTAACATGTGACATTGACATAAGCTATTGGCCAGCATCACTAGTTTGTGACTGCAAAGGTAGAAGACAGATAGAGACTTCTGCACAAAGCTAGGAGAGATATAATGTAACTGGGAAAACCAGGAGCACAATTAAAGAAAACACACATAAACACAACAGAAATTTCCAGATATTTTAAGGAGACATAATACAGTCTAAATTCATTTTCTCAACAGTAAGTGAAAAGGAGCCTGTTGGTTGTTGGATGTAAAACAGTCTATGTAAACTCCATTAAAGCCAAAGGCAACTGGTCAGACACTGGGAAGGAAGAAGAGTTGGCACAACAAAATCCAGCTAATCCACCCAATTTACATAAACACATAGCCTACTGGCCATCTCCTTCCACCACTATGTAGTGTTTAAACAGCTGCACATTATCTAGTTTTACCCTCATTTTGATTACAATAACACTTCGTTTTCTATTGCAACAATATTCCCAGGAATGGAGGTCATGAAAGGTCAGAAACTGCCAAAGGAAAAAATGTCTACATCCCAAACTCTCCAGGCCTCAATTAACATGACAGTTCAGTTAGGAAAAGACTGAATCAGTATGGCTTGTATGTTAATGCTGTAGTGAGTTCTGGTGGTTTTCCTCCAGTTCTTGTCTTATACCATCGCTTCAGTCAAACGTACAAACAGCATTTGAACAAAAGCTCCTCACCACAGCTTTTGATCACACTTCTAACTGTATGACACAGACATCAGCAAACAGAGAAGAAATTTCTTCCCTTCATGTCCTAATTGTGATTATAATTCAGGTCCAGCCAAGGACAACTGCATGGTTAAGTAAAGAGAAAGACAAGCTACAGAAACAGTGTGAGATGTGGACCGTTTCCTCTTGAAAGCTAACATCTGGTCACATAAAAACTGTTTATTGTGGACACACTCAGCTGATAAGACACAGCAGGTGGAGGGCAGAGCTGCCGTAGAAACATGCCCACGAGCCGGCGGCTGGCACCAGATGAAGAGCCGCTTCAATTATTAAGCACATCAAGCAGCACAAACACGGCAACATGCCATCACTGTGTGCAACTAAAACACACTTTTTATTTTCAAAGGCAGCTTTGAGGATCCAGCCAGTAACGCATTTTGCTCCTCGTGTTTGTTCTGCACCTTTAATGTGGAACAGAATTCCCAGATAATGGTTCATTCACGTCTGCGAATGAGGCCGTGCTGCTTAACCAAAGGGTCTGCTGGAAAATCAAAACCAGAATAAATGACAGCGCCATGCGATCAAAAGGGAGAGGCGAGGAAAATGCCTTTTTGCAAGACATCCTTCTCTTAAGGGCTCTCTAAAGGCAAGAGATTGGAAATGCATGGCTGTGTCCTCCATCTGAAATCCACACTGGCCCTTTTTTTTTTTTTTTTTTTATTATTTCCTCCTCTATCTTCTCCGTGCAGCAGGCGCTCCAGTAAGCTCGGCTTGACCTTGAAACAGGAAGCTGCAGCGAGCTTGAAGAGCAGCTAATCACTGCATGTGAAGCTCTGGCTGTGTGCGGGTGTGTGTGAGAAGACACATTGCTATTAAGTTTTATAATGCTCTTAGCTACGTGGGAACACTCCCTTGACAGCGCGTTATCGTTTACAAGCACACACTCCAGTCTGCCGACCCGAGCAACCTCATCTGTTGCTGTTTAACAGTGGATGAGGAGGTTAAATGGCTGATGAAAGCGAAAAGGCAGCCATCAAACACACCTGCGAATGGAAAAGCAAAAACAGACCCGCTTTGAGGACAACAAGCACAGAGTGGATCAGCTGGAAGAGTGTGAAGGTTTTAGGGGGAAACGTGTTGTTCGATAGTGCAGCCTTGGATGTGCCGAACGGCCCAGAGAGGCTGTAAAGAGACTGAGGCGGATCGATGGCTGTTCTGACCGTCTGACAGGAAGATTCAGGCACGGCAAAACAACAAAGCAGAGTCCAGGAAGGATTCTTAGATACCAAAAGTCTGGAGTTAAACAAAGACAGTGCAAGTTGCTGGAAGAGAGTCAGCGATGTTTAGCTGCTTGCTACGTCCACACAGACGACCTGATCATCAGCACTAAAACAAAACAAAACGACAACTGTCTAAGCTAATATCTACGTATGTATCCCAATCAGACATGCTGCATATATATGGAATATATAAGGTGACTGCGATGCCTCTCTGTGTGTAGTAACAGTTACCACAGCCACATTTCAAGAATCTTGTTTGCCTTGCAAATAATTGCAGTGTTTCTGCTGCGTTAAGTCAGCTATGGCGGGTCGCCACAGCTCTGACGGGAGCGCCACTCCTTCAAAGTGCTGACAATTAAACCGTTTCAAACTGAGCAGCATCAAAATGTCTTTACGGGACCTGCATTGCCGCCTCTGAAGCGTGGCAGTGCTCGGAGACTCTGCTGTCAGACGTCTGCTCTGCACATGAACGCAGCATGTGGGTGCCGGCAATAGGAAAGGGGCGGAGCTTGATTAAACTTCAGTAGTTGGACATTCAACAAGGTTCATACATGGGGAATCCTAAGAGAGGACACGCAGCCGATAATTTGCTTCAGGTTTTACAAGTTAAACAGACAAAAAGAAATTGATGATGAGCAAAAAAACGCGATGCTCGTAATGATGGTGCTAATGTCGGGCGGACACTGTGCGATTTTAGAACTCTGCCTGTCGGGGAAATGCTCCCACAGCACGACCGGGTTTGTCCCTCCTACTCTATCTGACCCGACGACATGTGTACTCATACTGTACGACTGCTGTCAGTCACGATTATTGACAACCACGACTACTTGTCGTGGCGTCAGTCGGTGTGTGACGGCACGACGTGCTCGAGTGTGAACAACGAAAAACAAAGGTTCCTAGTTCCTATGACAACCACAGCGTGCCTGACAACAAGATGGCGAGCAGGCAGCAAGTTGTTGCAGTTGTGTGCGCTGTCTTGTGCGCTGAAACGAAATAAAAAAAGAAAACCTCGTGTTCTCTCCATAGCTCTACTAATCTCTCTTCTAGCAGCTGTGTCCACCGCACACGTCTGAAGTTGGGGTTGCCCGCCATTGTTTAAAGCTCCACCGGTGTCTTCTGCGCAGGTGCGAACGTAGAATCGTGACGTAACACCGCTCACACTGTACGAGCTACGGCGAAAATTTCTGACATGCCAGAAGTTTGATCGGGAGGTCGCAGCATCATTGTTAGAATGTAGCAGCAATGAATCCTTCCTCGTGAGTGTTCTCGCACTGTACGGCTCCCGACCGGACATCCCGACGCTACGATGTTTCCACGATGGCGCAGCGTGGTCTGCGACAGCAAAATCGTGGTGAAATCCCCTCAAAATCGCACAGTGTCCGCCCGGCATAACGCGGCCAATGAAGTCAACACCAGTTGGCGGAAACAACGTGGGTTATCTTCTACGTATCGTCATGGTTGCACTTTCAGAAAAGCCTGTTTAAATATTTCTATAAAAAGCAACAACCAAACTGTCTTTGGACCACTGGTACCACAACGGCTGTGAAAGTTTGTCAGCTGAAGTGTGATTTAATTATTTACTTCAAGAGTTTGCATGTTCTCCCGGTGTATGTATGGGTTCTCTCCGGGTGCTCCGGCTTCCTCCCACTGTCCAAAGACATGCATGTTGGGTTCATTGGTTGCTCTAAACTCTCCCTAGGAGTGTGTGAGCTTAATAGTTGTTTGTCTTTCTGTGTGGCCCTTCAACGGGATGGACGGGACATCCGTCACAATTTTGACATTTTCATAACAAGCTCTGATTTGGCCACTAATGCTTAACATCAGGAAATCAGTCTGTTGACTTTCATTAGACTGTTTTGATCCTAAACTAAATATTTAATTGGGCAAGTCATAGAAGAAACTGAGCAGGTCTTAAGACATTAGAAATGACAAAATATTTTCATATTTTTAACAAAAGCAGGAAATGTCTCATTTCAGAAATGCACGTTAGGCACAGCTAATTACTGTTGATGAGACAATGTAACATAATTACTCATCAGAGCTGTTGCAGATTATTTTAATGGTGATAAAAGGATTTCATAACAATCTGCTGCTGCTGTATGTGGATTTGCAGGTGACATAAAACTCAAAACAGACTTTATTTGGGCAGATGTTTAATCTGCTCACACTTTAGACATCAGTATGAGTTTAGTCCAGTTCTTCCCTTTCAGGTCTGAAGATTGTAGAAGCTTTTCCTCGCTAAGTAAACCCACCCCTCCGATTTAGCTCCGTCTACATGTTGTAATATGTTAATCACATCCTTATGCAAAGAAAATTAATAAGGCCAGATTAACACTGCTTGAGTTCAGGATGTTTCAACTGGTAAAGTGCCAAGTCTTCCTATCCCCAGGAGTGCAGCATGAGCCGCCCTAATCCTGCCCCCACCGCCGCCGTCTCCGTCCAGCTGCACGCAGCTGCGCGCGCCACCGTCGCATTAAGACAGAGCACGTAAGGCGGCTGACTTCAGGTCGGCGAACACCAACTCCGAATGATAAAATAATCCCTTCCGCCTGCAGACTTTCCAGTGCTTACAGCAACGGCACAAGCAAGGACTTATCCCAGCATGAGTAGAAGCTAAATACCAGTCATGGCGAAGAACTCCTACACGTCTCTGACTTCTGCAAAATATCTCTGTCATTATCATAGCAGCAGCATCAACCAAGCAAATTCTGCAAAACAACATTTTATCCACAAGTTGGATGTATTTACACCCCGAACATGTCGTCAGGAACTTATGTTTTATTCTGGATACATACAGTTTCTAAACATATTGAAACATTTTATGGTCAAAACTTTGCTTAAAACTCCATTTTTATACGATCTGATGCTTGTCTTCTGCCCCCTGGTGGATATGTTTTGCACTACAATCGTTCTGTCACAGTAACAGCGATGAACATTTATAGTTTGTTTTTCTTCTTAAATAGTATATAATTAACATGCCGTTTTGTTTGACATTAGTTTCATTTAACAGCAACATCCATCCACTTTTCGGCTGCTTATTCGGGGTCGGGTCGCGGGGGCAGCAGCCTAAGCAGGGAAGCCCAGACTTCCCTCTCCCCAGCCACATTTGCCAACTCTGCGGGGGGATCACGAGGCGTTCCCAGTCCAGCTGAGAGATATAATCCCTCCAGCATGTCCTGGGTCTTCCCCGGGGTCGTGTCCAGAACGCCTTACCAGGGAGGTCCAGGAGGCATCCGACCAGATGCCTGAGCCACCTCAACGGGCTCCTTAACTCCTCATTTAACAGCACATTTATTCTTAAACTGCCGCACATTTCAGTTGATATTGTGCTGTTAAGATTTATCCATTTTGTTTGTTCTCTTGAGCTTCTGTGGCTGCAATCCCTTTGTTTGGATCAGCAGGGGCCCACAAGTGACAGCTAGCTAACAGGACCAGATAACTGATCAGCTGGTGTTTAACTTTCCCCTCGGGTCTCATTTGGTTTTGATCCATTTAGTCAGTTTGTCTGAGTGGGATTTTAAGTTGATATGGGCCTGATTATTCACGGTTGTTTTTATGTTTTTTCTTTTTTGGTGTTAAAGATGCATTACGTAACTTTTTTGCCTTAGAAACTTGACACAGTGACATCTATCGTGCATTTCTAGAGTCGCTGCTACCCAGCAGCGTCCTGAGGATGAGAAACTGATGCTATACAACTTTTAAATCCCAAACATGATGTGACGTTTCGCTTCACGGTATAATAAGGAACTGGCTGTTCTGAACACACAACGTCGCTGATTCAGCAAAGAAACGCAAGAAGATGAAAAGAGGCAAAACAAGAGTCATTAGATCGTCTTCTGCTGGCTGGAGAGAGCTAACAGGTCAGGTAGGAGGCAGGATGACAGAAGAATGTGTGCTCAGTCAGCCACAACATACCACACGGTAATAACCAGCATATCTACAATATTTCTGTGGTTTTTTCCCGTTTTAAAAGGTTAAATAAAAACTTCACTAGAATATAAATGGAACTTTCTCCTCACCTTTCCTTGGCCAGATTTTAAAGGATTAAAGCATGTTAATCCAGGTATTTGTAGCAGTCACTTGTTATTATATATGTATTTATATTTTTTCCCGCCAGCTTTAAAGCCGACATGTTCTGATGTTGACAAACTGTTCGTGTTAAATGACTTCACTTGTTGCTCACTTGTTGAGTTTGTCCTGGATTTACAATTTAAGTATTTTGATGTTAATTCTTCCTAGAAAAAATATCTTCTAGGGAATAAATACTAAATACACAAATCTATATACATATTTTACGTTATGTTTAAGGCTGTTTAGGGACTGAATAAAGCCTTAGGATCTGAAAAGGTAACATTTTCACCCCTTTTTTGTCAGAGGTTGGGTATTAAACTAAATGATAATCAGCATTAATCATGTATTACACTTTGTGAAACACTCATTTGACTTTTATTTAAGTTACAAGGAGTAAAAATCACAAGTTTAATCATTATAATATTATTTAGTCAGTGGAAAGAGATTAAAAGTTTACACATGGCATAAATTTTATCAGTATCAGGTCAATACAATGCAGAGTATTGGGTCGGTAGGAGTATTTAGAGTATCGGGTCGATACCTGAAACTGGTATCGGTCACAAATATTTCAGGATTTAAGGAGACGATCAGTTTGTGGACAAAAAGCAGATTTTCTTTGTTTTCTCATGAATCACTAATAAAGTTGGTCGTTCAATAAGCTTATTGAGTTTATTTTACTAATGACACTAAAAACAAAAGTGGAGTAAAACCCTCAGAGGATCCCATATCCTTTGGAAAAGCTCCACTGATCTTAATTATCTCTTCACGGCTTACTAAACCATTTAAAAGTTGGCGCCAAGTCATTTGGCAGCGAAGCTGAAACCGAAAGGCGATGGTGAGAAAACTGCAAAAAAAAAAACGCTGTTAATGGCTTCTAGGGGGTTTCGTTGGTCTTCACTGGAAAGCAGCAGGGAGAAGGGTTTTCCAGGAGAGCAGGTGGGTCGGGGGGGAGGGAGGGGTTCATGCTGTACGTGTTTCTGATCGACCACTGCTGCTTTACATCGACGTAAAGCTGACGGCGCATCAGGAACTAAGTCCATCTTTCTGATCCTTTCCGTCATCAGTGGTCTTTCTTCATTGTTGCTTTGTCACCCCCCCCCACACACACACACACACGGCGCCTCACGACATCAGCTGCTTCTCAGGAACACTCAGGAGGCTCGTCAACAACCCTCAAAAAACTCTCCAACTCAATTCCGGCTCCTTTCTGGATTCGCTCCCGTAGAAACTAATTACATCCGAACACGCTGCTTCTAACTAGTCCGACTGTTTTATGGTAAAGATGTTTTAACTCCAACGTTTCATGTGATGAACGCACGTTAAACATGGGATGGGAAACTTTCAGGCCTCCATCTTGGCTCCATGTGTGACTGTTCGGTCATGGCGCCTCCGAGCCCGGCTAACAGCGACCGCTTTAAAGCTTCTGGAACCCGGATCTTCCCCTGAAAGTCTCTCTGGTTCAGTGACTGCGAGAACAATCATGCAGCTGAAGCGCACACGGGAAGGAGGGGAGGCAGCCGAGTGCCGAGCAGCCTGCCGCATCACTTCTCCAGCCATCGATATGGCAACGCAGCGGGACGGTCGCCAGCCTCCGCTGAGGCTTCACAGCGAAGCATGACGGGATTCGGCGTGACAGCGGTGGGAGGACGAGCTCTTCTTGTCGGGCTGCACTGAGCATGCTCAGTGTGGTTTTGCAGTATTAACTGCAGACAGCAGCATGTGATGTTTCTCTGGTTTTAGAGTTTCCTGGACGTCTCTGAGCTGGACGAGTCCGAGCTGCGTCCACAGATGGCCTGAGACAAAGTCCTGACTCCAGGATTCTGTGTGATGGGCCTGTTTGGCCTTCATCTGCTCCCATCTCGCAGTAAAACTGAAGACCTGGCAACCGCTTGGCACCGTGTCTAAGGCTACGTTCACACTACAGGCTGAAGCGACTTCAATCCGGTGTTTGAACCCCGATGCAACATGTAACCGATCTTTTCTTAACAGTCTGAACGCCACAGATCTGATATTTTCTAATGCGACCCAGACCGCTTGGATATGTGGTCCTAAATCTGATACGTATCTTTTACCATGCGACTTCAGTCTGAACGGTCAGGTCGCATTCATCCGACACGCGACAAACGTCGTTATTCTGCGTTTGTTGTTTATGAACTCTTCATCGGTAAATGCGCTCACATCCCTCTCCCACCGATCCTGACTGCGACTCCGTACCTAAACGTTTCTCTCTACAGTTGTTGCTGCCACAGCTCCACAAAGACCAAAACTTTTACTTTCCTCTTCCGTAAACGTCTCCTTAAAACAAACCCATTCACCATGTTGTTGCTACGGCTGGACAAAACGTTTAAATAGCAAATGCTCTGCTGCCGTCCATGTTTAAAGACGTCACACGCTCACAGCACGTCGCCGTGTCTTCTACGCGTGCGGGACGCTTCTGGTGAGCATGAGCTTCATACAGGAGATCACATACAAGTCACGTTTGATCGGAAATGTGAACGGACTTTCAGAAATTTGGATTTTTACAAAAACATCCGATATGAGCAGCGAGCCCTGCAGTCTGAACGGAGCCTGAATGTGAGAGATGGCGCCGTCTCCAACATGTCGCGCGTAGAGACGTTCCAGCCCAGCGTGCAGCGAGCGAATGCCTCCGCTGGTCGCAGCGTTGTCGGGCCGACAGCCTCCTCCATCAGTCACCGTTTGGAAACGGAGGCCTTCGTCTTACGAGCCATCCCGTTTCTCTCGCTTCGCGCCCACTTCTGTGTCGTGTATCAGAAATTTACAAGGCTGTCAATCAATCACATGGAATCATAATACCGCAACAAAAAGTCGCATATTATCGTCAGAGACAGACGGACACACAACTCGCGCTGAAAGAGACGGGACTCCACAGTGCAGACCTGGGAGAGTCTGGGTCGACCACAGAATAAAATATCAATAAAGGATTAATATTGTTATAATTCATCTCTTGGTTGATTTCTTTTTAGTCTGATTTTAATCAACACAACTAACTCACTACGAGACACAAACTGGTTTTTATCTTCCTGCTGAGATCTTTACTGGCGTCCTGATACTTCTGCAGTTTTCTGCTTGTCAGGACGAGTAAACCTGCGATGGACCGGCGACACGTCCAGGTGTTCCCGCCTCGCTCCCAGTGATTGCTGGGATGGACTCCAGCTTCCCCGCGACCCTGGACTGGACTAACTGGTTCAGACCAACAGGGCGAGTAAAGTCTTCCTCACTGACCCGACCCAAACCGCAGCGTACAGGTGTGACAGCAACAGATCTGTCCGACCCGCGACTGACCTGGAACGACCGAAGCGACTTCGGTTCGCAGGTTCCGGTTCTGACCCGCATGGAAGGAAGCAGGAAGACTTTTCCTGCATCCAGTCCGGTTTGCAGCAAACAAATGGATCAGAACCGTTGGTGTCGACGTTTGGAACGATTCCTGAAGGCTGTTCCGACACGCCGCCAGAGACTTTCAGGGTGGAAAGACACCGTTAAGGTGGAAAGACGCCTTTAAGGTGGAAAGACACCGTTAAGGTGGAAAGACACCGTTAAGGTGGAAAGACGCCTTTAAGGTGGAAAGACGCCTTTAAGGTGGAAAGACACCGTTAAGGTGGAAAGACACCGTTAAGGTGGAAAGACGCCTTTAAGGTGGAAAGACGCCTTTAAGGTGGAAAGACACCGTTAAGGTGGAAATACACCTTTAAGGTGGAAAGACACCGTTAAGGTGGAAAGACGCCTTTAAGGTGGAAAGACACCGTTAAGGTGGAAAGATGCCTTTAAGGTGGAATGACACCATTAAGGTGGAAAGACGCCTTTAAGGTGGAAAGAGGCCTTTAAGGTGGAAAGACACCGTTAAGGTGGAAAGACGCCTTTAAGGTGGAAAGACGCCTTTAAGGTGGAAAGACACCGTTAAGGTGGAAAGACGCCTTTAAGGTGGAAAGACGCCTTTAAGGTGGAAAGACACCGTTAAGGTGGAAATACACCTTTAAGGTGGAAAGACACCGTTAAGGTGGAAAGACGCCTTTAAGGTGGAAAGACACCGTTAAGGTGGAAAGATGCCTTTAAGGTGGAAAGACACCGTTAAGGTGGAAAGACGCCTTTAAGGTGGAAAGACACCGTTAAGGTGGAAAGACACCGTTAAGGTGGAAAGACGCCTTTAAGGTGGAAAGACACCGTTAAGGTGGAAAGACACCGTTAAGGTGGAAAGACGCCTTTAAGGTGGAAAGACGCCTTTAAGGTGGAAAGACACCGTTAAGGTGGAAAGACACCGTTAAGGTGGAAAGACGCCTTTAAGGTGGAAAGACGCCTTTAAGGTGGAAAGACACCGTTAAGGTGGAAAGACACCGTTAAGGTGGAAAGACGCCTTTAAGGTGGAAAGACGCCTTTAAGGTGGAAAGACACCTTCAGGTGGAAAGAGGCCTTTAAGGTGGAAAGACACCTTCAGGTGGAAAGAGGCCTTTAAGGTGGAAAGACACCTTCAGGTGGAAAGAGGCCTTTAAGGTGGAAAGACGCCTTTAAGGTGGAAAGACACCTTCAGGTGGAAAGACGCCTTTAAGGTGGAAAAACGCCTTTAAGGTGGAAAGACGCCTTTAAGGTGGAAAGACACCTTAAGGTGGAAAGAGGCCTTTAAGGTGGAAAGACACCTTAAGTTGGAAAGAGGCCTTTAAGGTGGAAAGACACCCTAAGGTGAAATGACGCCTTTAAGGTGGAAAGACGCCTTTAAGGTGGAAAGAGGCCTTTAAGGTGGAAAGATACCTTTAAGGTGGAAAGACGCCTTTAAGGTGGAAAGAGGCCTTTAAGGTGGAAAGAGGCCTTTAAGGTGGAAAGACGCCTTTAAGGTGGAAAGAGGCCTTAAGGTGGAAAAGGTGCCTTTAAGGTGGAAAGAGGCCTTAAGGTGGAAAGACGCCTTTAAGGTGGAAAGACGCCTTTAAGGTGGAAAGAGGCCTTAAGGTGGAAAGACGCCTTTAAGGTGGAAAGAGGCCTTTAAGGTGGAAAGAGGCCTTTAAGGTGGAAAGACGCCTTTAAGGTGGAAAGACGCCTTTAAGGTGGAAAGACGCCTTTAAGGTGGAAAGAGGCCTTAAGGTGGAAAGAGGCCTTTAAGGTGGAAAGAGGCCTTTAAGGTTGCCCAGGTTACAGATCTAATGACTAACCTGAAACGAGAGGAGATCAGGAATCCAGTGCAGCGAAGCGAAGGGAACTTTGTGAACGTCTGGAGACTTTTTCACACCGCTGGACGGCAGATTCATCTGGAGGGAATGTCAGAGTGAACTGGGTCAACCTGCAGGTGTTCCAGTGTTCGGTGAGCTGGTTGCATACGAGCCAGCGGTGGTTGGGGAGGGATGTTATACGGCACAGGTCTTCATACTAACGATATATGGAACACTTTGCAATTTTCCAGGGAAAAATGAAGCATTTTTCGTTTAATTTCATTCATTGTTCACAACTAGAAAACGTCGTACCTGTGATGGGACGCCTCTAAACCTGGAACAGTCGTGGAAATTCATCTATTTATTCTATTTCTTCTGGCCTAAAACAGCCGAGTCATGCATGGAAGTGGCAGGTGAAGTTCAAGAAACGAGACCAGTCTGAACATCCAGGTTTGACTCACTGGTGTTCATCCAAATTCCCCCAACATGCCCAGTAAAACCATCCCAGCTGGTCCTGAAGCACATCCTGTTACTATAAACACAACGTTCTTCTGGATTCTGACGCCTGCTCTCATCACAACGCAGGACCAGCAGAGCAAAGCACCGCTGCCATTCATCACGATGAAGAGTCGTCCTGCATGGCAGGAGAATAAATGAGTTCTGCCGTGAGGCTGTATGTGCACGTGTCAGGAAACAGGAACGGGAATGATGAGAGCGGGGCCGATGGGAGGCTCTGGTCAGCGATGCAGAGCCAAGCTGCAGGCTGTCGTTGCTCCTGTTTGGTCTTCAGGAACCCATCCAGACCACGGCTGAGACACCTCAGAAAAGTCTGAAGGACCAGAAGCACTGAATGGTTTTGCACCACAGCTCCCAGCAGCCTCTCAGAGCTCAGATTCTACTAACTGGTCTGCAGAAGAGGCTGGAATGAAGCAGACTGAAGCCCACCAGTGCCACCATTAACCCCAACACAGCAGAACATATTTTCCCATCTGACTGGACTGTTGCTCAATCTGTACACTAATAAACCCCCTTTACAGACATGATGGTGGTATTTTCATGTTAAATAAGGATTTTTGTCATTTCTGGGGCCTGAAATCCTCAGTTTGTTCGTTTCCTGTCTGCCTGAGCTGTCGGTTAAAAGTACCAGCAACATGCCCGCCTATAAGCCGCACCCGAAGTGCCAACGTTCCCAGCAGGAACGTCATCATGCAGGGTTTACGAAGCAACAAGAAGTCCCACAAACCAGCAAGCAGATGCTTCAGAACCGGCTTTTTACTGCAGAATGATGGTTTTCCTGCTTCGCTGCCAACGCTCCGCAGGGTGTGAGTCACTGTTGTGGAATATTCTATTCTATCGATGCTACAGAGAGGACACAGCAGCCGCCGATGACGGCAGGAAGAGACGACATTTATTCCAGACTAACACAGCATCAGTGGCACAAAGGGGAAGGCCTTCTTCAGGAGAAAGCCAGTCACTTATATAGGCTCATCCCTACAGCGATACTTCTTTACATGGGCAGGCATGTCACATAATTATACACTGTCCAAGCTGACCACTGGTGTAGATGTTACTTCAGCAGATATCCATGTTTACCAGGTGCAGAAGTTGACCTTGGATCAAATCTAAGTTCTCAGAGAGATGTTGGCTCTGCAGAACGTGGACTTCACAGCGAGCTGCGGATGTAAACGGCTTCATCCTGCAACGTGCGCTGCTCTCACACCACTGCCGCTGATCTCCACCAGAAGCACAAGCAGGAGTCTTCCTCTGATGTTCTCCTGCGTCTCCGTCCAGCTGAGGTCCACGCAGCCCTTCATCATCAGCCACGCTTTCTGCAGCGTCTCCTCCTCGCTGAACATGCAGCAGCTGTGGCTGGATCAAACCAACCTGCAGGGTTTGTGCACGTCCCAGACTCACTCCTATGGATCATTCTGCTGCGTTGCAGCGAATAAGATGAAAACATCTGAACACTTTCAGCCGCAGCTTTCTCTACGTGTTTGAACCAAACCAATCACACAGTTGTGCTCCGAGGTCAGGCGGCATCAGAAAAGCATTCAGCAGACCCGCCGCGACGCCAAACATCCTGGGATTTCAGATCAACATTCAGCAAACTAAAAGTCTGATTCACATCACTTCATCAGAAAGAAAAAGAGAAAAACGAGCAAAGAAAAGAAATAAAACTTCAGATTAGAAGATTCACTGCAGTAAAAGACGCAGTGACAACAGATCCTGGGTGTTTTCAGACATTTCCAACATGAATAGAAGATTTTCCATCTCAGCTCTTTTCTCTGTCGCATCTGGAGTCTTCATGTAAACACATGATGGAGAGGAGGAGGAGCTCGCTCAAAGAAAGAGATCATGTTTCCCAGTAGGGGGCGCCCAACCTGCTCAGAGCTGGTGCTTTTCAGTGTGTGTGTGTGTGTGTGTGTGTGTGTGTGTGTGTGTGTGTGTGTGTGTGTGAGAGACTGCACCTGCTGATGGAAACATCCTGGAAATGAACGTTAGTTTCGTTCCCGTCTGAGAAAAGTTGTTTCTGAAGATGAAGATTTGCTTTCAGGATGAAGGTTGAACTCATAACGCTGAACTTTCCACTAGTGATCGTCCACATGTGTGTGTGTGTGTGTAGGGTGGATAGCTCCTGGTGCTGAAAGCTCAGCAGTCACAAACAAACTTGTAGTTATTAAAAAGCTGCAACAATAAGCCGACGTTGGCAACACCGTAAGTCTGCAGACACACACACACACACACACACACACACACACACACACACCTCCAGAAGCAGTCAGGCAGCAGAACAAGGCAGCAAAGCAGCCAAAGCACCAGCAGCTGAACCAGCAGAAAGATTTCTGCTTCCCACCACAGACACCATCAGGAAGGTGGAGATGAAGAGATAACAGGGGAAGAGGAAGAGGAGGGAGGGAGGAAGAGCAGATGGAGATGAGAGGAAGGGTTGAGGAAGAGGAGGAGGACACCAGCATGACGGAGAGAGGAAGAACAAGTGATGAAAGATGAAGAGGAGGAGGACAGCTGGAGATGAAGGCCAACCAGACTGGGAATGAGAAGGAAACTGGGAGCGGGGGGGGGGGGGGGGGGGGGGGCACAAGCACTAAGATGTGAGGATGAGGAGTGGGAGGAGAGGAAGGCGCACCTGGTTGGTGGAGAGCCGCGCGCTCTGAGAGATGAGCAGCTGCACCAGGATGTGGAGCCCCGAGGTGAGGAGGCCGGCCAGGATGGCCCAGGTGAGCGGCAGCGGCAGCATGCTGTAGGTGGCGAACAGGGTGAAGAGGACGTAGCCCACCCCGTCCCCCAGCAGCCCGTAGCCCAGCCCCGCCGCCAGGATCTGCGTGGCCATGGCCACCCACGTCACCACGCCGCTGTACTGCAGGTAGCTGTGCGACGTGGTGTCCTTCCGCACCACCACTAAGGCACAAATAACCACCTCGATGCCGGTGAAGAAGCCCAGCAGGGTCCCCTTGATGGGGTCCATCGGGGAGGAGGCCAGGGTGAGGTGCAGCACGAGCAGGGTGAGCTTGGTCACCACGTCCAGGATGTTCATCACCACCACGGACTTGCGCCTCTGGCCCAGGAAGTAGCGCTGGTACAGCCGCTCCAGGTCGCGCGACTTGAAGGCGTTCCGCAGGGTGGGGAAGATCACGCCCCGGTACGTGTAGCCCCAGTTCAGGAAGAAGTCCGAGTTGCTGGGAGCGCAGTCGATCTGCAGGAAGCCCAGGTCGCTGCTCGCGCGCTCCGGGAACACCTTGGTCCCGCCGTTGTTGTGCCGGTCTCCCACCGAGGTCCGCCCCGCGGACTGCTTCCGCGCGCCCTGGCTCGGGTCCAGGGGCTCGTCCGGCCCGATGCCTTTCCCCCCTCCCCCGCCCCCCCCGCCCTGCTCGTGGATGAAGCGCTGCTCGGTGATGTGCCGCACCGCGTTCTGCCACAGCAGCCGCTTGGGTCGCGCGCTGCCGCTCCCGCCGCTGCCGCTGCTGTTGCTGTTGTTGCTGCTGGGGGTCTTGTTGATGGTGTACAGCTCCTCGCTCGCGCTGGAGCAGCGGACCTCGGACAGCTCCATGCTCTCGCGCGTTTCTGCTCAGATCGTCTGTGTGGGTTCGCTCGTTTCCCTCACCTCCCGGCCGTCAGTCAGATCAGCGACGTCCTCTCGTGCGCATCCAACCGGGGGCGCGTGCTTTTCTCCGGGGTTGTAGCGAGAGGGGCGCGCGGGGTGAAACGCTGTCGGGGGTCATTGTCAAGGGAACGGATCCACGGGAGAAACGGCGCGTAAATCCCACCGCGGCAGTGAAGCATGTTCCACGCGGCAAGTCAGCGCGCGGCGTGTCCAAGCAGGCGCTCGAGCCACCGCGCGCCAGCAGTCGGAACCATCAGGGTGAGCCGGGATCCGCGAGGAGCGAGGCTGGGGTCGGCTGTGCGCGCGGCGCGCGGGTGTGGGGTGTCAGGAGCGGCTCGTGCGTCGTTGGCACAACTGGATCTGATCACTTCTCCATCCTCTGCCAGCTGTGCCTCCGCGCGCGCGCTAACAGGAAGACAAGAAGTAGAAGAAGAAAAAGCTCCAGCTGGTAATCCAAATGTTCTGGTCAAACTGGGAACCAGTAACAGCCCAACAGGTCCGGGAAGGTCATGCTGGGGGAGAGGCCCAGCAGGAAGCAGAACGTCCAGCAGCTCCGCGAGCTCCTCTGATTCACCAACCAGCAACTTGTTGTTGCGCACGAGGCTCTGCTACAGGATCAATGCGCGAGCCGCCGTGCAGCCCTTCCATCGACGTTGGGGGGGGGGCAACACCTGTCCGCCGCGGGGGGAGAGGGGTGAGAGAGGGGTGAGCACACTGCCGTCCTCCTACTGGCGCGTGTCCATCCAGCAGACAACGTCCGTTACTTCCCGGTGCTGCGCGCGAGGATGAGCGCGGAGCCTCCTTCCTCCTTCCTCCTCTGCCTCCCCCGCTTTTCTCCCCCTTCTCCTCTCCTCCTCGGTGCTGAACAGCGCGTGCGGCGGCAGCGTGGAGCCGATTGGAAGAGTGTGATGCTGGTCCGCGAGAGGCACGGCGGCGCGAGCGAGCTGCGCTCTGCTTTGACGTCACCTCAGCGCGCGTGTGTGTGTTTGTGTGTGTGTGCGTTCCCTCTCTCTCTTTCTCAACCGTCTGTCTCATCCCACGCGCTTCTTGTCCCCGCTCCTCTCCAGCTCTCCTCCCTCCGACGCATCATCCCTCCTTCTTCCCTTCTTCCTCCCCCTTTCCTCCCTCCTTCCTCCCCTCTTTCCTCCCTCCTTCCTCCCCTTTCCTCCCTCCTTCCTCCCTCTTTCCTCCCTCCTTCCTCCCCTCTTTCCTCCCTCCTTCCTCCCTCTTTCCTCCCTCCTTCTTCCCTCCTTCCTCCCTCTTTCCTCCCTCCTTCCTCCCCTCTTTCCTCCCTCCTTCCTCCCCTCTTTCCTCCCTCCTTCTTCCCCTCTTTCCTCCCTCCTTCCTCCCCTCTTTCCTCCCTCCTTCCTCCCCTCTTTCCTCCCTCCTTCTTCCCTCCTTCCTCCCTCTTTCCTCCCTCCTTCCTCCCCTCTTTCCTCCCTCCTTCCTCCCTCCTTCTTCCCTCCTTCCTCCCTCTTTCCTCCCTCCTTCCTCCCCTCTTTCCTCCCTCCTTCCTCCCCTCTTTCCTCCCTCCTTCTTCCCCTCTTTCCTCCCTCCTTCCTCCCCTCTTTCCTCCCTCCTTCCTCCCCTCTTTCCTCCCTCCTTCTTCCCTCCTTCCTCCCCTCTTTCCTCCCTCCTTCCTCCCCTCCTCTACCCTCCATCAGGCGGTTCGGCTGCTTCAGGACCAGCCTCCATGCTGGCTCTGCCTCCTCTGGACTTGTTGGAGCTGATCCTAGACCAGGTCTAGACCAGATCTAGCTGATCCTAGACCAGGTCTAGGACCTGGAGCTGATCCTAGACCAGGTTTAGACCAGGTCTAGGGTTGTGAGGCTTCTCCAGATTCAACACATTCCTTAAGCAAAGCTTGAAAATCAACGTTTGCTTTGAGCTTCTTTGTCCTCCAACCTCCTTCCACAGCCCTTCATCATGGTTGATCAGTTTTCTGGAGTCCTGCAGGATCCTTGAAGGACTCTTTCTGCCATCCAGATGATCCCGATCCGCTTCCGTGAGGTTCAGGTCCAGGTTCTGGAGAGGATCCCTCCCCCAATCAGACCTGTTGCTTCTGATCTTCAGTCCAGTTCTTTTGTCATGTTCCCTCAGCCACGTTTCTATGGCGACCGTTTCCGATGAGATTTCAGTCAAAGGTCCAATGCATCTATCAGGTCCTGGTTCAGGTCCCTGCTGGGTTTTTGGTCCTGGTTCTTCTTGTTTTGTCCTCTATGCAGGGCCGGATTAAAAGTGCACAGGCCCCTGGGCCCAGAATGTTCCAGGGCCCCCCTTCCCCACCATAACGTTGTGAAAATTATGAATGAAATGACATTTCTAACATCTCTCAGCCAGTGGTACCAGTAGCAACACACTGGACACTGTGGTGGAACCATCCGGCTTTTATGTACATTTAGTTTCATGTCCAACCTGCTGGTGTTTCCCCACATGGGCCCCCAGTGGGTGTGGCCATAATGGCCATTGGATATTTCAGCCTTGCCTCCGGGCTGCAACCTGCAGTTTGCTGCTTTCTGTCGGTCCGACTGGTTGATCTTCGCTGAGACTACATGTTTGTTTGCAACAGGCTGTAAATGCTGCCTGTTTATTCTAGTGCAGCGTTGCAGGGGCCACGAGGAGAGAGGCGGACCCCGGACCGGTATCCAGTCCGCCACAGGTTACCAAAGATCCCTAAGATCTAGTTTAACTCGGTTCTGCAACCTGAGAAGAAGTCTGTCAGTATACGTTGTCCTTCAGGGGTCTGTCCGGTCCCCATCACCGCCAGGAAGCTCAAACGCATGCCGATGCCCCCCTGGGCTCAGGCCACATCCATGTTCCTCTGCCATTTCACTGTGCTTTGTTTTGTCACGTCGACACGTCATCATCCTTCAACAAATGAAAAGATGAAAACAAGCTGAAAGTAAAACATGAAACCAAACAGTTGTGTTGGAGAGAGCAGCGTGAAGGCTCCGGCACATGCCCCCCCCCCCCCCCCCCCCCCCCCCCCCCCCCCCACACCACTGGATCCAGTTTCACACATCTTACAGCAGAGGTGGACCGCAGTCCTACATGTGTTAGGAGTTTCCCTGCTGCAACACACTTGACTTGTGCAGAAGTCCAGCTCTCCACCAGTCTTATTACACATTGGTCTGAGTCAGGTGTGTTGCAGCAGGGAAACACTTGCAGGACTGCAGTCCTCGAGTCCTGAGGGGTGACCATCAGGTCGCATTATGTTTCTGGGTTCAGTCCTTCCTGTTGCAGCGGGGGCGTGGCCACAGCGGAGGATTCTGATTGGCCGCTGCATCCTGCCAACATGCTGCAGACATTTTTCTTTTGCTTTGTTTGTTGTTTGTTCGTTTCTTTGACTTTCTTTATTTTGGTTTTTGAGTCTAACTGATCCGTTTTATCAGCTGCTTTAGTTCAACTCGTGATTCGGTTCCAGTTTTCATATTTTTGGTGGGAAAATAAGTTTGAACTGAAGCTCTGGTGTCCTTACTGGTTGGTCTACTCAACATGTTTTACAAAAAACTCCTTAATCTTTCCTCAGTTCAGACCACAAAGTTTTACTTCCAGACTATCCAGGTGGGCTCCCTGGATTTAATCAAGCAAATAGCAGCCTTTAAACATTGAGCCCCGACCGGTGCAACAAGCAGCTTCTCGTTGCTTCAACATGTCCTGTCTTTCCTCGGAAGAGGAACATCTGCAGGAGATACAGAAACAACTAAAACTGGGTTCAGCGCTGCCCAACACATCCTGATAAACTGGAAGGCAGGTGGGGAAGCGTCGACTTCCAGGGAGAGATGTGGTGAATATGGCATCATTTTTATGTAAATATTTCATAGACAAGCTGTGAAAGGAAGAACATTTACACAGGATCAATGAGACAAACAGCTGTGGAGCCAGAAAACAACCACTGATCAGCAAGGAGAACCAGAGGAACAGCAGAAAGACCAGGCTCTGGAGCTGGAAGTCCTTCGTCAGAATAACGTGTCCCTGGACGTGATGTGGCGGGTCATGTAGGGCCGCTAGATTATGACAAAAATTATAATCTTGATTATTTTGCCTGAAATTGAGATCTGGATTATTTACCACGATTATCCAGTATTTATAAACAACGCTGCGCGTCGTGGTGTTCTAGACTCCGTGTCGTACATTATAACCGTCTAATTCACGGTTCCGAGTTGTTTAATCTGCTTTAACTGCTTATATAGGAACTATTTTACGTTGGCCTGGATGTACATTTTATGCCAAACAACCGCTGTCAGGCTGCAGCGCGTTTCTCTCATTCACCTGTTAAAAGACGGCTGATCTGAACCAGCTGGTTAACGCGTTGCTATGGTAACGCCCCGTAACGGAGGGATATTACAGTGTTTAACTGGCCGAACTATGTATAGGAAAATAAAGCAGCCAGTTGTCAGTGACAATGGTATAAACTATGTTTAGGTGAACTTCCACAACCTACTGCAGTTATTCTACATTGACCTGCAGCCGGAGCCGACTGAGACTGGCCGCCTGGGAGTGCTTTAGGACGGGAGAGGCTCCCGCTGCTCCTTCCTTACAGTAACTGCAGAACAATATGTGCCTTCAAGTCAGTCGCCAAAACACCAGAAAAGTCTCTAATAACTCCAGTAAAAGTTGCTAGATTTGTCGCTTTTAACAACAAAAGTCTCCAGATTTAGCGAGAAAGTCTCCAAGTTGGCAACAGTGTCTGAATGACAGCAAAGCGGCTGTGGGAGGAGTTTACAGCACAGCGCTGCAACGCCAGAGACGCTCGATTAGCAGCTGAAGACAGCAGGAGAGGAAACTGCAGAGAGAAAAATAATCACACACTTTTATTTTTATCATCATTGGAAACCCAGATCGTACTGAGATTACAATGCGATTCATCGCCCAGTCCTATGGGTCATGTGACCAGTTCATTTCCAGTAAAGATGGCGCGGTGTGGAACAAATTTCAGAGTTTTAAAAAGGAAATGAGGAAGAAAAGGGAATTCTCCACCGCAACTAGAAACCCCCAAACTGCTGCGTAGCTACCTCGCATTAGCAGCAGTTCTTGTAAAATCTCGAGCGAAGTCCGTTACCGACTGGTGATGGAGCGTTTCCTTCAGGTGAACACAGGTGTGTTTCTTTCTGCACATGCAGCTTACAGGCTGCATGAAATCTACTGAATTTCATCTCATTTAATCAGCCTGTTATGAAGTTTAGTCCAACTCCGCTCCACTTTGATGTCCACCTCTGCACAAGTCTGCTAACTGGGTTGGCCGTTTGTCAGGTGCGTTGCAGCAGGGAAACGCCCAACACTGTTGGCAACTCCTGGTTTGGTTTGTAGCTTATTGCTGGTTTGGATGCTCTCTACTGGAGAATAAAGCTCCGTGTAGCGACTTCCACGGTACTACTGAGGCGACGACTGGGCCGGTCCATTTGTTTGACGCGCTGTTGGTGGTTCCCAAATGACGCACATAAGTCCATATATCGTGGATTTGTTTATTGAAAACTGTTACATAAACTGCCTGATGATCGGAGACGATGTAATTGCAGCAGTATAATATGTCAACGTCAAATGTGCATCTATTAGAGCGGTCAACAAAAACTTACAGCTTCCCAGCTGTCCTCTCCAGCAAAACCCAGAGTGACGGGCTGACCGTGCCCTTTTAACTCCTCAGCCCTACACCGATCCACATCCACGTGACCCCAATTCATATCACCATGACAACAATATAACACCAACCATCCACCCAGAGATAATTCCCCACATAAACTACATTTATGGCTCCTCCACTCCGGGTTCCTGAAGCCATCAGAGGAACGATGGACCAACGGCGGCGTGCCGACGTGTTCCGGTTCAGAAAAAGGTTTTTAACATCTTTCTCATCGTTTTACTGATCCTGCTGCGAACGTTTTCCTCTCAGAGTAAACCATTCCTCATCTCCAGGTGTTTTTAGGGTGTCTCTGATGCTGTGCTGCAACTTTGACATGTTTCCCTGCTTCAACGCACCTGACAGAACCGTATCAGTCATCATGCAGTCGGACAACAGGCTTATGGATCTGGACAGCCCTGAATTAAAGTCAAATAAATCATTTTGAAAGACAGAAATGGATGTTTGTATGATATAAAATAAAAAGATGAAAAATAAAACCAAATGATATTCAGGTACAATAAATCCAAATATAATTGATTTCATGAACTTGTCATTAATTAAATCACAAGATTTCATAGATTTTTCTTCTTTTCATCCTCTAGTCTCCACTGAACCAGCAGAGGCAACAGAAACAAGCAGCTTTGACTTGTTTCGGTTGCATATAAGCTGCGTTGTTGATCCGCATGCTGCCGGCGTGCAGACACCTCCATTAACTCATTAAGTTTTCATGCAGCTGCATGAAAACTCATTTCATACTTACTTCCATACAAAATGTTTATTATGTATCAGGACTGTGTATGACATATGTTCTCATGTGTCCTTCCATGCAGGATTACTTCTGATTTGTAATGTTAGTAATCTTTAATTTGCCATTTATTCTGCTGCTGTCCTCAATGTAAACACCCTGAGCTGAGGAAATGTAAATAATACCGGCAGTGATAAAGCCTGAGAATGATAATCTGCTGCTCGCAGACCCTCACATGTTAATCACCAACATTAAACTTCAAATAAATCACCAGAACTCCCCAGAGATGTTTTTACAATCATCCACGGCAGATCTGCGCTCCCTGGCTTGCCACGGGGACGCCGGTTAGAGCGAGATTAATTCCTGTTCATTTAAAGTGTCATCCACATGCTCTGCAGAGGGAAACGTGCTCGGATGAGGTTCCATCATCCCCTGCTGGGTGCAAGCATCTTGCCCCACTTTTCCTTATCCGTGAGAAGCGGTGCCAAGGCTTGTCAGAGCTCGCTGGACCCAGATTAGATTGGGTAAAATTATTTCCTTCTAAAACCTTGAGGATCTGCGAGAGGTCCTTGTGAGGAGCTGCAACCCCCACACATGGCTCCAGGCGAGAGGGAAGTTGCCTCATTGCTATGCAGTCTATTTTTACATCCTCTCTTCTGCCGTGTGTCTACAGTAGCTCTTCTTTCTGCTGATTCCCAGGAAAGGAGAATTACTAACACACACACACACACACACCCCAACACACCCCACAAACTGAGTCTGTCAAGCCCCAGAAAGAGGCGGCTGGTATCCAACATGCCCTTTACTTGTCCTGTAAGTGGGACATCATCGCTGATGGGGGACAAAGCGAAGCAGCACTTCTCACATCTGTAAAACGCAACATCACAGCGAGGCCAGGCCGACAATAAGTCGCCACGGAAACGAAAAAGCCGCTTTTCAGCCCGTTATAGAGTCAGCCAGAGCGTGTTCGTCTTCCTGAGAACAGTGGTTGTTCTACATTCTTCTGACTTGAAGCGGGAGGTCGGGCACCTGTCAATCAAAAGGACACGCCCCCTAAATATGCAGAACTTCGAGATTAAATTCCTTTTAAACGGGCGAGTTAGAAAAAAATTCATTCCACCCACAGTTGTCATGAAGGTAAACCTGACTAATTAAACCAGGCTGTAAACATGTTTATTCCTGCTGTAAACATGTTTATTTCTGCTGTAAACATGTTTATTCCTGCTGTAAACATGTTTATTTCAGCTGTAAACATGTTTATTCCTGCTGTAAACATGTTTATTTCAGCTGTAAACATGTTTATTCCTGCTGTAAACATGTTAATTTTTGCTGTAAACATGTTTATTTCTGCTGTAAACATGTTAATTTTTGCTGTAAACATGTTTATTTCTGCTGTAAACATGTTTATTTCTGCTGTGAAGTTGGTCTTTTTAACATGGGAGTCTATGGGGATTTGCTCTGTTTTGGAGCCTCTAGTGGATGAAGGGGGAACTGCAGTTTTATGCACTTCTGCATTGGCTTCACATTTAGCACTGCTAAAACTCAGCCTTAACAAACAAGAAAAAAATATACAAAAATGAGGTAAATGTTGCTTAAAATAAGATAAATTATCTGCCAACAGAACAAGAAAATTTGGTCAAGATTCCCAAAACAAGTAAAAATTCTCTGGCATGAAAACTAAGAATCATCTTATCTTTTTAAAAAAAAAATAAGCATAAGTGTACTCAATTTAAGATTTTTAATCTTACTTAGACTTCAGTTTTTGCAGTGAACCGCTGGAGGCTCCGTCCATCTTTCATAGATAGTCAATGGTCAAAACACCGACATTAACTCTGAACTCAGCACTGCCCCCTGGTGGACTGAACTGACTGAACAACCAGAGCGTATTCGTCTTCCCGAGGCCGTGAGGGCAACAGATGTCGTTTTGTCCTGGTGGACGTGGTGGGGGACATCTTCCAGCTTGTTCCCGACGCATCAGCCGAGCAGAAGCTGCTTCTCCAAGAAGCATTGTGATTGGTTGGATTTGAGGTGGGCGTGGTTAATGTGGAAAATTTCACTACTCTTCTCATCTAGCCAACGGTGGAAGGTCTGAAATCCATCCAAACAGAAAGAGGCCTGTGTGCTTAAATGTGCAGAACCTGAATAAAAGTATAAAATTCAGAACTGTTTTTATTTATTTAGGAAACGTGATAAAATATCAGGCGAAACAAACCTGGTTTATCGTAGCTTTACTGCTGTTTCATGTAAAACAAGCCGATTTGGCCTCGACGGCATGCCAGGGTCAAACGCTTCCCTGACTCGGGCTGCATACGTTATCAGAAATGCATCATTCTGATTGGCCATGCAGTCATTAAACTGTCAAAACTGCCTCAGAAATGAAGCTGTTTGCCACAGAACCGTTCGTTTCAGGGTGTCAGCCGGCTGAAAGCTCGGCAGGGTCACACCTGGCAGCTCATCAATCCCAGCAGGCCATAATTTTCGGTTTTAGCGACGAGATGACAGCTAATGAGGTACGGCTCGCCCTGCCTTCGCATGCGCGGAGCTTAACGACGGAGAGCGCGGGCATGAAGGACAAAAGCGTCCTTTCCCCGAGCCATCACCTGATGGTGTGTCAGGGCTGAGGTCCCTGCGCGGGCTCTGCCCCACAGCGAACTCCCCAACCAAAATAGAAGCTACCTTGAATAATGGAAGGGGACATGGGAAGGTTTTTAGCTCTGCAGGAGATCTTATCATCTGTCCCTGCCTGGAGGCACAATCTGCCAGAAACAAGAAGTTTGTTCATTTTTCCTGTTTTTTTTTTGTTTTTTTTGTCTAATTTTGGATTATTTTATCAGTTAATGCGATTATGAATCATGAATCAAGTGCTTCACCACCAGACAGTCATTCTGCCTGTTTTCTGTTCCTGTTAGGGTTTTATTTGGGTTTTTCTTCTTGATAAATGTATTTAAGAACAGTTTAGCTCAGATTTACAACTAAACTAGTCCAGTAATCTGTTGAAGTAATGAATTATGTTTTAGGATGAATTCTCTTCTTTCATCAATGCTTATCCCTCCTGAACCTCTGAAGTATTGCTGATTAATTTTATTTATTTTTATTTTCCTTTATTCCTTTATTTAAATTATTTTACAGCATCTGAAAATTACAACCATGAAAAGTAAAACAGGAATGATCAGAAAACCAGGAACGTTGCAGTTAGTTCTGCAGCCATCTGCTGAGGAAACACCATCTAAGATGCAGACATTTCTACCCTACAGCGCTACCCTCGGTATCTCGATTCTCTTCTGGACGGTGGAAGTGGAAGAGTGAGGGCCATAAAAACCTTCCAAATGAAGACAACCCAGGACTGCACCTCAAAAGAAGGAGTATTAAACTATAAAATAGTTCTCTTCGTAATTTTAGCTGGTTTGCTAATGTCACTTAGCAGAGTACTCTGTGTACAATAACCATTGCATAGATGAGCGGAGCCTCCGTGACGTCATCTGTAGGTTTCTGAAGAGCTGAATTTGATCTCATTGGGCGGTTCCTACCATCGCCATCTTGGCAGGGTCATGCGTGTCGTCTCGCCCGGAATATTCAAAAATGGAAAGATGAAGAGCTAAGAGGGGGGCTGTGAGTGTCATGGTGGATGATTGACATCGAGGGAACTCCGAGCTTTCTGTAGCTAAGAGCTAACCAAGCTAACCCGGAGATAACAGGAGCTAACCAGCTAACCGAGGTAAGCAGGCTAAAGCTAAGTCACGTTGTAAACCGGCTAAAAACCGCGGTTGGTCTGCGTTCTTCTGACTTGAAGCGGGAGATCGGATACCTGTCAATCAAAATGAGACACCTCTTAATATGCCGAATTTCGAGATTAAATTAGTTTTAAACGGGCGAGTTAGAAAAAAAATTCACTCCCCCCACAGTTGTCATGAAGGTAAACTTGACCTATTAAACCTAAAATGGTTTATTGAACCAGGCTGTAAACATGTTTATTTCTGCTGTAAACATGTTTATTTCTGCTGTGAAGTT
This sequence comes from Telmatherina bonti, assembly GCF_933228915.1. Lineage (NCBI taxonomy): Eukaryota > Metazoa > Chordata > Actinopteri > Atheriniformes > Telmatherinidae > Telmatherina > Telmatherina bonti. The sequence continues at coordinate 7,383,310 of NC_136625.1, read as the reverse complement.
GGTCTTTTTAACATGGGAGTCTATGGGGATTTGTTCTATTTTGCAGCCCCTAGTGGATGAAGGGGGAACTGCAGTTTTATGTACTTCTGCATAGGCTTCACATTTAACCACCGGAGGTTGTTGCTTGGTCAAAACACAGACATTAACTCTGAACTCAGCGCTGCCCCCTAGTGGATGAACTGACTGAACAACCAGGGCAGTGTAAAAAACAATAATGGCGACGGCGTGTGTCGAAACAGACGTCCCAGTTAGTTCCCAACATACATAAGGGAGGAGCATAAATGTTTTCTGCAGGTGAATCATAATTCCTTGTGGAAAGTATCTTATCATCCTCTGTGTGTCCTCAGGCGAACCTTTGACCCTGCAGCAGTAATACTTTCCTCCTTACTGCTCGGCGTATTTCACCCCCGTCATCTACCGGCACAGTTTCTCCATCTCTTTTCAGGCTCCAGACACCTGCTGTGAAGGTCATTTACCACCTCATTTGTCGACCGCTGCAGCTACCAACATTTCACACTTCAGCTCTTACAATTTCCCTCCTGCATCATGATTTATTCCACATTATTTATTTTTGTTTGTTCAAACTGTGCTGTTGTCTGAGTAGCGTGAGTAATAACCTAATTAATTCCTCCAGCAGGCAGGTTTTCTGGTCCATTTCTCCCACAGAAGACATGGAGACAAGGTCTGTGAGGGCTTCTGTAGCACAAGCTGTCTGAGTCTTAATATGTTCCAGGGTGAAAACACACCACTTCATTACTTTCAAGAGCTGGAAAAGTCTGAAAGGAAACAAAGACAGACTTCATTATTTTTACTTGTCTGTCAACATGGACAAAATATACTTCACCAGAGTATTATTTTAAGTTTATATGTTCAGAGAAATGTTGTTGTTTTTACAACAAGCAAAGTTTTGTAAGTATTCTGAAGAGAAAAGTCAGATGGTTCAGAAAATAAATGAGGAAGAAAGTGCCAGAGGCAACGCTGGAAGCTCTAAGTCCCAAAAAAACAAGAAAGAAAAGCTTGTGGGTGCACACCGATCTTCACACACCTTTGCTTTGAAGCCCTTAATGATAAATAATGAGGATAATTACCTTCAGAAGTCAGGAGTAGTTCAGTTCAGTCCACCTGCAGCTCCAACATGACTGAGAAACAAGCAGAACAAGAGCTCTCCAGACAGGTCAGGGGTCAGTTCTGGGGATGGGTTCATGAGATACATGAAAAGAAAGACCATGCATCCCTTGGAACTAAATTAAATCCATAAATAATTAATATAATGAATACAGCTCGACTGCAACTTACCAACTGCAGGCCTCCAGAGCTCAGCGATCAGGAGCGGAGCGGTAAAACGAGGAAACAGAAACAAAACGTCTGCCTGACGGAGCTGGAAATGCTCAACGACAAACTGAACACACCACAAAATGGTGAGCAGACTTCAACGGGTTGATTTGGGGGCCCCTCCAACACCCACAGAGGCCAAAATCAACTTTTGTTCTCATTTTATTTATTTATTTTGCTTTGTATTCTATTTTAGGGGTGGGACTTCATTCATTCATTCATTTTTCTAACCGCTTTGTCCAATGAAGGGTTGCGGGGAATCTGGAGCCTATCCCAGCAGTCTTTGGGCAAAAGGCAGGGTACAACCTGGACAGCTCGCCAGTCCATTGCAGGGACACACAGAGACAACCACCCATTCCTCGGGTCAGTTTAGAGTAACCAGTCAACCTAACATGTCTTTAGATGGTGGGAAGAAGCCGGAGTAAGGAGTGGGACTTGTTTCAAAAATCTAATTAATTATGGGCTTTCTCATTGTTTGATCTTGATTAATCCAGTTTTAATCACATAACTGTTTGTCCCAAAAAGCATTACCTTTCCTTAATTTCAAATAGATTTTAGAGAATAACTGAATCAAATAATTGACAAAAACAATAATATTATAAAAACAAGCTCTTGTAATTTCTCTAAAAGTCACTAAACTTGTTCATCGTTGCTTTTTCTTTAAATAAAATTGCTGGAGGGAACTGAAAGCTATCTAAACGGCACCGCAGCCGACATTAGCTGAGCTAGCGTGTGCATGAAGTCAGTTGTTGGACAGGCAGTACACTGCAAAAAATCCAACTTGTACTGGTTGGCCTGAAACAGTCATTTAAGTAGGTAAAACTTGAAAAGATGTATTAATGGCATTTAAAGCAACAAAACAAAACACGCAAGTTGTTTGCCCTAAAACAATTAGGTGAGTTGTTAAAAATGATAACTTTAAGTTGGAGTTCAATACAAAGGACAACAGTTCTGCTAACTTTAATTTCTTTGTTGTAAAATGCGGGAAAACCAACTTTTTGAGTTTGCTTTTTTCACTTGAAGTCTCACCTGGCTGTGCTGCCTCGAGCTGGACTCCACGCAGGTAAGTCTTTATTTAAATTAAGTTTAAATGGTATGGGAATTGTTGTTTAGTGTTGTGTAGTATGTTGTAGATTTATGGAGGAGGCAACCTACACATTTTCAACATTTAAACACGAACAGCTTTTCACTCAGCATCAGTTAGCAGAACGGCTGACTGAGTTAGCAGCTAGCTTATCTGGGCTGATACTGTTCAAACAGGACAAGACATGTTAGCTTCTGCTGGTTAGTACCGTTCAAACAGGACAAGACATGTCAGCTTCTGCTGGTTAGTACCTTTCAAAGAGGACAAGACATGTTAGCTTCTGCTGGTTAGTACCGTTCAAACAGGACAAGACATGTTAGCTTCTGCTGGTTAGTACCGTTCAAACAGGACAAGACATGTTAGCTTCTGCTGGTTAGTACCGTTCAAACAGGACAAGACATGTTAGCTTCTGCTGGTTAGTACCGTTCAAACAGGACAAGACATGTTAGCTTCTGCTGGTTAGTACCGTTCAAACAGGACAAGACATGTTAGCTTCTGCTGGTTAGTACCGTTCAAACAGGACAAGACATGTTAGCTTCTGCTGGTTAGTACCGTTCAAACAGGACAAGACATGTTAGCTTCTGCTGGTTAGTACCGTTCAAACAGGACAAGACATGTTAGCTTCTGCTGGTTAGTACCGTTCAAACAGGACAAGACATGTTAGCTTCTGCTGGTTAGTACCGTTCAAACAGGACAAGACATGTTATCTTCTGCTGGTTAGTACCGTTCAAACAGGACAAGACATGTTAGCTTCTACTGGTTAGTATTCAGTTAATTCATGCTCGCCTACTAGCTGCAGCTAAAGGAGTAGCCATTAGGGTTTTAATGCTAACACATTAGCTGATATTTCATGTACTAAGTATCAGGACAACGTGGAGCAGTTTGTGTCACACTTTTTTGTAGTAACATTTACATCATGCAGAGTTTAATAAAACACTTCATGCTGCTACCATTTACATATTAAAATGATGAGATTTATGTCATGTCAGAGTTGATAAAATTATTACAGTGTAATGGTAGGAAAGGCCAATCTACCTATCTAAAATATTGTGTTGGTCAAAATATAGGCCAGCCCTGAATTTACTACATTGCTTTTGTTTTAAAAAAAAATAACGGTTTAAATATTTGTACTATGACCCACTGTGGGCTCCCAGGCTTGGATATATTGTCCTTCTGTTTAAAAGCATTGAAATACATTTAATTGACTGCCCTGTTTTATACTGACTGCTGACTTTCTCAACCTAATCTGATGTAGGCGTTGGGTTTAGGTATAGATATAGGTTGATAACCTTAAATAATAAATGTTATTTTAATTCATGTTTACTGCAGCAAAATGTATTAAAAATAAAAATACTAAATGTGTACTCTTTTCACCTTTAGGATCTAGTCTAGTCTTTGCATTGTCATTAAATTTATAAAATGTTTTGTGTAATGTATAACATTTCTGCTGACTGCCTTAGTAATTCCCAGCAAATTGTCATCTTTGTTTTTCAGATTGAAATGAATGCAGTTCAAGTTCTACAAGTTTACCAACGCCAGTGAAGCCGATTGATGAATTATTGGCCACATCGCAGAGGTTCAACATGGCTTAGCCAACACAGGGACTGCTGCACTTTCAGAACCATCAGGGCTTTGAAATCACATCTTTCAGGATTGCATAGGACTGTCTGTCCTTTTTTTATGAGCACAAGTTGTCTTTCATTTTTCTTATATTGATAAAAGCACAAGCTGTTTTTTATTTGTCTTTTTATTTATTCAATATTGCTAGTTTAAATAAAACTAAGGTTTTGAGGATGTATGTTGCATCTGTAATTATTTATGCATTTGATTAGAAGTGATTGAAATTAAATTGTGAAGTTGAGTTACAGTAACAGTGTGCAATTTTAAATTACTCTTAAATTATTCTGCTATACTAACTTAATCAAATTCAAGTGGATTTTGCAAAAGAATTTGAGTTATTACAGTGAAAAATGATAAATTATTACAACTTATTAAAGAGTTAGAGCAAGTAAGGATTAAAAAAGTTATAACCATGTAGATTTTTAAATTAGTACAACTTGTGGAACAGTTACCAGAACTAAAGATGAAAAGTTATTCATTCATTCATTCATTCATTTTCCGAACCGCTTAATCCAATTCAGGGTCGCGGGGAAGCTGGAGCCTATCCCAGCCGGCTTTGAGCGACAGGCAGGGTACACCCTGGACAGCTCGCCAGTCCATCGCAGGTGAAAAGTTATTACAATATAAAATTATAATTTAGTGGAACTTACAATTGAATTGTAAAAAATCCTCATTTAGAGTTGAGCAAACTCAAAAGCAAAACTTAAAATATTTAGTTTAGCTGTTCAACTTAAAATTTTATCCAAGTTTGTTGCCTTGAAATTTTAAGTTCACCCAACTTTTTCATTTTTACAGTGCAGAGGAATCTCCACAAAAGCAGAAGTTTGTCCAGTTTGCGGCTCCGCTGCGTTTTTGCCCATTTTTTCAATTTGTCGGCATCGTATTTAAACGAACTAGTCTTAAGCTTGTTACATACTCCACCAGAAGCAAGAACTGAGTTCTTGTTCTCGAGGCTGCAAGAACAAGAAAAAACGTCTTGTTCGGCAGGTTCATACATCCTCCACGTGAAGCACGTCTGCAGCGGGGAGGGATCACTGCGGGGGGCAGATGTCTGCTTTTATGTGCGAACCCAGTTGTTACCTCCGCAGAGGAGGTTGTTTTCCCCGGTGTCTTTTTGCTCAAGATAACTTAAAAGGCTACGGAGGCATTTTTATAAAAAAAATTCAAGAGTTGTTGCAAATATAAAGATGAAGAACTAAATAAATTCTGGTGGTGATCAGCATCACCGTTTGGATCCAGGAATGTTTTAAAAGGATTCTTTAACATTGTGCTTGGTGGAGATTTCCACTTCCACGCGTGCTTTTCTAGTTTCATATTTAACGAGCAGCTTCGTCCGCGGCAGGGCGGGTCGTGCATGCGGCGGGGCGGGTCGTGCACGCGACTGGGTCCGAGTGTTTTATTGCCACATGTAAAAATGTTCATACTTCCTCACCACCTCGATCAGCTGTTTTATCAAAACAATCCGTTTTGCCGGCAACAGCAAACACACGGAAGCAGCAACTCCGCTTCCTGCTTTCTCTGTGTTAACCACGCCCACCTCACATATCCGACCAATCACACGATACTTCTCGCAGCCCCGCAAGAAAAAAGTTCTGCCAGCCCGATGTGTCAAGAACTGTCTTCAAACACGTCCGCGAGAACAAAATGACGTCATTTTCTTCTCAGAGACTCGAGAACAAGAAAAAAGTTCTTGCTTCTCATGGAGGATGGAACAGGCTTTAGAGGTTTCATGCAATTGGCTCCAAATTTGGCAGGAAGCTCAGTGACAAGATGGGGACCAAAAGTTATTCAAATCTTTCTGATGGGAGAAAGCGTTTTGCCGTGGCAGAGGTGTTTTACGACATCAGGAGCGCCAGCGTTAGCATAACTGGCTCCTCCCAGCTTTCTGCATCTGACAGAAACGACCCAAAATGTCTAAAACTGTTTAATCGTAACGGAGCAGACTGTGAGACGAACAGTGTAGTCCAGGAGTTGCCAGTATAACCAGTTCCTCTCCCCCTGTCCCAGAAGTCTCTCCCTGTCTGATACATGTACGTTCTCTGTGTTGCTGTGAGACAGAAACATTATGACAGCAGGTTTTTGTGTTGTGACACAGGAAGTGAGTTGTGCAGAGGCGTTGCTGCTTCTTCATCCCACATGTTTACTGGACTGGATCCACCGTCTTCCTCTGCTCCCTTATCCTTCTGGAGTTCAGTCCAACTTCTCTCCAAACACTCAGAAAATAAAGCAGCTAATTGCACCATCTGGAGCGCCACAATCCTGCAGATGTTCATGTTTTCCTGCTCCAACACACCTGACAGTACCTGTCCAGAACCCCGTGGGGGTAGAGCGACTGAAAGGGTAAAAGATGAGCAGCTCTGAGGACAGAACCGTGACAACTGTGAAGGTAAAATAAGAAACTTTACTTCCTTCTTGTGCATGTTTTCGGTTCATTCTCAAAGCAAACTGCGTCATGTTTCTGGGTTTTGGTTTAGTTCTGTTTCCTTGTGCTTTCTGCTCCTGCCGTTAGTTCACCTGCTAGATTGTGTTCATTCACTTCACCTGTTCCTCATTAGTCCACCTGCATACATAACCCTGTTGGTTTCCTGTTCGCTGCACCAGTTTGCTGTCGTCTACCTGTACTGTGTTTCCTCTGTCTTCCGCTTTATAAGCCAAGTTCTTTTCATGCAAGCCTCATTCCTGCCCTGCCGGCCTCATCCGCCTGCATCTGGGTCCACAAACTGCCCACACTGTGACAAACCGTCTCAGCTCTGCTGCACTAACTGGGTCAAGCTTTTCATCACCTCTGGAACAGAAACATGTTCTATCCAAGCATTTTAAAGAAAATAATCAAGCTGTCGATGTGGTCCAGTCCTAAAGCTGACTGAAATGCTGCGGTGCCACTTTCAGAGGGATGAGCAGAAATAAACGCAGCAAACCTCAATGAACTGAAGCAAAGGAGGAGTGGACCGAATTCCCTCCACGGCCTCGTCACTGATTACACATCAGCACCCAGCTGCTGAGTTAGGTTTCTTCTGCAATCTGACTTCAGTTTTCTTACATATTGGAGGTGAAATACACTTTCTGGTTCACCTGGTCAATTGATTGTCAATACATATAACTAATCAGCCAATCACATGACATCATTTAGTCACATGGTAAAGACATGTTGTTGGTCTGAGTGTTTACTGGGATTTCCACACACAACCATCTCCAGTGTTTCCAGAAAAAGTCTGAAGAAGAGAAAACATCCAGCGAGGAGCAGTTGTCTGGACCAGAATGTCTGGTTGATGTCAGAGGAGACTGGACAGACTGGTTGAAGATGATAGAAAGACAACTGGTTCCAACCAGAACATCATCTCTGAACACACAACCCGTCCAGCCTGGAAGCAGATGGTCTCCAGCAGCAGAAGACCACAGCGGGTTCCCTCCTGTCAGTAAGAACAGGAAACTGAGGCTACAATTCACACAGACTCACCAGAACTGGACAATAGAAGATGGAGAAACGTTGCTGGTCTGATGAGTCTCCAGTTCAGCTCCACATTCACATGGTAGGATCAGAATCTGCTGGAAACATCATGACAACATGGATCCATCCTGCCGTCAGGATCATGGTGGGGGGAGGTTTTCTGGTCCCAGTTTGGTCCCATTAGTACCAGCATGACCTGGTTTAACCAGCACAGCCTACCTGAGTCCTGCTGCTGACCATGTCCATCCCTTTCTGAGCACAGTGTAGCATCTTCTGATGGAAACTTCCAGCAGGATGATGCACCATGTCACAAAGCTCACATCATCTTATTTTATTCAACCTTTATCTCACCAGGAAAGTCCCACTGAGGTTAAAAACCTCTTTCTCAAGGGAGTCCTGGCCAAGAGGCAGCAAGAGTTACAGGCAATTTACATGTTACCACTTCAACAGAACAAATAATTAAAAGCAATTACAACTGAAGCAGGACATCTCAAAATCTCTCACTCTAGACTTGTAACCATTCAAAGAAATAAGTTGCGACAATTTCCAGTCTCTCTGCAAAGAGTTCCACGTAGACAAAGGCCCTTTTTCCCAGTTCTGTGTGGGCAAATGGAACAGAAAGCATCAAATAATCGTTCGATCGGAATGGGAGATTCTCATGGCGATGAGGTGGAACTGTGGTGATTCCTGTTCCCTGGTGGGCGTGTTCAGCTGAGAACTGGAGGCACACCTGATCCACTGTGCTGGAAAAATCTTTGTGGATGAGAAACAACGATGCTGAGTCAAACTGCCTTTGTTAGTTTATTCACACAAATGATACATGTAAGTCATACATGGAGAGATCTCTGAGAAGTAAAGAAAGTCGGCAGCTTATATAGTTCCGAAACTCCTCCTCTGTGGCTAGGCAGACCATATGAAACAATCATTATCTCTTATTTAAGACTAAACTGAACTCACTAAGCATCAATCACTTACTATATTACTTTATTACCTTTAACCTCTAACCTTTAGGCAACTGGTCAACCAAGCAGTTGACAAAAACAGATGCGCTGCAGGAAACTCTTCCTGCCTCTAACATTACCAGCGCATTCCATTGAGAGGTCATACAAGAGTTAAAGAAAGCAGTTCACAATGAGTACAATGTCTGAACTTTATCTACATGGACTACAAAATACAACAAATCAATGTATATATGTCTAATATCTAATACAAATCAAACTCATAACAATTTTCCAACACACTTCCCCCGTTTGATCCTACAGGATCACCAATAAAAAGAAAAATTGTTATAGAATACAAAAAAAACAGAGATACAGTAAAATATTCTCAGAACATCAGGAGACTCATGCCTGTAGGGTTTTAGAGAATCCATCATAAATGAGAAGAACAAAGAACACTAATAAGGATATTTCTAAATTTCAACATCAGAATCCAAGACTGAGGAAGAATACAAAGTGGAAGGTGGGACGGCAAGGCTAAGCAGGAAATCTTGACCCCTATCACCAGCAAGGTCTTCATCTGGTGTGTGAGTCAGGGGGGCGTAAAGCAACTGTGGAACCTTTTCACCTAATGCAGCATTAATGAGCTTGACCAACAGAGCTCTCAGACATGGAATGCAGCAGCAGCCACAAAGAATCAGAATAGCTATGCACACTGCAATAGACATTAAAGCAGATAGGATCAGCGCTTTATATTTGCCAAAAAGATTGTCAAACATGGAAGTATCAACACCAGAATGCATTTTCATCTTATCACTAAGAGAACGAAGGCCATCTACAGCACGTGTGAGCTTTCCCATAGGGGCTGTATTATTAGGAATAAAGGAGCAACATTGATCACCAAAGATAGAGCACACACCACCTTTCTCTGCTAAGAGCATGTCAACAGCAATCCTATTCTGAAACGCCATTAGAGACGTAGCACGCAGCTGCTCATGAACCGCAGCAAGACCATCTCGTGTAAAATTAGCTAAGCGTTGAATATTAAAATGAATAAAATTTATTCGATCTAAATTTTTATTAATGGTGCACCACCAACAGAATAAAGATTCAAATCCTCCTGCTATTTGATTGGCTAATTTATACTCATCTGGGACTCCACGTGGAACTCCTATAGCATCTATGTAAGTGGGATCTGAGTCATCAAAAGAAGTTGTTAGGCTTCGCTTAATCCGAGAAATATCATGAGCAGCTGAAGATAAAAAAGGAGTCCCCATAACAATAGTAGTTGGCATGATAAGTGTGACAGGAGCACACAAACCTGACCAGTTGGCAGGAAGAGTAGCTCTTAGGGTGCGAGCACCACACCACCACCACAAATCAGATCTTGAAACACGAGGAGCATCACTAAGAGGATAAGTTGCTACACAATATGAGGAAGGAACTTTTCCTACAAAATAGGATGAGGAAATAGCATTATAAAAGCAGGTGAAATTGCCAGGGGCTACCGCAGCATCAAAGATAGGGGGTGTGGTGACAAATGAAGCAGGAAAAACAGACTCCCATTCCCTACAGGAAACTTGAGGATGCTGGGATGTGAGAAGGGCAGACAAACATATGTGACTTAATTCTAGAGGGGGTGGAACTACTCTCAAAATAGGACGAGGTCCCAGACAAACTACACAATCCTCATGTACTGTTTGACCTATCTGTTCTGCCAATAACAACCAATTATTAGTTATACTGGTAATACCAGTCATAATTGCATACGCAGTGTCAGTCACATTCAGTTTAGGCTGAACCATGACTACACGTGCACCTGTTTTCCTAGTTCTATCAGGCATTGTGGGAGCAGCAAGATCTTGAAAACACATAGTGATACGAAACTGTGGGTCAATCTCCTTAGAATAAGCCCACAATATAAAAGAATGACATGAAGGGGTAGAGGTGTTGTAACTTACAACAAGACCTTGAGCATTTTTGGTGATGCTAAATAACTTACGCCCATCTTTGGCTTGATCTAAGGACCAAGCACTCCAATCATATCTTGTTTCTCCTACCAGGTCTCTCCATCCATGTCCTATAGTGGCATACCATTCATATTTTGAACCCCAAGCATCTCCACGTTGTCCAGCTCTATTAGTGAGTGCAGAATATGGAAGCACAACAACAAAACTTTCATTTAGGGGAATACAGAATAGTAATGAAACGTAAAAATAATCATCACCACATGTGCTGGACAGGCTTCGCTTCAGCACATGTGTTGAGGTTGACACATTAAAAGCAGACTCAGATCTGGGAGTGAACCACAGTAAAGGAAACACTATGATCAAAGATACAAAGAAGAGAAAACAGATGGTTCCTCTCAAAGACCAACCTAAATGCCTAAAGGGGTGCCAGGGATGGGGTGGAGACATGGTAGGCGTTCTGGTGGGACTTGGCATGTCACAGTTGCAGTGGAGCGCTTTTTTTTTTTTTTTTTTTTTTTCTTTTTTTTCCTCTCACTGATCTTGCTTGAGAGCGGAGGCTGGTCTTCAGGTACTGAGGGTGGACTACCTCAGCCCTACACCTGTCACGGGGATTATTCTGCCCCTTTTGTGCTGAGGTGTGTTTTTTCTGTAGATGTGAGGTCCTCAGTCGGTGGAGGAACCTTTCTGCAATGTGAGGCGTGGATCCAAGTACTTCTCTCTGCTATTTTGATTGCAGTGTAGGTCACAAGAAGGATCTGGAATGGACCAAGCCACCTTTTATGGTTCCACTTTGATCGTTTGAAGCTTTTAATCAACACGAAGTCTCCAGGTTGAAGTGAGTGGAGTGCACTCTCAGCTGGGTGTGGGAGAGCAGCCTTCACCTGTGAGCGAATATCTGCAAGAGTTTTCACAAGATTAGAGCAATAGGTCAACACATTATGTTCACACAGGGCCGTATCTGGAGGTGGGGCTTTGGGGGGCCCAAGTCCAACATTGGGTGGTGCTGCAAACAAAATCTCAAAGGGACTGAGGTTAGCTCTGCCTCTCCTCCTCATTCTCATATACATGAGAACAAGAGGGAGAGCTTTGGTCCATGGCAGTCCTGTGTCAGCACAACACTTTGCTAATTTATTTTTCAGAGTTCCGTTTCCACGTTCCACAGCACCTCCACTGGCCGGATGGTATGAACAATGCTTTCTGACATCTATTCCTAGATGTAGAGAAATCTGAGAGATAGCCTCATTAGCAAAATGAGCTCCATTATCTGATGACAAAATTCTTGGGAGACCCCATCTCGGAATTATTTCAGTCATAAGCGCTTTCGCCACAGCTCCTGCATTAGCTTTAGAGGTGGGAAATGCTTCAACATATTTTGACCACATGTCCACAAGGACCAAACAGTATTTTTTCCCTTCTGAGGGCGTTAGCTCAATGAAATCCATCATGACATGAGAGAAAGGGCCTGCTGGGGGAGGGTGCGCAGCCTGTTGAGAATTTGGCAAAACTTTTGTGCATAAATAGTGAAGCCTTTTGTAAACCAATGTTGTCTCATAGCTGACATCATACCCCCTTTTGACACATGGTCCACACCGTGTGTCAATTTAGCATAGTGAGGAAACAGGGCTGAGGGCAGACATGGTTTACCATCTGGCCCAAACCATCCTTCAGAATTATGATGAGCACCTGCCTGAGACCACAAGCGCTTATCGGCAACAGAAGCCAGGCTTTGAAGTGCTGTGAGCGAAGACGGAACTGTGGTAGTAACAGAAGAAAAACAGGAAGCGGAAGGTAGAGGAAGGAAGGCAGCAGCTTTAGCGGCTGCATCAGCTCGTGCATTACCTGCAGAAACAGAATCAGATCCGTTAGTATGTGCAACGCACTTGCACACAGCAACCTGTTTAGGAAGTAAAATGGCAGAGAGCAGGTCTGCTATCAATGTATGATGGAGGATTGGCTTCCCATCAGATTTCAGAAAACCGCGGTGCTGCCAAAGAGCCCCAAAGTCATGCACAACGCCAAAAGCGTAACGCGAGTCTGTATAAACTGTCAAGGATTTACCTTGTGACAGCTGACAGGCACGGGTGAGAGCAATGAGTTCCGCTGTTTGGGCTGAATGATGACCAGGAAGGCGAGCGGATTCGAGTACATCATGATCAGAACAGACAGCATAACCAGAACGACAAGTACCAGTTGAATCGCGAAATGAGGAGCCATCAACATACAAAATCAAATCAGAATTTGGGAGTGGCTGATCGAGAAGGTCAGGACGAGGCGAGCACGTGATGGATAACTCAGCCATACAGTCATGCGGTTCACCATCATCTGGTGTGGGCAGAAGAGTAGCAGGATTGAGAACAGTGCAGCGTTTCACTGTGACATTTGGAAGCTCCAACAAACACGTGTGGTATCGGAGGAACCGAGACATCGAAAAATGAGAAGTTCTGTGTTCAGAGAGGATAAGATGCACAGAGTGAGGAACTAACAAAGTTAGGGGAGAATAACACACAATGTCCCTAGAGGCAGCCAAAGCCTTTTCTGCTGCTGCAATGCCTCGCAGGCAGGGAGGAAGACCTGCTGCTACTGGGTCAAGCTTGCATGAAAAGTAAGCAACAGGACGTAGTGAACCACCATGGTCCTGCAGCAGAACAGAAGTCATGCAGCCGCCTCGTTCATCCACAGTCTGTGTGAACGGTTTAGCAGGATCAGGAAGACCAAGAGTAGGAGGGGTTTGCAAAGCCAATTTCAACGCTGTGAAAGCAGAAACTGCTTCCTCATTCCACTGAACTGGCGAGTTCATGGGTTTGGAACGGGTGAGCGCAGAAAGGGGTTTGGAAAGAACAGAAAAATTAGGAACAAAGGGTCTGCAATAGGAGCACAACCCTATGAATGACAGGAGCTGTTTAACAGTTAACAGGCTTTGGAGCACACTGAATTGCAATTAAATGCTTGGATGAAAGAGATTTACCCTGAGCACTGATCACGTGACCCAGAAAGGTAACTTGTGGCTGCACAAACTGCAATTTGCTGCGGCTAACCTTGTGTCCATGTTCAGCCAAATGGCAAAGAAGGGCAACAGTGTCTTGTAAACACTGGTCACGTGTCTGTGAACAAATCATAAGATCATCCACAAACTGAAGAAGGGCAGTACCGGGGCTGGAAACATAGGAAGAAAGAGAGGTGGCCAAAGCTTGGTTATACACAGTCGGAGACTCAGCATAGCCTTGTGGCATGCGGGTGAAAGTGTAACTTTTCCCCTGAAACTGGAAAGCAAACCAAAACTGGGAATCCTTATCGACAGGTACACTAAAAAAGGCGTTAGAAAGATCAATCACTGAAAACCATGATGAGCCAGGAGGAATGGTGGAAAGAATAGTATGAGGATTAGGAACCAGAGGAGCACGACAATGCACCGCTGCGTTGACAACAGTTAAATCCTGAACAAACCTCCAATCCTCTGGAGCCGGAGGCCTGTATTTCTTGACAGGCAAAATAGGAGTGTTAACTGGTGAGTCAGGACAGGGACGAACAACGCCTGACTGAAGAAGAGAGTTAAACACAGGAGTGATGCCAGCAATGGCTTCAGGTCGAAGAGGATATTGTGGTCTGCGGGGGCGATAGTTAGACTTAGGTGTAACCACAAGAGGTTCACAATCCTTAATAAGACCTACATCATACTTTCCTTTCGCCCACACAACAGATGGGACTGTTTCCAAGGCTGCTTCTAAATCCGGGTCTAAGCCTGTGGTGGGGGGAACAGAAGTAGAAGCAGAAAGAAGAGGTGTGGCTGGCTGCACAGCATAAACAGATCGTAAAGTGGTTACTGAAAGCTGGTAAGGTTTCCGAAACACTAAAAGGGAAGGTGAAAAATCAACTTCAGGGTCTGCAGTGTTACACCAGTCAGTTGCAGCTACACAAGCCTGTGTCCATGGACTTAAATCACACCATTGATCATTTGAAGGTTTGGCCAAAGAAATATGGGGTGTGCTGTCAGGCACTAGAAAAAAAGGAAGCTGAGCAGATGTCAGGGAAACTGACAGTGCACAGCGAGAGGTGGACCAAAAAAGACAAGAAGAACTGAGATTATCCTCTGCTTGGGACAAAAATCTCTCAGCATAAGGAGAATCAGATTCAGAAGACACATAGGATGTACAATGAAGATGCTTTGGATCCATAAATTCCGCAGACTGTGAGACAAGTTCGCGAGCCAGTGAGACCAGGGTGTTAGACTGAGAGAAATTTAACCACCAGTGATACACATACAAGGTGGGTTGGTTCTGATGAGATAACAGGAGCGGTTCTGTCGAACTGTGAACAACCATTCCTTCAGGTGTGGAGCGCAGCTCCAAGCCTAAAGTTAACATGGCATCTCGTCCAAGAAGATTAAATGGACAGCAATTAGATAACAAAAATGAATGTTTGAATGCTGCCTGTGTAGTCTGACAGGATAATGGGGTTGTAAAATGCTCTTTGGTCTCAGTACCGCTGGACCCAAGTGAGTACAGGTAGCGGCCGCTTAATTTAGTGCCTGGCAGGTCAGAAGCTCGAATCACAGAATACGTTGCTCCGGAGTCAGCAATAAACTGTAGTTGTTTGCCATTAACATTCATGTTAAACAGAGGCAAGTTCTGAATGCTTTCATTTGAAGGACAATGTGTCAGTGTGTGTGTGTGTGGTGCAGGTTGTGTCTTATCTGTTGATGGCTGGAGGGGCTCCTCAGTCGACGCATGCACTGAAGCTCCGCCTCGCATCACCCTTCAGTCCGAATTAGTGGGCCTTCTAGAGTTTCTTGGAGGGCCTTGCCAGAAGTAGGGTCTGCCACGGGGTCCAGGACGTCCACAACCGCGTCCGCGATGCTGGTTCACGGGTTTATGTGGACAATTCCGAGCCCGATGTCCAACTTGTCCACAATAATAGCATGCATCAGGTGGGCCTGGGGGCAGATAATGAGGGTTCTGGTTGTCAGGAGGAAAAAAAGCAGCTGGTGGTGGCTGAGGAAAGACAGCTTGGCCTGAGGCATGTTGGAGGAGGTGGAGTTGAGCCTTGTGTGCTGTGTCGTTACGCTTGCGTTGATCAGCTGATTCTCTCTCCCTCTGGCGTCTTTGTTGATGTTTGGCATGGCGCAAAATGTCAGCCATGCGCACTGAAACATCAGACCATCCGATGCAGGAATCCTTAACCTGCGTGGCCAGGTTTTTCTGGAGGCCTTGAAGAAATTGTTGTTTAAGCAGGCTCTCATAAGGTGTTGTCTCATTCCCTGGATAACGATCAGGCTTCTGCAAACCACTGTGGTTATCAAAGACTTCCTGGAGACGAATCATGTAGTCATCCACATCTTCATCTGGCTTCTGAGTGCATGCACTTACTTTGGAGAGATCGCATGCCACCGGAAAGGAGTCACGAATCCTGCGGATGAAGGCCAGGAACCAGTCTCTGTATTCTTGATCAGACCGCTCTGTCCCCACCTCTTCATCTGACCAGCCGGGGGTTGCAGGCTGGAAATGCTCTTTGAAGCTGTCACGGATGAGACCAAATTGGACAGTACTGAGCAGGTGGATCATCACACGGCCCATCTCTGAAGAAGTGGGAGAGTAGTCTCTTATGAAGTCTACTAGGGCATCAGCTAACACTTGTCCCCCTTTCTCTGGCTTGGGGAGGTTTTTAGATGCTGCAATGATGTCATCTGACGTCCACGGGCGGTACACGAACATTGGCTTTCCCTCTGGACCTGCCACCTGGACCATGGGTGCGGTGAACACCGATTTTGGAACTTCTCCTGCCCGTCTTCCTCCAGACCTTGTGGTCATCCCAGACACTGGAGGTGATAGCTGAGGAATTTGGAAAGAAAAGTCATTCTCCTGCAGCAGTGAAGCAGGAGGCACATGGTGATGAGCCAAAGTGGGGGGGGGTTGGGTCTCATCCTGTCGTGCAGCACTTTGCATGCTTGTGGGGGTGGTGCTGACAGAGATTGATGAGCTGCCAGGAGAAGAAGTTATGGGAGAGGAAGGTATGGAAGAGGGGGAGAAGGAAGGTGGGCCCTTCTTCAATGGTTGATATGGTGGAGGGGCGGAGTCCAGCGATGGGTCGACTGCAGGCCCCCAACGAGCCTGTGCGGATGGATACAGAGAAGAAGGAGAGAGAGGAGGGGCCATAGGCCCCCGATTCAAATCAGTCTTTTCATCTGTTATTTTCAAACATGTCATAACTTTCTGGCACAACTTTCTCTGTCTTTCATCACTTTCTTCCTCCCACTTCTTTAAACACTCTTCCATAGCAATCATAACCTTCAAGTCACTTGATTTAACCTTCTTTTTCTTTAACAATGTCTCTTGTTCTTCTTGCAATCTGTGTCTCAGTGTTATCAACTGATTTGGGCTTAATGAGCCACCATCAGGAAATCCAAACTTTTCACACCACATCCAAACATATTGACAACAATCATTTCCATATTTAGATTTCATAAATTTCATGAGGTTTGAGTCAATCTTAGAAGATTGCTGTTCCTTGCTCCCAGAAATACCCATGTCACCTTATCTTGTCACGTCTGACTCAAAGGAATGTTGCCTGATCTTTTTCTGTTCCTAGAAATCACAGGACTTATTTCGTCTTTATTTTCTATACTAAATGCCTGGTCTCACCTTTATTTCTTAGGTTCACAGGACTTCTTTTGCCTGGTCTTAGTGTGTTTTTTATTTTTATTTTTTTTTGTGTTTAGATCACTTCACAGGACTTGACTGGTTAATACCTGATCCAACCTTTATTTTCAGGTTTCACAGGATTTCTTAGTTCTGGCCGATCGGGTGGTATGGCACGCTATGTCCCGAGTACCCAATCCTTGGAAACCGAACTAGCTCAGTTTCCAGACACCAGAACTTTATGTCTACTATCCAGAGCTTAGACAGACTACCTCAACAGACTGATGGCCTTCTGTTAACACCGCAAGGTTTCAAGCCACCTTCTGCTGATTTATCTGTCTATGAGCTTCTGGCATTCACACACCTTCACCTTCACTAAATTCTATTTCTCAAAATTGGGAGGAAAGGATCAGCAACCCCAAGACAGTCTGACTTAAGCACCCAGGGTTTATTAACTTACAATCTTATAATTAGGAAAAAATAATTTTGAACTGTTTGTCTAAATATCAATAATGTTATTTTAATTTGTCAAATGTCTAGGGATTTAGAAATAATACTTCTCACCCGATTATTCCAGTTTGGGGTCCAGTTGATTTCAGCGAGGTCGACCAGAATCAAAGACCGCGGTCCTCGTCTCTCAGAATGTCTTTTAGGAGGTTTGAGGATAAACTTGTTGTGGTTCAGGTGATCAGCCCCCTCGGTCCTGATCCCGGCGGACACAGGTGAAATCCCGGACGAGCGCCCAGATTGTGCTGGAAAAATCTTTGTGGATGAGAAACAACGATGCTGAGTCAAACTGCCTTTGTTAGTTTATTCACACAAATGATACATGTAAGTCATACATGGAGAGATCTCTGAGAAGTAAAGAAAGTCGGCAGCTTATATAGTTCCGAAACTCCTCCTCTGTGGCTAGGCAGACCATATGAAACAATCATTATCTCTTATTTAAGACTAAACTGAACTCACTAAGCATCAATCACTTACTATATTACTTTATTACCTTTAACCTCTAACCTTTAGGCAACTGGTCAACCAAGCAGTTGACAAAAACAGATGCGCTGCAGGAAACTCTTCCTGCCTCTAACATTACCAGCGCATTCCATTGAGAGGTCATACAAGAGCTAAAGAAAGCAGTTCACAATGAGTACAATGTCTGAACTTTATCTACATGGACTACAAAATACAACAAATCAATGTATATATGTCTAATATCTAATACAAATCAAACTCATAACAATTTTCCAACACACCACATTCCAGCAATCAACATCAACCTATTTAAGACCAGCTCTGCCTGCTATCAAGCGCCAGATTGTTGATTGCCCTGCGGTAAAACAGCTCTCGGCCTCTGCTTACGTTCCTTGTGCAAACCTTCGATTTGTAACCTGTCCTGTCTTCCTCCTGCCAGTGAAAGCCTGCCAGTTCATAGACGCTACCTGCCAGTCTGCCAGTTTTGCCTGCCTGCCCGCCCGTTCGCTTGCTCCCCTGCTTGCCTCCTGCTGCTCGCCAGTCTGCCAGTCTCTGAAGTTCTGACAGTGTCCGCTCTTTGGATCTTACTAGCCCCACTTTTACAACAGAACAATCTGGCCACTGAATGGATCCGACGGACGCGAACCCGGAAGCCACCGCTGACAGCCTTCAGCACACCATTTCAGGTCAGAATGCACGTCTCACTCGACATGAGCAAATGATGCTAACCCTGGATCAGAAGTATCCTCTCTCAGCTAACCCAGCTTACTACACACGTCGCCGGCTTGGGCCGTCCTGCACCGACTCAGCCGCCTGCTCCTGATCCGCCCGCTCACCAACCTGACTCCGCACACCCCGTAAGAGAGACGCATATTCCAGATCCCAAGTCGTATGCTGGCGATTTAGGCAGATGTAGAGGATTCTTGCTTCAATGTTCACTGGTTTTCGATCAGAAACCATTCACCTACGACACGGACCGATCTAAGATTTCTTTTGTGATTGGTCTCCTTGAAGGGAGAGCTCTGGATTGGGCTGAAGAAGCCTACGAACAGGGTTTCAGGCAGCAGTCATATTCATCTTTTGTCCATGAGATGAAAGGTTTTTGATCATCCTGTAAGAGGCAGGGAGTCTGCTACACGTCTCCTCAGCCTCCGTCAAGGAAGTACGAGTGTGGCTAACTTTGCTGTTTTCAGGACAGCCGCCGCAGATTCAGGGTGGAATGATGACGCTCTCCGTGATGTCTTTGCTAACGGTCTGAGCAGCCGGGTTAAGGATGAACTGGCGACCCGTGACACGCCTGAGTCCCTAGAGGGACTAATTTCCCTCGCCATCCGGGTGGACAACCGACTGCGGGAGAGGGACCAGGAACGGCGATCCCAATCCAGTTACAAGCAGGAGAATTCCTCTGGAGCAGTACCATCCTTCTCTCACACAGCCACTCCCACAGAGGAGCCTATGCAGCTGGGAAGAGCGCACGTTTCCCTGGAGGAGCGGCAGAGGAGAAGGACCTCGGGTGACTGTTACTACTGTGGACTACCTGGACATCGTATTTCATTCTGTCCCAACCGATCAAAAGACCAGGGCCATCAGTAGCGGTGGGGGTACTGACGACCACATTCTCTGAGGTATTTCCCCACACTAAGACTCTCATCCCAGCTGTCCTGTTCTGCAATAATGTTCCCCATTCTGTTGATGCTTTGGTTGACTCTGGTGCAGAGGCCAATTTTTTGGATAGAGCCTTAGCTAGCTTGCTACATATTAGCTTGAAGACCCTCTCATCCCCCATGTCTGCGCAGGCCCTGGATGGCAGTCTTTTTTACACCATCACACAGCAATCCCCTCCTATAAGAATGATTGTTCCAGGTAATTATCAGGAACTTCTTTCTTTTTTCATTGTTGATTCACCTAAGTCCCCTCTGGTTTTAGGCCACCCTTGGCTGGCTCAGCACAACCCCCACCTGGACTGGCAGAGCGGGAGGATTATTAACTGGAGTTCCTTCTGTCATGCCACCTGCCTTCATTCAGCTGTTCCTTCTACCCTTATTTCCTGCCGCCAACCTGTTCCCCTTGACCTGTCTGCCGTTCCTTCAGTCTGTCATGACTTAAGGGAGGTCTTTAGCAAGGACCATGCCTCGGCTCTTCCCCCACATAGACCCTATGACTGCTCCATTGATCTGCTCCCGGGGGCGCCATTACCCACCAGCCGTCTATATAACATCTCCCGACCAGAGACTGAGGCTATGGAGAACTATATCTCAGATTCTCTAGCTGCAGGACTAATCAGGCCCTCTTCATCACCCCTAGGGGCTGGGTTTTTCTTCATATCAAAGAAGGATGGTTCACTTAGGCCTTGTATAGATTATCGTGGCTTAAACGCTATCACTGTAAAGAATAAATACCACTTCCCTCTGCTTGACTCTGTATTCAACTCCCTTCACGGCGCCATGATCTTCACTAAATTGGACCTCCGCAACGCATATCATTTGGTGCGAATAAAGGAAGGTGATGAATGGAAGACTGCTTTCAGAACCCCTCTCGGCCACTTTGAATATCTGGTCATGCCATTTGGGTTGTGTAACACTCCTGCGGTATTTCAGGCCATGGTCAACGACGTGCTGAGAGATCTCATTAACCGTTTTGTTCATTTGGATGACATCCTCATTTTCTCCCGGACTCACTCGGAACATGAGCAACAGGTTAGACAGGTACTGCAGAGACTGCTGGAGAACCGCTTGTTTGTCAAAGCAGAGAAATGTGACTTTCATAAAGATACCATCTCGTTTCTGGGTTATATCTTTGAGCATGGACAGGTCCGAGCTGACCCAGATAAGATCAAGGCTGTTGCGGATTGGCCGACTCCAACCTCTGTTAAACAACTGCAGTGCTTTCTGGGTTTTGCCAACTTTTATCGACGCTTTATCCGCAACTTCAGCCGTACAGCTCTCCCCCTAACACGTCTCACTTCCCCATCGGTTCCCTTTTACTGGTCAGATGCGGCGGCCCAGGCTTTCAACAAGCTTAAGGAACTGTTCACCTCAGCTCCAGTTCTTATTCATCCAGACCTGAACCACCAATTGGTAGTGGAAGTGGATGCCTCGGACACCGGGGTAGGAGCCGTGTTGTCCCAGAGATCTCCTGAGACACAGAAACTACACCCTTGTGCCTACTTTTCCCGACGTCTTTCCCCCGCGGAACGCAATTATCATGTTGGGGACAGAGAACTCCTTGGCATCAAACTGGCTCTAGAGCACTGGCGGCACTGGCTGGAGGGATCCAGAGTTCCATTCCTTATTTGGACGGATCACAGGAACCTGGAGTATTTGCAGTCAGCTAAACAATTGAATCCCCGTCAAGCCCGTTGGTCTCTACTCTTCAACCGGTTCCATTTCACACTGTCGTACAGACCAGGCTCCAAGAACCAGAAACCCGACTCACTTTCACGTCAGTTTGCCCCTGAAGCCACCACCTCTGTGGTGGAAACCATCCTGCCAGCTTCCTGCATCGTGGCTGCGGTCTCATGGGAGGTCGAGACCAGAGTCATAGCAGATCAGCAACACCAGCCCGACCCGGGTACTGGTCCCCTGGATCAACTGTTCGTTCCCGACACCGCCCGATCCATGGTCCTCCAGTGGGGTCACTCCTCCCATTTGGCTTGTCATCCTGGTTCCTCACGCACTCTCTCCCTTATCAGACGCAGGTTTTGGTGGCCAACCATGAAGGATGCGCAGGAGTTCGTGGCTGCCTGTACTACTTGTGCTAGGAGTAAGGCATTGCATCGACTCCCGGCTGGACTTCTACGTCCTCTGCCTGTCTCTACCAGACCCTGGTCGCACATTGCAGTGGATTTTGTTACCGGCCTACCTGTTTCCAAAGGTAAAGACACCATCCTGACTATTGTGGACCGTTTTTCCAAGGCTGTGCATTTCATCGCTCTTCCCAAGCTTCCCTCTGCCAAGGAGACTGCCGACCTGTTGGTGCACCATGTCTTCCGACTCCATGGATTGCCCACTGACATAGTCTCTGAAAAGAGAAAGCCTTTTGTCTCTGCATTGGTGCCACAGTCCGTTTGTCCTCCGGTTTCCACCCCCAGACTAACGGTCAAGCCGAGAGAGCAAATCAGAACCTGGAGACTGTCCTTCGTTGTGTGGCTGAATCCAACCCTTCATCATGGAGCGACCATCTGGACTGGGTTGAGTACTCGCACAACTCCCTCACATCCTCAGCTTCTGGTTTATCTCCTTTTGAATGCTCTCTTGGGTACCAGCCACCCCTGTTCCCTGTCCAAGAGGTTGAAGTAGCTGTTCCATCAGTTCAGCACCACATCTGCCGTTGTCGTCGGGCCTGGAGGACAGCTTGGGCTGCTCTACTTCGGGCTGGGGAACGGAGTCGACGCCAGGCTGATCGCCGTCACACAGCTGGGCCCAGATGCGCTCCTGGTCAGAAGGTCTGGTTGTCTTCAAAGAACATTCCCTTAAGAACTGACGCCAAGAAATTGGCTCCCTGCTACCTGGGACCTTTTGAGATCCAGTGGGTCATCAATCCCACGGTGGTTCGCTTGCTGCTCCCCCGCTCTATGCGGATTCATCCCTCCCATGTCTCCCAGTTGAAGCCAGTGTCTTCCAGTCCTCTGGTCCCTCCTTCCGGGCCCCCTCCTCCCGCCCAGTTTGTGGCTGGTCGCCCGGCTTACACCGTTCGACGGCTTCTGGATGTGCACCGTCGCGGCCGGGGCTTCCAGCTTGGTTGACTGGGAGGGTTATGGTCCTGAGGAGCGGGCCTGGGTCCCCCGCTCTTTCATCCTGGATCCTTCCCTGGTCAGGGATTTCTGTCGGGCCCATCCTGAGAAGTTCCAGTCGCCGGGTGGCTTCCGTTGAGGGGGGGGGGGGGGGGGGGGGGGTACTGTGGTGATTCCTGTTCCCTGGTGGGCGTGTTCAGCTGAGAACTGGAGGCACACCTGATCCACATTCCAGCAATCAACATCAACCTATTTAAGACCAGCTCTGCCTGCTATCCAGCGCCAGATTGTTGATTGCCCTGCGGTAAAACAGCTCTCGGCCTCTGCTTACGTTCCTTGTGCAAACCTTCGATTTGTAACCTGTCCTGTCTTCCTCCTGCCAGTGAAAGTCTGCCAGTTTTGCCTGCCTGCCCGCTCGTTCGCTTGCTCCCCTGCTTGCCTCCTGCTGCTCGCCAGTCTGCCAGTCTCTGAAGTTCCGGTGGAAGAATTCACAGGGATCTGTGGAGAACCAATAAACCTCTCTCTGCACTCTGACAGTGTCCGCTCTTTGGATCTTACTAGCCCCACTTTTACAACAGGAACGGGAGATTCTCATCATGAGTTGCAACATCTCAGAGGAATGTTTCAAACACCTTGTTGGATCTGTGACACTAAGAATTAAAAGAGCATTTTTTTTCATTCAGTTTTCAGCCTAAATTTTGATCATGAAATGGGGAATATGACCGTAACATCACTGCTGTCTGTTGGTGGAAAATGTGAACTTGTTTGGTTTGTTTTGGACTTTTTTACACAGTTCTTTGGATTGGACCAATCAGATGACCCTTCCTATAGACATTGTGTCTGAATGAGGACTAAAATCTAAATCAATCTGTTTTTATGCTGCAGGAAGCTGTAAAATGTCTTATCTGTTTGCATTAAGAGTGTTTTTGCTGCTTTAGGTTAGTTTTTGCTCTTAATTCCCCGAATGCTCATCTGATCTTGATGTTTCTGGCTCTATGCGCTTTGCAAGTTATTTTCTTTGTCTGAAACCTCCCCGTACTCGGTCTGTAATTGTGAATACACTGGCCATCTGCCAGGAGGTAATGTAGTGATGGAGGGGGAGTTGGAAAAAAGGCTAAAAGCACAGCCACCTTTTTCTAGTGAAATAAAGGTTAATAATTACACAGAAACATGCTTGTCTCCACGCTGCGCTGCAGCTCTGAACCCTTCAGGGTTGAAAACTGAGACAAGCAGGATTTTCTTTATCCTGTAGAGTGTGGAAGGTCTGTCTGCAGACAGACTTGCTCCATCTCCACTGATGATGAACTGCAAACCTACAAACAGCAGGAAAACATGGAAGTTTTCTTGTTTTTCATCTAAAAAAAAAAAAAACAGAGTCCAAACTGATCCGAGTAGATTCCTCCTCCTCCGGACCACCACAGAAGAAGTTGGGTTTGATGCATTGGATGCAATGCAAGGAGTCTGAATTTAATTCCTGTGCTGTAATGCTGTTATCTGCCTGCAGACCTCTCAAACAACCATGTTAATCAGGCGTCTGTGGGCCGGACTCCTCGCTGACGTTATCAGGGTGCATCGGCTGGATCGCAGCATGAAATCTACCAGCCGCCTGTTAAACTGACATGTTTAAAGAAATTGGAAAGCAAGAAATGTTAACGATCATAGACGAAGCACAAAAAGTAGGATTTGTGTTCAATTAACTCTTTATCGCAGCAACGCTTCGCAGCAATAAGTCTGATACAACTGGAAAGCTCTTTATGTAGTGAAAAATACTGGACAAGCAGAAGTTGGTGAAATATTGTGATGCAGGAAAGGAATTTTGTACCAGAAATCTGCAGGAATTCAACAAGAAAATACCAGAAAAGTGCAAATAAGTCAAACCACGATGATGGAGCCTGTCACATCCAGATCTGAGCAACTCTGAATATTTACATCATTTTCTCCTCTTCATGCTGACTTTTAGCACGATAAGTTGCAGCCTGAAGAGCGCTGGAAAAACAAAAGGTGAAATATTCTCCCTGTGTGCTCATTTCAGTCGGGTTTGAATATTTAATCCATTTAAATAGATTCCAGGAGCGTTTGCAGGAAAACAAACTGAAAACCGCAGAAATGTTTGCAACCTGCTTCAAAATCAGTCAAAGTTGCAACGATCTAAATGAAAAGCTGCAAAGCATGATGGGAACTGTGACCTGTATAATGTGCAGCATTCTTCTGTCTCTAACCAGGCAGCTTTAGCTCCTCGTTCCTCACAAGTTTCAGTAAAACTTGGTAAAGTCGCTGTTTAATCATCCGTCTGGAGCGTTAGCCTGCAGATAAATCCAGTCAAACTCAAAACGAGTTGAAATAAAAGCTTGGATTAAAATCTCATGTAATGTAAACATATGCAGATCACATGAGGTTCACATGTGAATCACACGTTTGACACGAGGTTTTCATGCCATTCAGATGTGAAGAACGTGAGTTTACGCATGTGCTTCACATGTGCATCACATGACATTACGTTTGCACAAGTAGTTCATGCGTAACCATGGTTACAAGAAGCAATGTATTTATTTGCATCACCTGTACATAAATCCGAGCAACTTTTTTCTGCTTGAGCGACAGAACAGTTTCACCATGACGACCATGCAGCCATTCAGACCTGCAGAGCCGAAGCTTTTTCCTCTGAAACCTCGTCCCCACATGATGGAGCTTAAAGTGACGCACCGCTCTGCGTGCTCCGTGTGGCGGCGAGATGCTGACTTTACAGTTTATCTGACAGATCAGAGGCAGGCTTGGAAATGAGAGACGCTGCTCAAGTCTTATAATCTCTTTCACACACACAGGACACACAAACTCTGTACTCCTACAGCACTTCACATGCACTTTACATGCTGCAGGCCACAAGCCATCAGCATGCAGGGGGCGTCTCAGAAGTTTGAGTGGGTTTGCACTTGTCAGGTTGTGTGTCTTTTTATCAGCAAGTATACAGATGATATGAAAAGTGCATGTTAAGATACCGCCAGGCGTCAGTCAGGAAAAGGTTACAAAACCACTTCCCCAGCACTGGATGTCCAGGCCTACACTCCCTCTCCACAGCTACGTTCCACCAGTGAAAGACGCCTTGTGTTACCACCAATACGTGGGACTAAATCACCAGCCAGACTCTTTTCCTCTGTTGTTCCACGATGGTGGAATGATCTCCCAAACTCTGTCCGCTACTGAAGACCCAGCTCTTCAAGGAGAACTTCAACACTTAGTTTAGCTATATTTGTTGCAAAGTTGGAGAACTTAGCCCAGTTCTTTGCAACAAATTTTATGATATTAATTCTTTGTATTATAACATAGGTGATATTATGGGGTGGGAAGGGAATAAACAGCAACAACAACAAAAGAAAAAAAGCCTGTAACACTTTATGGAAGGATCTGCATCCAACTGGACAGTCCACCAGTACCTCCCTACCATGTCCTCTACTGTTTGATTTCATGCTTGTGTTGTTCTCACTCAGATGTGAGTCGCTTTGGATAAAAGCGTCTGATTAATGACTGTAGAATAGAATAGAACATGGACATGACCCCCCCCCCCCCCCCCCCCCCCCCCCCCCCCCCCCCCCACACACACACACACACACACACACACACACACACACACACATACAAATTGATGAAGACAAGGTGAAAACTGGTCAGCAAGGCCACAAGGAGATGATGGAGTCTGGAAGCACTGGTGGGACGAAAATCTCCTCCTGTTTTCTTGTTATGTCTGGAATATGGAACAGAGTTGCAAGACATAGAAAAACTTCAAACTTCAGCAACGAGTAACATCGAATACGGAAAAATGTGTTGTGGTCTGACAGGTGGGCATTTCTGTCATAGCATGCAGCGGTGGCAGTATCATGGTCTGGGGTTGCTCCTCTTCAGATGGAACAGGAGCTTCTCTCAAGCTCAAGACAACTGTGAACACTCAGCCAAAAATCTTTAGGTAAAAAGCTGAATTTGTCCTTTTCAACACAACATGACCCTCAGAAACAAAGAGCTTTTCCAAAAACAAGTAAAGTTTTTAATGGTGCACTCAGATCCCAGACCTGAAATCCAGTAAAAGGTCTGTGGGTGACCTGAAAAGGTGTCTGAACAAGAAATTTCCTCCCAGTCTGTCAATCTGTGAGGAAGCCAAGTCAAGATACAGCATGAGCTTTGAGTGTAATCTAGCATGTTTACATTCATATTTCATGTAATGTTCATTTTGTCGCTCTGTCCCTTCCACATCGACTCCTTCCGTCGAAGACTAAACGTTGTTTGCAGTCTGCTATCAACCATGAACACAGTTTTAATGAACTGAACTCGTTTTTCGCATCAGAAGAACAGAAGTGATTCGTTTCAATTGTTCGTAAAGTCAAGAAGACTGGCAAAACTTCTCAAAGAGCTAAATAGAAAAGAAAAATCAAAACCCTGTTTGACTCCATACTCCGCTCTCCGTGGATCACTGTCCCGCAGGTTTTAGATGTTTCCGATGGGAAATGCTTAAATGCCGGTGGTGGAACAGCCACACTCCAACTCGCTTCAGTTTGAAGGTGTTGAGAGAAAAACCTTCTGGGCAGACCTTCTAGAAAAGCAGGTGAGACGGTCAGGAACATCACGCAACGGGGGGCTTTAGCAAATCAAACTCGACACATAAATGTTCCATTTTCCTTTGTTTTTATTGAAATCCTTCTGGAGGTGAAAGAGAGCCACTCGGGCCGCATGGTGCCTCACAGCAGGAAGGTCGCTGGTTTGAACCCTGGCTGGGGAAGAGGTTCGAACGGTGGCCTTTCTGCATGGAGTTTGCATGTTCTCTCTGTCTATGCATGGGTTCTCTCCGGGTTCTCCGTCTTCCTCCCACCGTCCAAACACACATTCATGTTAAGCTAATTACATCAGGGGTGTCCAGCTCCGATCCTCGATGGCCACAATCCTGCAGATTTTCAGTGTATCCCTGCTCCAACACACCTGGTCTGCATTAAATGGATCCAACAGAAGTATGAACGTCTGGTTCATTTGTGCAAGGTGTGTTGGAGCAGAGATACATGGAAAACCTGCAGCTGCTCAACATTCGGCCAGTCAGAGTGAGTGTTTGTCTCAGCGTTGCCCCTGCGATGGACTGGCGAGCTCCATCTCGCCTGCCAGTTGCTGTAAACGTTCCAGCTTCCCTGCGACTCTGAACTGAACTCAGTAGAAAATGAAAGAAAAGATAAAAGACTTCTTTATTAAATGCCTCCATTTATTTCTTGATTCCTGGAATTCCTCCTGCAGCTCTGCAGGGGTGCACCGAAGTGTCCCCAATCCCACCGAGAGGAATCCATCAGTACCAGCTTGTGTCAACTTAACTCGCCTCAACTCACCTCAACTTGGTCCTGTTTCTTTAGTACCAGGTCTGAAATGGGCGGGGTTTGTGTGAAATCACTGTGATGCCAGCGTTGTGCAAGCTCTATAACAACCATAGTCTATGATAACAACACAGGACCAAGAGGCAACCTGCTACTTGGTCTGCGGCTCGCCGGTCGCTGACCATAGATCGTTTCCATCTGTTGGAACCACTTCCAGTCTCGTCTGTTTGATCCACTCCGACCATTGTGGTCCTTGACCGGCCAATTGTCACTTTTGAACTTTTTCAGCTTCTCTCGACACTGCTGGAAACTTCTTTGCTAGACATTAAGTTGGAAAGCTCCATTTCGTGTCGCTCCATCTGGTTCCCTCTGTATCCTTTCCTCAGCAACCAAGCAAAGGAATGTCTCCACCTCAGTGTTGGACCAAGGAACAGACTTTTGTTGCGCCATTGCTTGTTGTAATGTAAACAACTTGCAAGTTGGAGTCGCTCTTCCAGTGATGTCACTCTCTGATCCTGACCTTTGATTGGCCCGATTGGCCGCACCCCTGACCAGTAGCGGCATGCAGTCTGGTGAAGTCACACACAACCTGACTCAGCTCGCTTAGAACCGGGGCTGAGGAGTTACAAACAAAGTACCGGTAAACGGGAACAAAAGCTGAGTGGAAAACCCTACAAACCAAGTTAAGTTGAGACGAACTGATACTGATGGAAAAAGGCCATTAGCTGAGTGCTGAGCAGAAGCCCTTCCAGGGTAACCTCACCCTTCCCCCAAAGGGCGAATCCAGGCCCCCTTCAGAGGAGCGCATCTTGTTTCATCTCTCCTTACAGTCCAGCTGAGGGTTAAAAAGTGCATCAGTTTCAACCATTCAGCTTTTCCTTCACCGCCAATGACTGGAAGAGCATCTGCATCCCTTCACCAATCTGCTTATCAACTCCACTCAGAACAAGTCTGTCAGATCACTTAAACCCTTCTTGAGGCTGGATCTGAAGACTTCAACCTCTGATTTCAAACTTCAGATTAGGGAGGAAATCCTTAAATCCCTCCAAAAAACACAGACCTCGCTGGAGATGAGGAGAAAAAGCTGCTGCCACAGAAACATGTCCTCATTTTCCATCGCTGCCAAATCTCAGCTGGATCTTTCTGAAGCAGGATGCCAGTTTGGGAGTCTGAGTTTCCCCTGTAATCCGCGAAACGCCAAACACACAAAGTCTTGTTTCAGGCCGTGGAAATGATCCTGTGGAGGATGTTTGCAGTCTGATTGGTGAGGCAGAGGCAGAGGCCGGCGCTGGGAATGACCGCGTTGGAGGGAAATGCAGCAGTGTGAGACTGCTACAAATCACCCACTGTGCCGGCATTGTATGTGAGAAGCTGCTGGAGGGGATGAGTCATCCAGCGGTTCTTTTGCTCCTCCATCCCAGCCTCCACATTCCTCCATCCCCTCGCTTGTAATCTGCTGAACTCGGCTCGTTCCCCTCCGGCTGTTGCTGTTAATCACTTATAATAATGGGAAAATATTGCTGTGTTATCAATAAAGAAGCATTTATAGCTCTTACTAACTGCCCTCTAGAGTTGAGGACAGTCAGAGTTGTGCATGTCACAGTCCCTGCATGACTTTCTCACGCCGTCTAAATGAGCCGACTTGTCCTAATCTGTTTCTGTTGGATTTTTCCTTTGCTTTTAATCTCATTTGATCGTCCAGATGTTTGTGTTTTTGTTCCTAAACTGGGGGTCTCTCCCTGCAGAAGCTGGACTTAAACATGTCCTCCTTTCAGGGAAGCCTGCTGTGTCTTTGCTAGGACGATCAGATGGGAACACATCCATGTCGGCTGCAGGCGTGTTTGTCCTTGTGAAAGACATAGAAGTTGACATTGACATTGAAGTTTGAGCTCTTGAGAGAGAAATGCATCTATTCATGGCCCAGAGTGAGACGGTAGTGGTGTGATGGTGCGTGATATGTGGAGCTTGATTTCAGAGGCTGAGATATGGAGTGTGTTGAGCTGAAATATTTATTCTCTGTGTGAGAAGCAGCTGCAGCTGTTTTGATTGATTCGGCCTCTGTCTGGGAAAGATGGAGAGATAAAATGAAGAACACATGCCTTGCTGAGTTTAGGTCAGGTTCAGGGTGAGACGATCGATGACAGAAAGCAGAGGAGCGTCTGCAGACTGATAACTGATGCATCTTAAGTACCTTAATTACTTCTAATCCAGGACTATCTGCTAATTACACTTCCTTCTCTAGCTGCTAGTGATTAAGGTAGCTTTCACATCTAACTCCGTCAGCCTGAACTTGAGGAATTTTACCTTCTGAAGGGAAATTAAAGACCAAACCCTGTCTGGGGGTGTGGACCAAGGGAAATAAGTGTTTGTTTGATCATTTCTTTGTTTCAACGATAAATGTTGTACCTTTTTAAATGATGTTCATTTCTCTCTTAAATGAAGTCACGTTTGGAAGACGGATGCGTTTGTGGGATGAGCAGCTGAGTTGGGAATGTAGGCTGGTCCACAGCCGATCCCATTTTCATGCACTGGTATTGGCTTCTGGATGATTGCTGTTGTTTATTCTCATTCATTTTACTTACCTCTCTGCCAAGGAGCTGGTGGACGTTGTGTTGTTGTCACAATTTATCTGTTTGTTTGTTCACATGTTTACTCAAAACTACTGGAAAGATCTTCGTGCTTTTTTCTGAGAACCGGTTTAATTTTAACTTAGACTCGATTGAAGTGTTGAGAGTGATCCGGATCTGGATCTGGATCAAGTAACAACCTCTGCCGGTAAAAGTGAAGACTGTACAGAAGTGACAAATATTGCAGTTCCCCCTTCATCCACTAGGGGCTGCAAAACAGAGCAAATCCCCATAGACTCCCATGTTAAAAAGACCAACTTCACAGCAGAAATAAACATGTTTACATCAGAAATAAACATGTTTACATCAGAAATAAACATGTTTACAGTCTGGTACAAAAATCCATTTTAGGTTTAATAAGTGAGGTTTACCTTCATGGCAACTGTGGGGGGACTTTTTTTTAACTCATCAGTTTAAAATTAATTTAATCTCAAAATTCAGCATCCGTTTGATTGACAGGTATCCGATCTCCTGCTGCAAGGACTAGGAACACAGAACTGCTGTTTTTAGCCGGCCAACAGCCTGATTTATCTTTAGCCCGCTTTCCTCCATTAGCTGGTTAGCTCCTGTTAGCTCTTAGCTACAGGCAGGTCAGAGTTCACTAGATGTTAATCATCCACCCTCGTGCTCATATCCCCCTCTCGGCTCCACCTTTATGCCCATATTTGTATTTTCTGGGAGAGACGACACGCGTAACACAGCCAACATGTTCTGGATAAAACTATCCAGAACAGGAACAATGTTCTGGATCCTACCATCCAGAACAGGAACAATGTTCTGGATCCTACCATCCAGAACAGGAACAATGTTCTGGATACTACCATCCAGAACAGGAACAACTTTTCATCACTGCAAGAGAACAAATATGCAACAAACACAACAATATAGTAAGTGGCGCCCTAGGCAACCGCTCATATGGCCTATGTCAGGGATCATCAAATGCTGTCCTCGATGGCCAGTGTTCTGCATGTTTTAGATGTTTCTCTGCTGCAACACACCTTATTTGAACTTTGAACTTTGAGGATGAGATGATGTCGAAAAGAAAAAGGAAGTTTGAGTGGTGGTCCATGGCTTTTTGGTTTAGTTGCTTTTCTGTCTTTAGTTTTTGGTCTTTGGTCATCTCAGTTTTTTTTTTTGCTTTTATTTTGTGGAGTTAATCATCGTGTGTATTACCTCCTGCTCCCTGAGTCTGGCTCCTTACTGTCATACTCTTTTCCTGCCTTGATAATTTGTCCTTCTGCATTTACGGTCCAGGTTAAACTTCATTGTGTTGCCTCATCCTGCCAGTCCCTCCAGTAACAGATATTTTTAGCGTTGAGCAGGTGAGGCCTCATGAAGCATTGGAGCTTTTTATCAACTTGCTTCACTTGAAGCTTAATTTCCTCTACAGAACCTTCTGCTGGACAGAAGAACTGTTAAGCTAGTATGATGAGGTTTCAGATGTAATCAGTCACTCCTCCGAAACCAAACAAGTCCTGGTACCATTTCAGTGCAGCGCATCACTACTCTTTCTGTCACCACTTGTCTTGCTTACTGTAGTTAATCAATAAGTTCTGCCTCAGTCATGCCCACCAGCTGGCCTCTACCCCGTTTGGGTCCTGACTCCTCGTCTCCTGTTGTCCTGTTCCATAATAAACACAGTTATTCCTACAGTATATAGTTGTTTTTACAAAAGATGAGAGTCTCATTAAATCAAATACATAAAATATGTTGTTATAAAGGAAGAATCTTGTTCATATGAACAAACCAACATGGCAGCTGTTCCTACTGTTCACTTTCCAACAAACACAGTAAATGTTCAACTCCAACGCGCTGATCATGTTCAGCACCAAGGAGATTCATCAAGCTGAAACATAGATCCCACTCCAGCGTTTCAGTTTATAATATAATATAATATAATATAATATAATATAATATAATATGATATAATATAATGTGGCCAAATATATTTTATAGAATATATAAATATACAGACCGAAGTTTGTAGTGAATAAAATTGCTGCTGCTGACCCTCTCTTTAACCAAAGCAGCAGCATTGATCCGGCTGGATGCTGTCACATGTTGCACGTTTGGAGCGGCGCCCAACATTGAGGACGATGAAGCTTCTTCTCTGATTGCTGCAGCCGACAAAACACATTACCTTTCTGAGAAATTCTCCAAGACTCTAGCTGCAGAAATTTGTAGAAATGTTGAGTACTCGAATAGAAACGTGACCCTCCTGGTTTCGTTTAGTGTTCTCTGCTCTCCACAAGGGGCTGGAAACCTTCCTTCATGTTGACATGATTCATAACGTCATTTCTGCAACGCAGAGCGCTGCCAAACTACTGGAATCCAAAGATGATTCAGACTGTTGACTGGGGAGGGTCCTGATATACGCTGTCATGTTCATGAATCCATTGAGAAAACTGTTTTGTGATTTGTGATATTTTTAGAGCCGTTTTCACTTTAAACTGACATTTTTGTCACGTCCTTCAACTTCGTCTGTCCTGTCAGGCATTGTTCCTGCAGCCATGTGGATCCAACTGCTTTACAGCAGCTATGAAACAGCAGCATGGAGACTAACGTCAGGTGCTCGGCCCAGATAAGATCATCTGAAAGTGTAACTTTTTACTGTTCATGAGAGCAGTGAAGCAGATGGACCATGCGTTCTACGTGAGCGAACTAAAATAACCTGAGGAGTTCCACAAGGCTCCATTTTGGAGCCACTGCTGTTAAGCGTCTACATGCTCCCACTGGCTAACAAAGTGTTACCATAGTTATGCTGATGACACACAAATATACAAAACCATCTCCTCAGGAGACGATTACGTTAAAAATTAATAACAAAGGCAGATATCTGGGTCTATACCTGGACTCAGACCTGAACTTCAGCATCGGATCAAGACAGATGTGAAGTCGCCTTATATCACTTAAACAACATCCGGAGGATTATAGACTGATGACACAGCAGGATTTCTGCATCTTTAACAGACTAGACTATTGGAACGCGGTCTTTACAGGTCTCCTTAGGGCACGTTCACATCAGACTTTTTGATCCAAATCTGAGTCCGTTCAGAAGGTCCGCTTTGTTCTGTCATGATGTGGTTCCGTTCGGTGTCTTAGTTTCTGGTTTCCTGTTTTATTTTGTAGTTTTTCCTGTTTAGTTCCCTTGGTTCTTGTTTAGCTTCTTAGATTTTCTATTGATTTAGTTCACCTGGGTTCATTTAGTTCATTTGTTTCACCTGTGTCTCGTTTTGTTCTGTGTATTTATACCCTTCAGTTTGATTCCTTGTTTGCTGGATCATTTTGTTGCATCACTTGTACTTGGTTAGTTCCCTGAGTGCCTTGGTTTGAATTAAACCTTCTGGAACCTACACCCCTGCTTCCATCATCTCTGCGTTTGGGTCCACATCTCCACTGCCACCATAACATGTTTGGGGAAATGTGAATGCGCCAAACGAATACTGATCTGGATCAAAGAAACGGACTCGGTCCGCCTACAAACGCAGGTCTTAGTCCATTTCAGGGTAACCAAATACAGGAAGCGAATGAGAAATAAAGTCACTTCCTGCATTAGGTGCAGAATAGTTTCATATCCACGTTTAACTCGCAGGTGGAGTTTTCTTCGTCACGTCTTGTCCTCTCCTTTGCTAAATACTAGTGCAGTGCCCCCTTTGGTGGGAATGGGGACATATTATTCCAATGGTTTGGCTGGTTTGACCAGAGTGCAGCGTGAACACGATCTCAGTCTGCATGGATACACCCCCCTAGAGCTGAACCGAGTCCCCATTTGGACTGAGACTAAAGGATTATCCTGAAGTGAATGAACCCTTAAAGTCCATCAGACAGCTCCCGTTAGTCCAGAACACTGCTGGTCCAGTCCTCATTAAGGCCAGGAAACTGGATCATAAAACTCCAGTCCTCAGATCTTCATATTGGTTTCTAAATCCCGCTGTTAGTTTGTAAAGCACCGAATCAGATCCCTCAGGTCATCAGGGTCAGGTCTGCTTCATGTTCCCAGAGTTGGAACTGAAAATGGAGACAGCGTTTAGGTTTTCTGCTCCTCACATGTGGAACAAACTCCCAGCAACCTGCCGGTCTGCTGAAACTCTCAGCTCGTTTAAATTAAGGCTTTTTTATTTGCTTATTATGATGAAACTAACAGTTGACATTTCCCACATTTTTATTTATCTTTGTTTAATTTCTCAAATCTTCTTTTTAAAATCTGTTTTTTTGCTGTAAGGCTTTTAAAATTTTTATCCAAAGCACTTTGATTTGTCTTGTAGATGAAATGTGCATTAAGAGTAAACTTGCTCTGCCTTGGGCTGAAATGAATGGACCACGTGTTCTGTTGCAGTTGTTGTAGGTTTTTTAACCCTTTATAGGGCTCTCAATGAAATACCTTGAAATTAGAAATCTTAACCTAAAATTGTCCTTCTGGTATGAACCAAGACCTCCATTCTGTTGTTACATTAACAAAAAAGAATAGTTTCATGCTGAATATGAAAGAAAAGAAAGTGATCAAAAATAGTCACTTGCCCCATGAAGGGTTAATGTTATTATAAAGGAGTTGGAACTTCCCATGTAAAGAACCATTAGAAAGAAAATACTGTCACATAGCAACGCTGGTTGACCTGGAACAGGGTCCACCATCCCACCGGGGTTTAATGACGTAGCAGTGATGGTAATCGATCACACAGTTGACTCTTTCTGTCGTCATTCCTTCTGCTTCGTCGATTTTCAGCCTGTCAGATATGAATGATTTTGATTGGTCATCTGCTGTCAACGTGTACATTAACAGCTACACCAGCCCAGATACGTCATAGCAGAAGCTGTTGGTAACAGACAAGTTTATCTCTAAAGAAGCTGGACGTAGCATTTTGTCTAATATTTTTATTATAATTGTAGTAAAAAAAACAACCCTCTCATTAACAGAAAAGCTCTTGTTGCAGGTCTCAAATTGCTGCACCGTGAGCAGAATTGATTTAAACTGACAGACGTCTGCACACCCGTTTATCCAGGTGCCTTTAATTATTACATTTACATAATTGCCAAACCTGCGAAAATGCCAACAACACAGCCTCAAAGAACCCTTAAAATGCCAAGTCATGGTTCCCCGTTGCTTAATTCCCAGTTTAATCTTGTGGGTGTGTGCACGGATTCACAATCATCTACGTGTCTTTAATCTCGGCTTTTTATATTTAATGAAAAACCTTAAAATACACAAGAATCTGGGAGCATAATATGCTTTCCATGTTAGCTGTGTGTGAGCAGAAATGTGTGTGTGTGTGTGTGTGTGTGTGGAGAAGCAAGCTAATGAGCAGCTATTTTCAACCATCTCCAGGACAGGATGTCGTGTTTGCTGTGACTACACAGCGGAGGGTGACACACATCAAATCAACACAGGCAGAAATGGACCATTAATGAGCCTTCGAAATTCCGACAGCACTTCGTATGTGTCGGCGGGCATGTTGCCTCTGCTTGCATGTTTTTGTGTGTGTGCGTGTCAGCTTCTGAGTGAAACCCTGCAGGAACAGCAAGCTGTCTTCGAACAGCAACAGCAATTTACTAAGTAAAGTAAGTAAACGGGAGTTGTTGCGAAAGAAGGTTTCCCGCGATGTTCTCGGCGTACTTCAGTCTCTCCACTCTCGTTCTGAGTGGCAGCTGTGAGCGATGAGACACACTTAGCAAGTTGGTAAAAGATAAATCTGTCCAAACATCTGTTCTGTCTGCTCTGAAACCAGTTTAACTCATACACGTTTATCAGAAATCACTGGAAATTTTATATCTGCCATGTAGAGATGAAGACGAAGAGGAAAACAAGCAGATTCTCGCCGTATCGACAAGCTAACTGGTGGCAAACGTAGCGCAGAGGTCATGTAGCCGGACATGTCTCTGGCTAATGGTGGCTTTAGAAGATGAGACCCTAAAAACATCAGGAGACACAAATAGCAACAACAAAATGGCTGAACTGAAGCCAAACATTGTGATATGCTGATCTAATACCTTATTTTTTATCATAATTCACATAAATTAAAGTCAAGGTCATGCGTAAGGTCATTCATAATGACATAACGGTGAACTAAGTCCAACTCCCCTAGAAATGGACTAAAAACTTTATTTTACAGCGAACCTCATTCTGGAACCATGAGTGGAACAGGTTGAGCATGAGTGGCTGTCATGTTTCGCAGCGTGGAACGAGGAAGAGCTCTCCCCGGCTCGGTTGGCGTCGTCGACCCCACTATGTGATTAAACTGACAGCTGGGATGTCGCAGAGCGCCACAGCACTGCTATCGAAACTGTGAACTGGCTGCCATAATTAAGGGCTTCTGCTGCAGCAGGAACAATGTGACAGAACAGCTGAGAGACATTCAGACACAGTCAGCAGCTTAATGCCAGCGAGGAAGCAACTGCTGCTTTGGACTTCAGCTTTTATCAAAATCAACAGAAATGCTGAAAAACTAAAAGAAAATTAAAGTGAAAACTTATTAAACGTGTTCGATTTGCAATGCATCTCATTAAAACGGAACTTTTACTGCAAACTCACCATTTCTAGCAGAATCTTTTTAACCGTGATCCCTTTAACAAACGCGTGCTACCTGGTTGTCTGCTGGGGAGGGGGCTCAAATGAAGAGAAGTCTGCTGACTCCGTCAGTGAGACAACTATCTTAACAACCAGAGCTGGACTCATGTGCACCACACAAAGCAGGGGCGTTAAACTCCAGTCCTTGAGGGCCGGTACCTGACCCAGCACCAACACAGCTGATTCAGATCAAATGGATCCAGCAGCTTCTTGTCAACTGGTGTATTATTATGGGTCAGGTGTGTTGGAGCAGGCAGACAACACAGACCTGCAGGAAAGAGGCCCTTCAGGACCAGAGTTTGACTACAATGACGTAAAGGATTAGTTTTGACTGGATTATATTCAGACTACATTTAATTGGACTGAGTTGGAGTTTCTGTGAAAGCTCTTAGAGATAATTCAGCGAGTTTACGAAGAGTAAAAAAATATTTGCATATAAGATAAGATAAACTTTATTTATTTAGAGCTTTTCATAAACACAAGGTCACAAAGGGCTTCACAACAATGAAACATAAAAAACCTGCAACGTGTGGAAAAAAAGATAAAACAGCATCAATACACAGCAGCGTCACCGAGTCTTTTTGGAGCTGAAACTCCTAAATAAATATGTTTTAAGAGGTTTTTAAAAGCATCTACTGAATCCAGAGAGCACAGATCCTGGGGATGTTCATTCCAGAGACGGGGAGCAACAGCTTTAAAAGAACGGTCTCCTGGGTTTTAAAATGGGTTCGTGGGACCATCAACAGGTGTTTCCCGGTCGACCTTGGACTTCGAGCCGGACTGTAGGGCTTAACTAAGTCCTCAGTGTAGCTAGGGCCCTGTCCATGTAGGGCTCGGAAAGTAAGTACCAGGATTTTAAAACGTATACGATATTCAGCAGGAAGCCAGTGAAGAGACTTTAACACGGTGCGATGTGGAGTCTCCTGCTGGTTCCAGTCAGAAACCTCGCTGCTGAGGTTTGCACCGTCTGAAGACGAGCCAGGGCTTTCGTGTTTTCTACACATCGTCTACACATTTAGATGTTCATTCCTGAATCTACTGCATTATTATGTATAGATGAATATTTCAGTGTTTATTTGTTCTTTTCCCCTCTACCTTGTTGCTGTCATGTTTCCTTTGTGAAGCACTTTGATCAGCACGTCAGTCAGAAAAGAGCTTTATAAATAAATAAAAAGTCGCAGTTTGAAGTTTCTTGAGGAAAAACAAGCAGACTTTCCTCATCTACAGCTTTTATTTCATCTCCTGTCCATGTAAACACTCCGTTTTAGCGCCTTGATGCATCGACTCGTCCACACAGACTTCGTCTGTGTTTCATTATGCAGCACACACCGAGTGTGTCCTCCGCTGAATAAATCTACAGAAACCAAGGTCACACTTGTAAATATTGTCTCTGGTCCTGGACAGTTTAACCAGCCGGCCTTCGCTGCAGAATGTTAATCACAGCTTCACACCATGGCCTGAAAGAGGCTAAAACATCTTGTTCAGAGTCCGCATGCATCTGAACTCTGGTCCTACTTTGGTCCATGATAAATCAAAGGCAGGTTTTCTGACTGAAGCTCCTTCACAGGATTTACACAAAGTAATACGGAGCAGCCGACCGTGTCCTGATGCAGCTCTTATCATCAGTTTAATGAATTAAAATGTGGTTTTTGCCTCACTGCTCCTTCACCCACCTTCATTTCCTGTATGGAGGGAAACTATCATGCTAAGTGTTCTGAATGGAAACCAGAGTCCGTCGACACCGAAACGGTCCAAACCCCACATGGCTACACAAGATTCATGAGTTCTCTGGTTTTTACGCACAAGACAAAAACGTTTGAAGTCTACCGAAAAGGAAATTTAGAATCTGACTACAGTGTATTTATTAACCCTTCGAGCTCTGCGCTCATTGGCTGAGAAAGCCATGGCATGCCACTGGTGAGGTGGGACATGGAGGCCTTTTGGGTCCTCTACAGGTTGTCAGACAAGGGTTGAGTCTGGCAATGCCTCAGGAGGAAGCAGGCGAGCTGGTGGGGGCGAAAAACACCTGAGGGATTAACAGGAGGTTAAAATCCACCACCAGTAGACGTACTGGACTTAAAGGAGCAAAATATCTGTGATTGGTGGTCCCAGTTGATGACCCAGATTTTTGTTGGCCATGAAGCTGTGCACAATTACCCGAAGGCACTGGTGGAGGTGCGTCAGGCAGTAAAACCAGCAAGCAGACCAGCAACCTGCATCCATGTGTTTCTGCAAAATACAAGGATGTGTGTTCCTGGTGAAGGATGAAAGAAGAACATGGCACAAATGAAAAAGGTTTCAGGCTCCACTAGAGAGAAATTGCTGACAGGATGAATGTTTCTGGTATGATTGTGACGACACACCATGGTTTTGGTTTGTTTTCCCCTTTTACTGGTTGTGTTTTTCTTTTTCAGAGTTGGCTGGAGCTTATCAGACCAACGGAGAGCACCTGACCGGTCCTCCTTATAAACCAACAGTTGTAGCCTAATGACCAAGCGGCAACCTCCAGCGGTTGAAAGTGAAGCCTATGTGAAAGGTTCATAAAACTGCAGTTCCCCCTTCATCCACTAGGGGCTGCAAAACAGAGCAAATCCCCATAGACTCCCATGTTAAAAAGACCAACTTAACGGCAGAAATAAACATGTTTACAGCAGAAATAAACATGTTTACATCAGAAATAAACATGTTTACAGCCTGGTTCAAAATATACATTTTAGGTCTAATAGGTCAGGTTTACCTTCATGACAAATGTGGGGGGAGTGAATTTTTTTCTAACTCGCCCGTTTAAAAGTAATTTAATCTCAAAGTTCAGCATGTTTAGTGGTGTGTCCTTTTGATTGACAGGTACCCGATCTCCGGCTTCAAGTCAGAAGAACGTAGAACAACCGCGGTTTTTAGCCGGTTAACAACGTGACTTAGCTTTAGCCCAGTTACCTCCGTTAGCTGGTTAGCTCCTGTTATCTCCAGGTTAGCTCGGTTAGCTCTTAGCTACAGGCAGCTCGGAGTTCGCTCGATGTCAATCATCCATCATGACGCCCACAGCCCCCCTCTCAGCTCCACCTCTTTGCCCATATTTGTATTTTC
This sequence comes from Telmatherina bonti, assembly GCF_933228915.1. Taxonomy (NCBI): domain Eukaryota; kingdom Metazoa; phylum Chordata; class Actinopteri; order Atheriniformes; family Telmatherinidae; genus Telmatherina; species Telmatherina bonti. The sequence goes on along the minus strand of NC_136625.1, from coordinate 7,342,973 downwards.
GGGGCGAGACGACACGCATGCCTCTGCCAAGATGGTGATGGTAGGAACCGCCCACCGAGCTTCAATTCAGCTCTTCAGAAACCTACGGGTGACGTCACGGAGGCGCCGCCCATCTTGTTATATACAGTCTATGCCGATTACCCCCTTCCTTCCTCCCTTCCTGCTTCCCCTCTCATTGTGGTTTTATTGGGCATGTTGTTTAATAAATTTTCTTTTCTTTTTGTTCATAACTCCGCTGCGTACCGCTTCTTTGTTATGGCTTTTGGTTGTGATGATGATGCAACTATTAACCTCTTTCAGATCCCATAACACTAAAACATTCACTCTGTAAATACCAGCAGAACAAAGTTTCCTGGTTTTCCTGCCGATGTTTCAGGTAAGGACTTTAAAAAAAATGGCAATTTCTGCAGTTTCACACAGTCATTCTCAACACCTCCTAACCGGGAACTTTGGGCTTTTTAAACATAGACGTGTTGGTCAGTCGTGGATTACTCAGTATGAGCTGCTGATAAACCTTTAATGTTTCAAAGCAGCATATTTGTTCATGGTCGGCTGCATTCAGAAACACCATCAAATCAAAACCGTGACGATCTTGTGTGTGTTTGTGTGTGTGCGTGTGGTGTCTTTTTTTGGGTAGTGCCTGACTGATGTGACAGGGTAATTGGCACTGTTGGCTGTGATTTGGAGCACCTGAAGGAGATATAAAAGCTCCAGCATTCCAGGTGGTTCTTGTGAAACTTGCTTATAAAAGTGCAGATTGTTAAATGTTGCGTAATATAGAATAATACGCTCATAGAAAATCATTTTCAATGAAAGAATCATGAAATGAGTTGATTAATAACTACTAAATGTTCTGCTGCATAAATGTCAGTTTGTATCTCTGCCACTTGGAGGGCAGAATGCAACCCTTCCTTCTTTGGAAACTCGCTGATGATTGGTCCAACTGAATCTAAGGACACATTCACATCAGCCTTTCTGATCCGAATCAGAGTCGGTTTGCTCGGAAAGTCTACTTCATTTGGGGAAATGTGAATGCAGCAAACTAATTCTGATTCAGATTAAAGACGCGGTCTCGGCCCGTCTTAAACGGACCAAATACAGGAAGTGGACAACAAAAAAAAAGTCCCTTCCTTCATTTGGTGGAGCGTTGCATTGTGGGTAAATCCATGTTGATGGCGTTAAGGGTCCTCTGCCTCGTCTGGTGTTCATACTGCGTCCATTGTTGCAGAGTATTTCTGCAGTATACTTGCATAAGACACAATAAAAACCCAAAGTTTGGTCTCCATGTTTAACTGGCAGGTGGAGTTTTCTTCTTCACGTCTTGTCCTCTCTTCTGCTAAATACCAGTGCAGCGCCACCTCTGGTGGGAATGGGGATATATTATTCTAATGGTTTGGCTGGTTTGACCAAAGTGCAGCGTGAACACGGTCTGGGTCTGCATGGATACACCCCCCTACAGCTGAACCGAGTCCCCAATCGGACCGAGTCCAGCGGACTGTCCTGATGTGAATCCACCCTAAAGGAATGATACTGTCCAACTCAGAACGCCAGGAATGTCACGTCTGCTTCTCTGCTGGAAGCTCCACCACCTCATCAAGCTCATCTGCTCCACCTACACTCCCTGATTGCTCCTCATCCTCACCTGGTCCCTGCTCTGCTTGAACCCCCTCCTGGTTCTGATGGGTTGTGGAACTTATCATGTTGATATCCAGCGTTCTGTCTCGTCTCCAGATTCCTGTCCTCGACCCTGTATTGTTCCCCGGATTTATCTCGTCCTACCCTTGTCGGATCCTTCTCGGTCCATGTCTTGCCTGGACTTGGACCCCTGCTCTGGATGAGCAGCCAATTTCTGCCTCTTGTTATGACCCATGCCTGCCTAACTACAACGTCTTTGGGTTCTGGATTCCAACAGGTTTTTAGCTGTTAGGATCCATTTCATCACTATTTCCCTCAGTGCTGTGTTGGCAGAAAGTCGCCACCTGAACACTGCTGCTCCACGTCGATCGCCATGTTGACACAGCTCCAACTTCTCTCGACAGTGTTGCACCTCTGAGAAAGAAGGTAATCAGTCTGAAGAGGCTCCTCGGTTTAATTCACAGCTACGAGCTTTAAAGCAGGCTGAAGTGCAAATGACTTTCATCTCATCTCTCCTGTCAAGTAATTTGTTTATTGTGTCTGATGGGAAACGTTGTTTACAGACGGGAGAAAACGGCACCACGTCGCAAAGTAAACTCTCACTCGCATGACTCCACAACTGCCAAATAAAAAATTACTACAGTTAAAGTATCTAAAATATGTTCCAGCAATAGAAATACTAAAAATGCCTGAAATGGAACCAAGACCAACCAGAAACTGATTGTTCCAAAAAAAAAAAAAAAAAAAAAAACAAAAAAAAAAAAAAAACACACAAATGTAAATAAAAGCAGTTTTTTGAAAAAGCAACCGAAAGGAGATTTTAATCTGTTCTGCTCACATGTGGTTCTGAGTCTCCAGCCTGAGAGAAGCAAATCTCCATGTAGACCAGCGTGGTCCACCATGCTGCAGCTTTTAGATGCTTCCCTTCTCCAACACGCCTCAATCACATGGCCGAATTCCCTCATCTGCAGAAGGGAAGCATCTAAAAGCTGCAGGACTGTAGCTCTGGAGGACCAGACTGATGCAGATGGTTGTTTTAGCAACAGTGTCTCTCAATCTTGGTCCTCAGTACCACTGCCCGGCATGTTTTAGATCAGGGGTGTCAAACTCCAGTCCTCCAGGGCCGGTATCCTGCAGGTTTTTGTCGTCTCCATGCTCCAACACACCTGATGGAAATAAATCAACAGGATGACAAAAAGCCGTTGGACCCATTTGGTGTGAATCATGTGTGTTGGTGCAGGGAAACAACAAAAACCAGCTGGAAACCGGTTTGACACCCGTGTTTTAGATTCCACATGGATAGATGGACTTCATTGAGGAAATTGTGCGATAGTCTGTTGATCCCATTCACACACAACAGAATAAATAAAGAGCCATTTGAGAGCCAAAAGACTCGACTCTTCTAATGGAGCTGAGTTAAAAAAAAACGCCTCTTTAAAAGCACCAAACTTCCCATCAATATTCTGAATGTGGTATGTACCACAATGGTGATAAAAGTTATTATTATTTTATTTATTGCAACTCTAAGATTCCATTTACTAATAGTATTATTAGAAAACTTCTTTTTCTTCTTTTTTCAGCACTTTGTTGCAGCTGGTGTTGTGTTAAAGTGCTCTATCAATAAAGTTGAGTTGAGAAAATGGCCAAAATGTTTAAATGTGTTGAATGGATATTTAAAGTACTTTCAATGTGTCGCTCACACGGTTTCTCTCTGCTTTAATAAAATGAAAGTATACAGCACATTTATTAATTTTTAAATTTGCATGTACAAATCCACAGGTTTGTACACATATCGCCACATATCGAACGATACCAAGTCCTGTATGGCTATTGTTTGATACCAGTGACATGATATCAATATTTTTCTTGCAGAGGGGTTTGGGGGCAAAAAGTCTAGGAAATGTTCATGAAAATCAACCAAACTTTGACTTTATTTTTCTAAAATAATTGTGATAAAAGCTGTATTATTATTGTTTTATTACTATTAATAACATGATACATTATACTGTGGACAATGAAAAAAGCTTAAATTTAAATTTCTTGAATTAAAAAAAGATTTTGACAAAATCTTTATTCAGTATTTTATAATGATTGTAATCATTATAAAACATGAAAGGCAAAGTGTAAAATTGTTTCAAGCACAAATAATTAATATCTGTATCAGTATCAGTACCAGTATCTGTATCAGAGTCAGTATCAGTATCGATACCTGTATCAGCGTATGTATCAGTATTGGTATCTGTACCTGTATAGAAATTAGTAGTGTCATCCAGCTCATTCATTTATGTAAACTTTATCTGCTGTATTTTAATATTTAGTCTTTAATAATTGTTCCAGTTCATCCAGACTTGTGTAATGCTGGAGATGAACATGTTTTATCTCACACAAACTGGAAATTACATGAAGAAAAAGACAGATTTTCCTCAGAGTTCATGAAAACTAAAAATAGAACAACCATTTTGAGAAACCTTGCAGTGAATGTGGACGAGTGTGAGGGTGAGGAAGGAGCTGGGTCAGGAGACAGTCTAGACACTCGCTGCTGGTCCTGCGTACAGAAATAGACAATGACCTGGTATACATCTGTCTAGATCACACGGGACTACGACACGGGGTGTTTGTGTTCACTCTGCTTTACCGAACCAGTCAGCTGCTCACCTCATTCGACATGACATGAATGCCTGTTATCCTGAGAACTTTTGGTGAATTAGCTTTTAAAAGTAGATTTAAATTATTTCCACTTTTTACAGAACTCATTAATCAAAATTCCCTCTTTCAATTTGTGTTAAAAAAAAAAAAAGAAAAGAAGAAAATGCAATCAAACTTTTAATTTGCATCTTATTAAATCATAATTATAATAGCCGTTTTTAAACTTGGCTGCATGGGAGACATTACCAGTTCACTGAATCAGAAATCCTTTACATGGTGCAAAAACTTTACAGCAACAACTGTATCGCCAAAATAGTTTTTTTCTTAGACAAAGAACATTAAGCAACGATGGTTGGCAGCATCAGTCCTGGAGAGCCGCAATCCCTCCGTTTCCATGTTTCAACCATAGACTGTATATAACAAGATGGGCGGAGCCTCGGTGACGTCACCCGTAGGTTTCTGAAGAGCTGAATTGAAGCTCGGTGGGCGGTTCCTACCATCGCCATCTTGGCAGGGGCATGCGTGTCTTCTCACCCAGAAAATACAAATATGGGCAAAGAGGTGGAGCTGAGAGGGGGGCTGTGGGCGTCATGGTGGATGATTGACATCGAGCGAACTCCGAGCTTTCTGTAGCTAAGAGCTAACCGAGCTAACCCGGAGCTAACAGGAGCTAACCCGCTAACGGAGGTAAACGGGCTAAATGTAAGTCACGTTGTTAACCGGCTAAAAGCCGCAGTTGTTCTACGTTCTTCTGACTTGACACGGAAGATCGGGTATCTGTCAATCAAAAGGACACGCCCCTAAATATGCAGAATTTTTAGATTAAATTACTTTAAAACGGACGAGTTAGGACAAAAATTCACTCCCCCCCCCCACAGTTGTCTCTTGTTGTTTTGAGATGAAATTGGTTAGAAACTGAAATTTTACTTCACCATTTGCCTACTGAACGGAAATGGGTTTTTATACCAGGCTGTAAACATGTTTATTTCTGCTGTAAACGTGTTTATTTCTGCTGTAAACATGTTTATTTCTGCTGTAAACATGTTTATTTCTGCTGTAAACGTGTTTATTTCTGCTGCAAACATGTTTATTTCAGCTGTAAACATGTTTATTTCTTCTGTAAACATGTTTATTTCTGCTGTAAACGTGTTTATTTCTGTTGTAAACGTGTTTATTTCTGCTGTAAACATGTTTATTTCTGCTGTAAACATGTTTATTTCTGCTGTGAAGTTGGTCTTTTTAACATGGGAGTCCTTGGAGATTTGGTCTGGTTTGGAGCCCCTAGTGGACGAGGGGGGAACTGCAGTTTTTAGTACTTCGAACAACTGCAGGTTGCTGCTTGGTTTTTAACACAAACTGTATATAAAAGACTTTTTATAAAAAATTTTGGATAACTTTGCAGCCTGTGAATCATGCAATAGAAATACTTTTATTCTTTTTATTCTTGAGTACATTTCAGAGCCTGTACTTTTTAACTTTTACTTGAGTAAATATTTTGATCAATACTTTTACTTTTACTCAAGTAAGAAATCTGGATAGTTTTGCATTCTGGTAATAAAATATGTAGAATCATAAATGATAGAAATTGTATTTTTTGGTTCCTCTTAACCACAGAAAGCTACAAGATATTTATAACAGAAGTCAGACTGAAGCTCAGGTCTCTGGAGGCTTTCCAAAGCTCTTCTTCAGATGAGTCTTCCTATTCTGTTAATTGTGATCTCAACATTGCGAATTCCCGAAAGGGACGGGATCACACTGTAAAACATAAATAAAAAGAAAAGCTTAAAGCTGCATTGTGACTTATGGATAAGTTATTAATCTCCACCTTCCATTGCAAATAAACTCCCATGAATCCATACAAACATCATCTGTCTTCTGTTAACACATCCTCATAAGCAGAAACCTGATTTATTCGCTGTCAGACGTGTTGAAAACAACACGCTTGGCCACATAAATCCTGAACATTAAACACCTGCAAACTGTGACACATCAAAGTCATTTACTCTGAGTGATGCATTAGCAGAACTGATCCTGTAATTCTCTTTCACACCCCAGTTACTTTAAAGGAAGCGATGGAAGCAGACCTCCTCCCCTCAATCATCATCTCCTTACCCAGAATAACCTCCTCATCTGCATCAAAGCCGTCGTTATCCCACATACGTGTTTGTTCAAAATGTATCTTGCCTTTGCATCGGCGACCTGCAGAAGCAAAGCAAACGCATCGATCTGTGTGACGAGGGCTTTATGCAGCGCTGCATACCTGCTCACAGTTAGATGATGTCCTACATCTACATACTCTGTCACCTGAAGGGCCAGCAGGAGCATCACAGCCATCAAACGCTGCCGTTTCCACACATATTCATGGATTTCTATCCCATATATCTAAATCCAGAATGCTGTTTTTGTCTTTGTTGCCGATGTGAAAGCATCTGTTTTATCTTATTTATTCATGTTTCCCTTCTTGAAGCCAGATCCAGGAGTTTGCAACCGCAGGTGGCAACGATGCAAAGCATAAGAACAAAACACAAGGACTTCTGCGCGATAGGTAATCATGATGCATGTTGTGGGAAGCCAGATGTGACCCAATCGCCAGTAATTTCACTGCAAGAGGCCAAGAACAATCACAGGACCAAGGCCATTCTGATGAATGACTTCTTGTACCTTGAATACATATTGGACATTAACCAAGGAGAACTCAATGATGTAATGTGATGAGATTAAAATAATGTTCTCTGGACACAGATGGGGCTTCCATAAGGGGAAAGGGCGGAATTAACCCACTGACACTGGAACACAAAACTGCTCTTGGAGGTACTTTTTAATGTGCTTTAACTCAAAAACTGCACATTTTCTCGGTTGATGTCTTGAATGAAGGGTAAAGTAACCTAATTATTCATACATTTTAACATTCTTAATAATTATTTTTGTTTATTTTTGCACCAAATTCCCTGATGAGTCTTTATTCTGTTGCAGATTTGGTCACTGTGCAAGAATCCGGAGGAGTTTGTCAAGCTCAGCATAACGATTGCATGATTTCAATGCAAAAGCCCGACTTTTCCAAGGAAATCAAGTCTTTTCACCTGACGTCATGGCGCTTCGCGTCACCATGTTGTCGACCAAGCGGTTGAAGGTTGGTGAGCTCCTGTGAACAGCACAGCGGTGTATTCAATTCATGGCCCAGTCCCAATATGAACACTTTCCACCATTGTTCTCCAGGAATGTGTTCGAGTGTGTCCCATTTCTGCAGAGTGGTCCTTTGCTCTGCACCTTCAGTCCACACGCATCCATGCAGAGTTCACTAAAGCATATTACCCACAATTCCCTGCTGCATGTGATGTTTTGAACCAAAAAGATGGGAAAATGGCGGTTTGGCGAAGGAGCTCTTGTGCGTGTTTTTTCATGTGCATCCCAGCAACCAGCAGCATTAAACTTACCGTTCAATCAAACTCTGGCGCAGCGACAAGGATCTATAAACCGCCTTCGATGCCTCCGCTTCTTTCTTCTCAAACTACATTTTTGTAGCCGTTCAATCATCATTTCAGTCACAAAATTGCAAATAAAAGGTCACAGAAATTACATAACAGTGCACGTTCATGGCGTAACTGTCAACAACTGAGTTTCCATTACTTTTTTTTCAAAATAAAAGTGATATTTGTAAGTTTTTTGTCAAACAACAACTGTGCTATTCGGGTGTTTCCACTGAACAATGTTTGGTTCATAAGCCTCAGTTCTCGTAAACTATCACCATCTATCACAGGACGAGATGTTACGAGAATTACGGCTTATGTACGTTAGACACTCAGCGTTATTTTGGGGATTTCTATTTGCTGCGGAGAATTTTCTCTGACTTTTTAAAGCTTTCCTCCTCATTTTCAATTCTAAGACTCTAAAATTTGCTGTTTGTTCCGCGCTGCGCCGTCTTCACTGGAAATGAACTGGTCACAACCCCACCATGCCACGTCCAGGGACACGTAAATGCGACAAAAATGGTTTCCTTTTGCGATATGTTTCTATATCGAAACGTCTGATAAAAACACCTCATGAGAGCCCAAAAATTTTTAGCGATATTTGTTTTATTCTGAAATCTTTCCATTAGAGTTTTTAATTGCCATATTTAGTTTTTGCACAATTCTGGGTGTCATGGAAACGCAGCTACTATCCCAGTTCTGCCACACATTCAAATCCCTACGTGCACTTCTACCAAGTCACCACTGCAAATCCTCGTCTTCTAACAACCAAGTGGAATGGAAGCTCTGCGTACGGTTGTTTTACACTGGATGCCCTTTCTGGGCTTGGGACCGCCCCACAGAGCGGAGCAGGACTCAAACCACCGACCCTCTGTCACAGGACAGCTGGTTCTATCACCTGAGCCACCTCTCCATACTAAGACGACGACGTCAAATCAGAGCAGCCGGCTGGCAAGAAGAGGAGAAAGAGGGGAAGAAGAAAGAAGTTCTATGAATAAAAACTAAAAAAGAACAACTCATTTTTCATAAATATGTATTTTATTACGAATAAATTACGGGTGCAATGTGAGCTGGGCGGCAGCAAGGGGCGGGGACCCTGGCGGTCCGACCCCCGGCTGCAGAAGCTGGCTCTAGGGACGTGGAACGTCACCTCTCTGGTGGGGAAGGAGCCTGAGCTTGTGCGCGAGGTTGAGCGGTTCCGACTAGATATAGTTGGACTCACCTCGACGCATGGCTTGGGCTCTGGAACCAGTACCCTCGAGAGGGGCTGGACCTTCTTCCACTCTGGAGTTGCTCATGGTGGGAGGCGCCGAGCAGGTGTGGGCATTCTCATCAGCCCCCAGCTTGGTGCCTGCACGTTGGGGTTTACCCCGGTGGATGGAAGGGTAGTTTCCCTCCGCCTCCGGGTGGGGGGACGGGTCCTGACTGTTGTCTGTGCTTATGCACCGAACAGCAGTTCAGAGTACCCACCCTTTCTGGAGTCCTTGGAGGGAGTGCTGGAGGGTGCTCCTTCTGGGGACTCCATTGTTCTGCTGGGGGACTTCAATGCTCACGTGGGCAATGACAGTGAGACCTGGAGGGGAGGGATTGGGAGGCATGGTCCCCCCCCTCTGAACCCAAATGGTGTTTTGTTATTGGACTTCTGTGCTCGTCATGGATTGTCTATAACGAACACCATGTTCCAGCATAAGAGTGTCCATATGTACACCTGGCATCAGGATTCCCTGGGCCGCAGTTCAATGATCGACTTTGTAGTCGTATCGTCGGACCTGCGGCCACATGCCTTGGACACTCGGGTGAAGAGGGGGGCGGAGCTGTCAACTGATCACCACCTGGTGGTGAGTTGGCTCAGATGGTGGGGGAGGAAGCCGGTCAGAGCTAGCAGGCCCAAACGTGTTGTGAGGGTCTGCTGGGAACGTCTGGCTGAGTCCTCTGTCAGAGCGAGCTTCAACGGGGGGACATTAAGTCCGAATGGACTGTGTTCCATGCCTCTATTGCTGAGGCGGCCGGCCGGAGCTGTGGCTGTAAGGTCGTTGGTGCCTGTCGTGGCGGTAATCCCAGGACTTGTTGGTGGACACCAGCAGTGAGGGATGCCGTCAAGCTGAAGAAGGAGTCCTATCGAGCCTTCTTGGCCTGTGGGACTCTGGAGGCAGCTGATGGGTACCGGCGGGCTAAGCGGCATGCGGCAAAAATTCAGGCATGGGAGGAGTTCGGCGAGGCCATGGAGAAAGACTTCCGGACGGCTTCGAGGAGATTCTGGTCCACCATCCGGCGGCTCAGGAGGGGGAAGCAGTGCTCCATCAATACTGTGTACATTGGAGGTGGGGAGCTGCTGACCTCAACTCGGGACGTTGTGGGTCGGTGGAGGGAATACTTCGAAGACCTCCTCAATCCTACCAACACGTCTTCCCATGAGGGAGCAGAGCTGGCGGACTCAGGGGTGGACTCTCCTATCTCTGGGGCTGAAGTCGCTGAGGTGGTCAAAAAGCTCCTTGGCGGCAAGGCCCCGGAGGTGGATGAGATCCGCCCGGAGTTCCTTAAGGCTCTGGATGCTGTGGGGCTGTCCTGGCTGACACGCCTCTGCAGCATCGCGTGGACATCGGGGGCAGTACCGCTGGATTGGCAGACTGGGGTGATGGTCCCCCTTTTTAAGAAGGGGGACCGGAGGGTGTGTTCCAATTACAGGGGAATCACACTCCTCAGCCTCCCTGGTAAGGTCTATTCAGGGGTCCTGGAGAGGAGGGTCCGCCGGATAGTCGAATCCGGATTGAGGAGGAGCAGTGTGGTTTTCGTCCTGGTCGCGGAACAGTGGACCAGCTCTATACCCTCTCTGGGGTCCTGGAGGGGGCATGGGAGTTTGCCCAACCAGTCTACATGTGTTTTGTGGACCTGGAGAAGGCATTCGACCATGTCCCCCGGGGGCTCCTGTGGGAGGTACTCCGGGAGTATGGGGTACCGGACCCCCTTGTACGAGCTGTCCGGTCCCTGTACGACAGGTGTCAGAGCTTGGTCCGCATTGCCGGTAGTAAGTCAGATCCATTTCCGGTGAGGGTTGGACTCCGCCAAAGCTGCCCTTTATCACCGATTCTGTTCATAACTTATATGGACAGAATTTCTAGGTGCAGCCGAGGTGTTGAGGGGATCCGGCTTGGTGGCCTCAGGATTGGGTCCCTGCTTTTTGCGGATGACGTGGTCCTGTTGGCTTCATCTGGTCGTGATCTCCAGCTCTCGCTTGAGCGATTTGCGGCCGAGTGTGAAGCGGCTGGGATGAGAATCAGCACCTCCAAATCTGAGACCATGGTCCTCAGCCGGAATAGGGTGGATTGCCCTCTCCGGGTCGGGGGTCAGATCCTGCCTCAAGTGGAGGAGTTTAAATATCTCGGGGTCTCGTTCACGAGTGAGGGAAGGATGGAGCACGAGATCAACAGACGGATCGGTGCGGCGTCTGCAGTAATGCGGACTCTGCGCTGGTCTGTCGTGGTGAAGAAGGAGCTGAGCCAGAAGGCGAAGCTCTCGATTTACCAGTCGATCTACGTTCCTACCCTCACCTATGGTCATGAGCTGTGGGTCGTGACCGAAAGAACGAGATCTCGTATACAGGCAGCTGAAATGAGTTTCCTCCGCAGGGTGGCCGGGCTCTCCCTTAGAGATAGGGTGAGGAGCTCGGTCATCCGGAAGGGGCTCAGAGTAGAGCCGCTGCTCCTTCGCATCGAGAGGAACCAGTTGAGGTGGCTCGGGCATCTGGTCAGGATGCCTCCTGGACGCCTCCCTGGTGAGGTGTTCCAGGCACGTCCCTCTGGGAGGAGACCCCGGGGAAGACCCAGGACACGCTGGAGGGATTACATCTCTCGGCTGGCCTGGGAACGCCTCGGGATCCCCCCGCAGAGTTGGCAAATGTGGCTGGGGAGAGGGAAGTCTGGGCTTCCCTGCTTAGGCTGCTGCCCCCGCGACCCGACCCCGGATAAGCGGCAGAAGATGGATGGATGGATGGATTACGAATAAAGACAAGAATATGTATGCGTGGAGCAGTCATCAATAAGCCTGTCTGCTGCTGTATGTGTTTCGACAGCATCCAAAAAAGCTGCACATGCAAACGAAGCTGTTACAACAGAATGCAGGAATAGCAGCGAGGGCAGAGATGACTCAGCGTGTCGCCGCTCCGATGGCTCGGCTTCTGGATTAACATCCGCGCATGTTTGGAGAAAAACAACAGAGTTGACGAAGCCTGACTGCATTATGATGAAGAGTCCACGGCATCCATCCAGAGCCGCGGTGTGCAGGATCCCACTGCCTGAGCGGTGAAAATGTTTATTTCCCATTAATATTAAAACCAAGCATTGAGGAGAGGAATAAAAAGGCGTCTTATCCCTGCTGACGGGTTCATTAAGCTGTCTGTGTAGGAAAGAAAAGCTGACCTCTGCAAGCACTTTTAATTATCTTCGTCTATTCCTCTGTCAAAATAATAAACTCTGCATGAAAACTCCTTGTTGCCAAAGAAATAAAGTTTTGTGTTGAAGGAACAAGACAAAAAAGAATTTAAGGTTTCATCTGAAAATCTGTAAGAAATGCATAAACTGAACCGACTGATGCTTCACATCATTCAGTCTGAGCTGGAATTATCTGCTAGCAGCATCATCTCATCCTCTACAAAGGTTTTCATGTTTCTTACACTGTCATGGTTTGAAATCCCCGAGTCATCTCCAGAACTAACAGTGTTACGATACGTAAAGGAGACGCTGGGAGGAAACGGAGATGTCGGCTGAAAAGAACGGATGAAAAACAGACCAGATGCTGAGTTTTATCTGTGTGACTAGAGAAAAGAAGAACTTACTGAGATCGATCAGTTCCTGTATGAAGGTGCATAAACCCACACACACTTGGTCAGTAGGACGGACAACTTGCTGAAGGTCGAACTGAGAAAGAGGATTAAAGTGATTTTGTACATGGCATGTTGTTTACTGGGTGTTTACTGGGATTTTCCCACAAAAAACCATCTCAAAGGTTTCCAGAGAAGGTCTGAAGAAGAGAAACCATTCAGGCAGGAATGCAGAATCAAGCAGGTTTTATTTCTTAAACACAGGAGACGAGGGACTCAGGGGACAAACTCAAACTCAATGAACCTGCAAAGTAAAAAACAGGTGAGGGGTATAAATACACTGAACCGAAACGAGACACAGGTGACACAGATTAACTAACTGAACTCGGGTAAAACTGATGAACAGGAACAAGGCTGAACAAAACAGGAAACCAAAACACTCATCATGACAGAAACCCCCTCAAGGGCCGGACAGCCCAAAAGCAGGAGTCCAGAGTCGGTCGGGAGGAGAGGGACTGGAGGAGGACCCGGGAAAACAAAAGGAGTCCAGGAGGCCAAAGCGGCAGGTGATATGGTTCTGCAGGACGGCCGGGAGGCTGGAACGACGGGGGCAGGCCTGGCTAAGGCCCGGTGGAGTACTGGGGCCAAAAGAGGAGCGTCCCTTTCTGGGACCTCCTCGGGGACAGGAGCCAAAGGAGTCCCGATCTGGGACCTCCTCGGGGACAGGAGCCAAAGGAGTCCCGATCTGGGACCTCCTCGGGGACAGGAGCCAAAGGAGTCCCGATCTGGGACCTCCTCGGGGACAGGAGCCAAAGGAGTCCCGATCTGGGACCTCCTCGGGGACAGGAGCCAAAGGAGTCCCGATCTGGGACCTCCTCGGACGCAGGCAGCATGGACCAGGGCTGGAATCTGGGCGCTAGTGCGGGAGCCAGTGGGGACACTGGAGACGTGGGCCGTGGAGCCAGCGGGGACACTGGAGACGTGGGCCGTGGAGACGGCGGGGACACTGGAGACGTGGGCCGTGGAGACGGCGGGGACACTGGAGACGTGGGCCGTGGAGACGGCGGGGACACTGGAGACGTGGACCGTGGAGACGGCAGGGACACTGGAGACGTGGAGACGGCGGGGACACTGGAGACGTGGAGACGGCGGGGACACTGGAGACGTGGGCCGTGGAGACGGCGGGGACACTGGAGGCGTGGGCCGTGGAGACGGCGGGGACACTGGAGACGTGGAGCCGGCGGGGACACTGGAGACGTGGGCCGTGGAGCCGGCGGGGACACTGGAGACGTGGGCCGTGGAGACGGCGGGGACACTGGAGACGTGGGCCGTGGAGACGGCGGGGACACTGGAGACGTGGGCCGTGGAGACGGCGGGGACACTGGAGACGTGGGCCGTGGAGACGGCGGGGACACTGGAGACGTGGACCGTGGAGACGGCGGGGACACTGGAGACGTGGGCCGTGGAGACGGTGGGGACACTGGAGACGTGGAGACGGCGGGGACACTGGAGACGTGGGCCGTGGAGACGGCGGGGACACTGGAGGCGTGGGCCGTGGAGACGGCGGGGACACTGGAGACGTGGAGACGGCGGGGACACTGGAGACGTGGGCCGTGGAGACGGTGGGGACACTGGAGATGTGGGCCTTGGAGACGGTGGGGACACTGGAGACGTGGGCTGTGGAGACGGCGGGGACACTGGAGACGTGGGTCGTGGAGACGGCGGGGACACTGGAGACGTGGGTCGTGGGGACACTGGAGACGTGGAGACGGCGGGGACACTGGAGACGTGGGCCGTGGAGATGGCGGGGACACTGGAGACGTGGGTCGTGGGGACACTGGAGACGTGGGCCGTGGAGACGGTGGGGACACTGGAGGCGTGGGCCGTGGAGACGGCGGGGACACTGGAGACGTGGGCCGTGGAGACGGTGGGGACACTGGAGAAGTGGAGACGGCGGGGACACTGGAGGCGTGGGCCGTGGAGACGGCGGGGACACTGGAGACGTGGGCCGTGGAGACGGCGGGGACACTGGAGACGTGGGCCGTGGAGCCGGCGGGGACACTGGAGACGTGGGCCGTGGAGACGGCGGGGACACTGGAGACGGCGGGGACACTGGAGACGTGGGCCGTGGAGACGGCGGGGACACTGGAGACGTGGGCCGTGGAGCCGGCGGGGACACTGGAGACGTGGGCCGTGGAGACGGCGGGGACACTGGAGACGTGGAGACGGCGGGGACACTGGAGACGTGGGCCGTGGAGACGGCGGGGACACTGGAGGCGTGGGCCGTGGAGACGGCGGGGACACTGGAGACGTGGAGACGGCGGGGACACTGGAGACGTGGGCCGTGGAGACGGTGGGGACACTGGAGATGTGGGCCTTGGAGACGGTGGGGACACTGGAGACGTGGGCTGTGGAGACGGCGGGGACACTGGAGACGTGGGCCGTGGAGATGGCGGGGACACTGGAGACGTGGGTCGTGGAGACGGCGGGAACACTGGAGACGTGGGTCGTGGGGACACTGGAGACGTGGGCCGTGGAGACGGTGGGGACACTGGAGGCGTGGGCCGTGGAGACGGCGGGGACACTGGAGACGTGGGCCGTGGAGACGGTGGGGACACTGGAGAAGTGGAGACGGCGGGGACACTGGAGGCGTGGGCCGTGGAGACGGCGGGGACACTGGAGACGTGGGCCGTGGAGACGGCGGGGACACTGGAGACGTGGGCCGTGGAGACGGCGGGGACACTGGAGACGTGGAGACGGCGGGGACACTGGAGACGTGGGCCGTGGAGACGGTGGGGACACTGGAGATGTGGGCCTTGGAGACGGTGGGGACACTGGAGACGTGGGCTGTGGAGACGGCGGGGACACTGGAGACGTGGGCCGTGGAGATGGCGGGGACACTGGAGACGTGGGTCGTGGAGACGGCGGGAACACTGGAGACGTGGGTCGTGGGGACACTGGAGACGTGGAGACGGCGGGGACACTGGAGACGTGGGCCGTGGAGATGGCGGGGACACTGGAGACGTGGGTCGTGGGGACACTGGAGACGTGGAGACGGCGGGGACACTGGAGACGTGGGCCGTGGAGACGGTGGGGACACTGGAGGCGTGGGCCGTGGAGACGGCGGGGACACTGGAGACGTGGGCCGTGGAGACGGTGGGGACACTGGAGAAGTGGAGACGGCGGGGACACTGGAGGCGTGGGCCGTGGAGACGGCGGGGACACTGGAGACGTGGGCCGTGGAGACGGCGGGGACACTGGAGACGTGGGCCGTGGAGCCGGCGGGGACACTGGAGACGTGGGCCGTGGAGCCGGCGGGGACACTGGAGACGTGGGCCGTGGAGCCGGCGGGGACACTGGAGACGTGGGCCGTGGAGACGGCGGGGACACTGGAGACGTGGGCCGTGGAGACGGCGGGGACACTGGAGACGTGGAGACGGCGGGGACACTGGAGACGTGGGCCGTGGAGACGGCGGGGACAGTGGAGACGTGGGCCGTGGAGACGGCGGGGACAGTGGAGACGTGGGCCGTGGAGACGGTGGGGACACTGGAGACGTGGGCCGTGGAGACGGCGGGGACACTGGAGGCGTGGGCCGTGGAGACGGCGGGGACACTGGAGACGTGGAGACGGCGGGGACACTGGAGACGTGGAGACGGCGGGGACACTGGAGACGTGGAGACGGCGGGGACACTGGAGACGTGGGCCGTGGAGACGGCGGGGACACTGGAGGCGTGGGCCGTGGAGACGGCGGGGACACTGGAGACGTGGAGACGGTGGGGACACTGGAGACGTGGGCCGTGGAGACGGCGGGGACACTGGAGACGTGGGCCGTGGAGACGGCGGGGACACTGGAGACGTGGAGACGGCGGGGACACTGGAGACGGGGAGACGGCGGGGACACTGGAGACGTGGGCCGTGGAGACGGCGGGGACAGTGGAGACGTGGGCCGTGGAGACGGCGGGGACAGTGGAGACGTGGGTCGTGGAGACGGCGGGGACACTGGAGACGTGGGTCGTGGGGACACTGGAGACGTGGAGACGGCGGGGACACTGGAGACGTGGGCCGTGGAGACGGCGGGGACACTGGAGACGTGGGTCGTGGGGACACTGGAGACGTGGAGACGGCGGGGACACTGGAGACGTGGGCCGTGGAGACGGTGGGGACACTGGAGGCGTGGGCCGTGGAGACGGCGGGGACACTGGAGACGTGGGCCGTGGAGACGGTGGGGACACTGGAGAAGTGGAGACGGCGGGGACACTGGAGGCGTGGGCCGTGGAGACGGCGGGGACACTGGAGAAGTGGAGACGGTGGGGACACTGGAGGCGTGGGCCGTGGAGACGGTGGGGACACTGGAGAAGTGGAGACGGCGGGGACACTGGAGAAGTGGAGACGGTGGGGACACTGGAGACGTGGGCCGTGGAGACGGTGGGGACACTGGAGACGGCGGGGACACTGGAGACGTGGAGACGGTGGGGACACTGGAGACGTGGAGACGGCGGGGACACTGGAGACGTGGAGACGGCGGGGACACTGGAGACGTGGGTCGTGGAGACGGTGGGGACACTGGAGACGTGGGCCGTGGAGACGGTGGGGACACTGGAGACGTGGAGACGGCGGGGACACTGGAGACGTGGAGACGGTGGGGACACTGGAGACGTGGAGACGGCGGGGACACTGGAGAAGTGGAGACGGCGGGGACACTGGAGACGTGGAGACGGCGGGGACACTGGAGACGTGGAGACGGCGGGGACACTGGAGACGTGGGCCGTGGAGACGGTGGGGACACTGGAGACGTGGGCCGTGGAGACGGTGGGGACACTGGAGACGTGGAGACGGCGGGGACACTGGAGACGTGGAGACGGCGGGGACACTGGAGACGTGGACAATCTGGTTCCCCAGACAGGCGACTGGACTGGTTTTGATGGTTTTTTACTGGATAAAGGACTTGAAATGAGTCTTTGTTTAGGATGTTTCTGACTGATTTAAGGATAATTATGCTACTTGATCGTCTGAATCTCCTCAAGTTTGGAGTTTCTTCCTGATATTAAGGCAGTTTATTTTAGCAGCTTGCAGTAAAATGCCTCAACATCCATTGTCCCAAATGAATGCATGTTCAGTTTTATGAAATAAATAAACGTTACAGTATTTCTAAAAGTCGGCATCTTCCAGTCAGTAAAGAAATGACTTCATGGGCAACAACAGAGTGACAACCGTTTCTAAGCCTCAATAACAGGAAAGCCAGATTAGACTTTACCAACTGGTCTGAGAAAAACAGACCAGTTTGGGGACATGAAATGCAGATCCACAACGGTAAGAAAACCACGTGAAGAAAGGTTGAGCGGCTGAAGTTCAGAGGCCACAGCATGCACAGCGAGCTGCATGGCTTCCAGTTGCAGGGTCATCGCCGTCTAACGAAGCAGCTGGATGAACGCTGAAGCACAAGGGGAAGCGTTTCCTCTCAGACGCTGCCAGACATAGCAGCAAACCAGACTTGACAGCCTTTCACAACAACTCAAACACTAAGATTCAGGAGCAAAACAGGTTGCAAGTTGGAAAATATTCCTGAAACTTTCCAGGATGTCAGAGCTGGAGGCCGCGGCTGAAAAGCTACGGAGGACTGTAAGTGCCAAAATACAAAATAAATACAGATACATAAAAATGATCCAATAAACAAACACATACGGCATTAAATGGCACAAAAAATATTTTTAAAATGTTTTCTTTCCCATTAATAAACCTTTAAATCTGACATGATTTTATATTTATTGTCACATTAAACAGTTTGAATTTAACTTTGAATTTATATCCTATTAATATTCAGAGAAGTTTTCACTTCTTTTGTTTTTTTTTTTTTTTCCAGTGTCTTTCCTTTTGTATTTTAAATGGATTTATCTATTCATGGATAATTTTCTTTTTACAATCTCTTATGCCCACATTTTCTTTATTACTCTAATTATTTTCTTGTGACATTTTAATTTTTTATTGACACATTTTTTTTAGATCAATTAAACTTTCATTCTTATTATTTCCAATCTTGCATTTTCTTCCTATTATTTTATATATTTGTTAATGAAAAAAAGTTTTTTTTTCTGTTGACATATCAGTGTATTGACTCATTTTAAACGTATTTCTGTATTTTATTTTTTTTTTTAATTTAGGCAGTTTTGGTCCTCCATACAGGACCTGTATGGTAATGTTTGGATATGTTTAACCCTATAAAGCCAAACCGTATCAGTTTCTGAGACCTTTATTGTAAAAACTTGGTTCAAAACGCTGATGAACACCATCTGATACTCATTTCCTTCCTGCTAATGGATGCCAAGAAGCAGAAAACATATCTAATGTGTTATAGGTAAATTTGGACCTATTATGTGGTAATAAATGTTGAAAATATTTTTTTTTTCTAGATTTTGTTAAAGAACAACGTAAGGTCATCAGATTACAAAAAAAAACAAAAAAAAAAAACACCTTTCTCCCCATTTTTTTCTCAGGCTGGGCTTTACTGGGTCAATGAAACCTACATCCAGCATCTCCTTATTGTAGTCAGCAGTGATGTCTGAAGCAGACTTTACACCCATTAGTCCTCAACAAAGTGGATTTTTCTGGTTCCAGAGTGAATTCAGAGGCATTTTTACACCCAGCTTCCACTTCTTCATGTGAATAAAACGTCCCATCAGACTTTAGCCACTGCTCAGCAGCCAGCGAACTGGAGGGAAACATTCTGGCTGACCTGAGCAAGGTGACAGCACGGCTGATTGAAGATGATGACACAAGCTTTGGGTCAGTAGCTGCACTAAGGAGGGATGACACCATAACACGGCTTTTATTTCATTAAAGGAAGGAAGAAAAATTCGCTCGGCGAGGAAGAGACTGGAAAACAAGATCATTCTTGCTGGTATTTACAGTTGCTGTTTATGTTTCATTACTGTATGCTCTGACTTATAGACCTGCAACAATGTTGTTGTTATTAATCTTTTAGTCTTGCTAAGCTAACTGTCGTGTGAAACATCGTTCAGAACCAAGAAATAAAAGTTCAAATGTTTTTATTCAAGCTCTTACAAAAGAAGAAAACTTTAATCCCATGGGGAGAAATTATAACCATGTATTAGAGTTCTGGCTTTCTGCAGCTTTCTGTCTTGTAGCTAGGTGAAGAAGCCTCTGACTGAACATACAGGGTGCTGGGTGTAAAGAAGTGTTTGTTATATTCAGCAGCTGGTTTGGCTCCAGATCAGTCCCCGACACACATCAAGAAAATGACTGCAAAACTCCATGTGTGTAGCTTTCCTCCAGCTTTTCTTTCTAAATCTGCTCAAATTAATCCTTTATTTTATTTTATTTTTTTTGTACATTAACTAAAGTATGACAATATTATCACTCGTAACCTAAAAATTTCCATTACAGTTTTTCACAAAATGAAAACGATATTTAAAATTTCAACAAATTTCATAGATGTTTCCACTAAATGGTGTTTAGCAGGAGAGGCAACCTCTGGAGGTAAAAAGTGAAGCCTATGTAGAACTGCAGTTCCCCCTTCATCCACCAGGGGCTGCAACACAGAGCAAATCCCCATAGACTCCCATGTTAAAACTTCACAGCAGAAATAAACATTTTTACAGAAAAAAAAAATGTTTACAGCAAAATAAACATGTTTACAGCCTGGTTCAAAAATCCATTTTAGGTTTAATAGGTTAGGTTTACCTTCATGACAACTGTGGGGGGAGTGAATTTTTTTCTAAACTCGTCCGTTTAAAACTAACTTAGCCTTGCAACTCGGCATATTTAGGGGCGTGTCCTTTTGATTGACAGGTACCCGATCTCCCGCTTCAAGTCAGAAGAACGTAGACTAACCGCTGGTTTTAGCCATTTAACAATGTGACTTAGCTTTAGACCACTTCCCTCTGTTAGCTCAGTTAGCTCTTAGCTACAGAAAGCTTGGAGTTCGCTCGATGTCAATCATCCACCATGACGCTCACAGCCCCCCTCTCAGCTCCACCTCTTTGCCCATATTTGTATTTTCCGAGAGAGACGACACGCATGTCCCTGCCAAGATGGTGATGGTAGGAACCGCCCACCGAGCTTCAATTCAGCTCTTCAGAAACCTACGGGTGACGTCACGGAGGCTCCGCCCCTCTTTTTAAATACAGTCATTGATTGTCAGCTAAGGACATTTCTCAACTTAAGAGAAGGTTTTTATTCCAACCGTTAAGTGCAGCGTTTTTTAGGAACTTCCCATGTGAATTCCACCATAATACATTCATAATTTGTTACATTTTGTGATTAGAAATGTGTAAAATTATGTTATCAGACCTCCATATTGAAGCTTGACGTAAACATCGATGACTTCTTGTTAGTCAACCACAGAAACAGCAGCACACCGATCAAACAATGGCCAAAATCATCAGAGCATTTCCAGGATAATACAACCAAACACTCCAGAACTGTGAAAAAAATAATTCAATGTACATCAAAACCCATGAAGAAAATAACGTGAATGCCAACTTCCGGGGTTACCAGGGCAACACATAAACATTGTGCCTAGTACGCTGCCAGCCACACCCCGAAGTGCCTATCGGGCATTTAAGTCATATATAAGTCGCGTTGGATAAAAACATCTGCTAAATGACTAGAATAGAAGAGAAGAGAAGAGAAGAGAAGAGAAGAGAAGAGAAGAGACTGCCCAGAGAGCCCAGAGACTGCTGGGATAGGCTCCAGCTTCCCTGCGACCCTTCGTCAGATTAAGCGGTTAGGTGATGAATGAATGAATGAATGAATGAATGAATGAATGAACAGCAACAAACAGCTCAGTACACAGACCTTGGCAGATATCAGGTGACAGAAGTGATTGGCAGCAACCAGGCAGATCTCAGCGAGCGGCAGAGTGGACACATTTCTATAAAACTGAAAAGAATTGTACTTTTTTCTTCTTTATAAAATGTTTGATTTGCAATTTTCTTGCGAACATGCTGACTCAGCTCAAACCCTGAGTCATAATTTCTGAGGTGACAAACAGCAGGTCAACATCAGCCAGTCCGTCTTCTGTCAGGGAAAATGAACAAACTTCAGCTTTGATGGAAAGCAGCATGGAGGTGAGGACAGCTAACTAACTCTGCAGTACGTAGACGTTCATCAACTGAAGCAAAGCGCTCATATGTCCCACTGTAGATCTTTCAGCTTGTTGTGGAACTGAGTGTCAGTTCTGCTGAGATGCAACATCTATCAACAGGATTCTGCAGAGAAATTCATATTTCACACCTGCAGGAGGACAAGTTTGTGAAGAATTACACCAGGAAGATTTAAATGCCTTCCAGAGCATCACTTTAAAAACAAAACACAACCTCCAAAGTGACATTTGTTCTGCAATTAAACCTGTTAAATGTCTTTTATCTAAAATAATTCTGTTAGCTTATGAACATGTCCTTACAAAACAAGCATGTTAGGAGCACTGTGGAGCTAATCTCTGACATACACCGTAAATACATTTGTGCATAAACTTCTTGTGCATGGCTTCCAGCTAGTCGGGGATGGGAGGTTAAATAAATTGGCCCTGACCCTCCGCTTCTGACATACAGTGGGCAGGAAAGAGGGATGTTGGCAGACCTTGATGTTGTCCTGTAGCTGTCTGCTGCACTAAATCTGTCTCCTCCACATAAACTCCAACATTGCACTCTTACGCTATACTAATACTTCCACGGTGTACTGCAAGCATGATTCATGCCATGGCATTTTTATGTTTGACTATATTTTCTTGTATATATTCATGGTTAGAGGGCAGGAGATGCTTTGGAAGTCTTCAGTATTTCTCTGTAAATATTTCTTTAATGTTTAATAAATTGTTTAATTACTTGTTTGTTTGTTACACAGCTTATCTTTTTGGTGCAGGACATTAAACTTCGCTATCTGGTGCTAAAAATTGCTATGAAAACAACATTAGCCGCTGTTAGCTAATGCTGCTAAGTCAACAGGACATGGGTAAGTTAACATTACTAATCAGTTTTTACTGACAGATTACATTTCTCTTGGATGACACAGAGTTGTTTGTCCATTCAGAGACACCGTAGTAAAAAGGGTGGCGCACACATGGAGCAGTAATTAGATATAAATGGTTCATTCTAATAGAATAAAAGCATCAGTCATCTTAGTAAAGTGATTACATAACTAGAGAAACTTTTATTTCTTTATAAAATAAAGTTTTAATTGTGTTACACACTGTACCTTTAAGGGTCTATAGGTTGATCTTAGATGGGCTGAGAAAAGGTTCAGGATTTGAATTAATCTCCAAGACTATAGTTGGTAAGACTCCTGATCGTTTTCCAGCTTTGCTATCATTGTTCTTTTTTCTATTTTTTCAATCAATCAATCAAAACTTTTTTTTGTAGAGCACTTTCACATACCTCAAAGTAACCAAAGTGTACAGGTAAAATAAAATAAATCAACATTAAAAGCACTAAAATAAAGACAACAATAAGGTTAAAAGGACTAAATAAGACAGAAAAGACGGAGTGATCCTGCTATCCAGAGTTAAAAACCAACATAAAAAGATGAGTTTTCAAAAGAGATTTGAAACCCCTTAAAGTCCCAGCAGACCTCTGGCGGACACTGTTCCAGAGTTTGGGGGCTGCTGCAGAAAAGGCTCTGTCTCTACAAGTCACGAGTCGAGTCCTCGGGACGACAAGAAGCATCTGGTCTTCTGACCTAGGAGCTTTAACGGGACGATGATGCTGCAGAAGCTCAGAGAGGTACAGAGGTGCCAGAACATTTAAACATTTAAAAGCCGGGTGGGCAGCTGAGTTGTGGACCAGCTGTAGGCGGTGGTGGAGAGACTGGTTAATCCCAGTATAAAGTGAGTTGCAGTAGTCCAGTCTGGAGAAAATAAGAGCATGAATGACCCTTTCCAGGACATCATGAGGAATATAAGGCTTCACTCTACTGATAAGCCTTAAGTGATGAAAACTAGACTGGACCACTGCACTGACTACTTTCTATCCAGACCCTCTTTTGTTGCATTTATCCTTTAAAACCAACCAAATCTATAAACTGCCAAATGGTTCCTTCGCAGCTTAACACATCCAAGCGCTTGTGAAGGCTTCAGACCTTCATAAGTTCACCAGGGAAGCGAGAAAACATCGACCAGCACAATGGCAAACTCATTACCAGACCACCTTACGCTCATCATTTGTGCTCCATGAAGAGACTCGGGGGAGGGCTGGAGGCCTGTGATTGATACCCGCCGTAGGGAACGGTGGTAGCGCGAAGGAAGAGTGGCTGATAAACATGAGAGTAGCTTTAGGTCCCTAACAAGCACCAGTTCTGTTTCAGATGTCACTTCTTTAATTAGAGATGCTAAAACAACTCAGCGAGGATGAAGAGGAAGACACTGATAAAATCAGGACAGCTGCTTCCATTGACCTTGTATCCTCTGATTGCCACTGTGCCCTTGGTTTGCCATCAGACTCCCATCAGGGTTGCTTTAAATTGGGTTTTTCGGTCTCCCCAATGGGTAATTAGGCAGGCAATTATTGTTCAGTGTGGTCCTCCTCTCCGTCTTCATCAGTGGACACGTCTGCAAGTGTCTGTTAACAGGGAGGGAAAGATGTTGTAAATAGAAACAACTGATGAGGATTAATGACCCCAGTTTCTGTTGAAGACTCCAATGAAGACAGTTGAGTTTTCACTGGTTGTCATGTGGTCGTTGGGTTGTTGTGTTTTTTTTGTTCTATTCAAAATGTTTGAGGGGTTAATTCATTATTGTTATTATCAAGGTTTCAGCTCCATCATATGTGACAGTGACGTATTAAAACACTTCTCCCTCTGCGACAGACCAGTGACCTGTCCAGGGTGTACCATGCCTCTCGCCCAAAGGCTGCTGGGATAGACTCCAGTTTCCCTGCAAACCTTACTTGGATTAAGCAGGTTCAGAGAATGAATGAAGAAATTATTGAATGAAAACATTTCCCCTGAAGTAAATGTCACAAGTTTCCTGCTGCAACACACCTGACTCCAATAAAAAGGGTTATTATCAGACTGAGACCAGGCGACAAACTGTAAACAGATGGCAGGACGCTAGCAACTATACTGACTGACATTTACTAGCTATTAGAAATATTTTAGTTTGTACGGACACGATAAGAGACGAGACCTGGACAAGACTTACTCTATATGGAAGCAGTTTAAAGCCAAAATAATATCTAGTATTAACACTACACACATGTGATAGCAGCTCAGAGGAGGTTGCTTTTCCTAACTATCACTATCTGTGTTTCCATTTCCACCTAGAATTGCACAAAAACTAAATATCGCAATAAGAGAAATGCCAATGGAAACACCTGCATTTTGAAACCCTCAATTATGGTAAAAAGATGCATGAAAATCCTGATTATTGTTTCGTAATCAAATTGTAGGACCCTGAATCGTAATCAGATCTAATTGTGAGGTACCTTCGATGGCACATCCCGAGTTCTCACAGTCTGGTTTCTCTCTTTGGGTTTGTTTTTACAGCTGTAGCTGTTTCTCCCCTCCTCTTGGTCAGCAAAATGCCCAGATACATCCACTTATACAGCTGAATCTGTTATTAGAAAATGATCAACAGCAGAGTAAGCAGAATATTCTGATTCACTTTTTTTACGGCTGTGTTTGCAAACAAACATTTTACAGTCTGAAAATGCATTTATATGTATTTAACACACACAAACATATTCTGTCCGCTGCTAATTGTAAATGTCAGCCTGTAAACAAGCACAATTTGGGCCCTTTATGGTCTATTAGTCAGTAGGTTAATGTGTACTTTCCAAGCCACTGATTACACTCTGCTTCAGGATGAATCATTAGTGAGCTGAGCTGTTGCAACTCAACAAACTGGAGAATGTCGTCTGTAGAAACACTCTGCAGACTTCAACACCATTAAATTCATTTACGTTTTGACCTCTGATCATTTGATCATCTTCTCTTCTAATAATCACGTGTAGAACTCTGAATATCTAACAACCAACTGATGTTAGCCAGACTGCATCCACAGAGAACAGAACGTCCACGTCAGCATCACATCCGCAGTCGGAGTGATTCAGTTGTCGTACAAAGCTCTCCGTCACGGACGATGCCAGCGACCTTGTTATTGAAGTGGTAGAATTAACATGTTGACAGGAACAAGATTCTTGATTGGCGTGTTTTTGATGAACAGCATTTGGTTCTCCAGAGTCGCTGATGGTTTCTCAGCAGCTGAATAAACATCTTCTGCAGCAGAAGCAGAAATAAGACACGAAGCCAGGACATCTGCACCCAAGCTGGGCAGTGCTGCATAATTTTAGCATCGATCCTACGCCAAGTAAATGCATTCTTTGGAACCCTGCTTTGGTAAACGCGGTGGATAGTTGGAGTGCAGCTGCTTCCCGCTTATCCCCGCTGACAGTACTGCTCTGGTGACACTTCGTTCCAGGCAGCTCCTTTTCCCTCTGATTCTGGTAGTTTACGGCAAGAAGCCACTTCCATCCAGCTGGACACAGCTCCGACTGCTTCTTGACGGCTGAAGATGATCTGAAGACAGGTGGAAGGCGGGCTGAAGACGGGCTGAAGACGGGCTGAAGACGCGTTGAACACAGGCTGAAGACGGGCTGAAGACGGGCTGAAGACGGGCTGAAGACGAGCTGAAGACGAGCTGAAGACGGGCTGAAGACGGGCTGAAGACGGGCTGAAGACGCGTTGAACACAGGCTGAAGACGGGCTGAAGACGATCTGAAGACAGGTGGAAGACGGGCCGAAGATGGGCTGAAGACGCGTTGAAGACGGGCTGAAGACGGGCTGAAGACGGGCTGAAGACGGGCTGAAGACGGGCTGAAGACGGGCTGAAGACGCGCTGAAGACGCGCTGAAGACGGGCTGAAGACGGGCTGAAGACGATCTGAAGACGAGCTGAAGACGGGCTGAAGACGGGCTGAAGACGGGCCGAAGACGGGCCGAAGACGGGCCGAAGACGGGCCGAAGACGGGCCGAAGACGGGCCGAAGACGGGCCGAAGACGGGCCGAAGACGGGCCGAAGACGCGTTGAAGACGCGTTGAAGACGGGCCGAAGACGGGCCGAAGACGGGCCGAAGACGGGCGGAAGACGGGCGGAAGACGGGCGGAAGACGGGCGGAAGACGGGCGGAAGACGGGCGGAAGACAGGCGGAAGACAGGCGGAAGACGGGCTGAAGACGGGCTGAAGACGGGCTGAAGACGCGCTGAAGACGGGCTGAAGACGGGCTGAAGACGGGCTGAAGACGGGCTGAAGACGGGCTGAAGACGAGCTGAAGACGGGCTGAAGACGGGCTGAAGACGGGCTGAAGACGATCTGAAGACGGGCTGAAGACGGGCTGAAGACGGGCTGAAGACGGGCTGAAGACAGGTGGAAGACGGGCTGAAGACGCGCTAAAGATGCGCTGAAGACGCGCTAAAGATGCGCTGAAGACGAGCTGAAGACGGGCTGAAGACGCGTTGAAGACGGGCTGAAGACGGGCTGAAGACGCGCTGAAGACGCGCTGAAGACGCGCTGAAGACGCGCTGAAGACGCGCTGAAGACGGGCTGAAGACGCATTGAAGACGGCCTGAAGACGGCCTGAAGACGGCCTGAAGACGCGTTGAAGACGGGCTGAAGACGGCCTGAAGACGGGCTGAAGACGGCCTGAAGACGCGCTGAAGACGGGCTGAAGACGCGCTGAAGACGCGCTGAAGACGCGCTGAAGACGAGCTGAAGACGCGTTGAAGACGGGCTGAAGACGGCCTGAAGACGCGTTGAAGACGAGCTGAAGACGAGCTGAAGACGAGCTGAAGACGAGCTGAAGACGAGCTGAAGACGCGCTGAAGACGGGCTGAAGACGGGCTGAAGACGCGTTGAAGACGGGCTGAAGACGGGCTGAAGACACGTTGAAGACGAGCTGAAGACGGGCTGAAGACGGGTTGAAGACGGGTTGAAGACGGGCTGAAGACACGTTGAAGACGA
This sequence comes from Telmatherina bonti, assembly GCF_933228915.1. Classification (NCBI taxonomy): domain Eukaryota; kingdom Metazoa; phylum Chordata; class Actinopteri; order Atheriniformes; family Telmatherinidae; genus Telmatherina; species Telmatherina bonti. The sequence goes on along the minus strand of NC_136625.1, from coordinate 7,315,441 downwards.
GCTGAAGACGATCTGAAGACGAGCTGAAGACGATCTGAAGACAGGTAGAAGACGGGCTGGAGACAAGCTGAAAACAAGTGGAAGACGGGCTGAAGACGAGCTGAAGACGAGACGAGACTACCATCCACACATCCTGAGCAAGCACACTGGCGACAGTGGGAAGGAAAAAACTCCCTTTGAACAGGAAGGAAACCTCCGGCAGAACCCGGCTCAGGACAGGCAGCCATCTGCCTCTGCTGTGTGGGGGGAAGAGGACAGAAAGACAACAGACAACAGGAACTGCTACTCCCGGCCAGGGAGACCTGCTGAGACAGGAGACATACATGTTAATGATGCAACACTGTTATGGGGGGGGGGGGGGGGGGGTAAAAGAAAGAGATAAAGAGAAAAAGAAAGAAGCTCAGTGTATCAGGAAATGTCCCTCAGCAGTCTAAACCTATAGCAGCATAACTAAGGGATGCTAACCATCCCTAGCTATAGGACTTATCAAAAAGATAAGTCTTCAGCCTAGTCTTAAAGGTGGGGAGGGTGTCTGCTTCCCTAACACTAACTGGGAGCTTATTCCATAAGAGAGGGGCCTGATAACCAAAGGCTCTGCCTCCTGCTCGGCTCTTTGAGACTCTAGGAACCACAAGTAAGCCTGCAGTCTGCGAACGAAGTACTCTGCTTGGCATATAAGGAACAATGAGGTCTTTGATATATAGTGGTGCCTGGTTGTGGAGGGCTTTATATGTAAGGAGAAGGATTTTAAATTCTATTCTAGATTCAACAGGCAGCCAATGAAGAGAGGCTAAAACTGGAGAAATATGATCTCTCCTGCTGGTTCTGGTCAGGACTCTGGCTGCAGAATTCTGGATCAGCTGAAGGGTTTTCAGGGCATATTTAGGACAGCCCAGTAATAGAGAGTTACAGTAATCTAGTCTCGAAGTAACAATAGCGTGAACCAGTTTTTCTGCATCTGTTACAGTGGCTGGAGGGAGGTGGACCCAAATGCAGGAGTCGGGGCGCCAGTCTACAGAACTCAGGTTTATTCCCAGGGCAGAGCAACAAAATGACAACTAACAGAATGACAATGAACCAACAAACACAACTGAAACCGAGGGGTATAAATACACAGAAAAACCAACCAAGAAACAGGTGAAGCAAATTAACTAAGTGAACGCAGGTGAACTCAATGACCGGGAAATCAATAAAGCTAAACAAAACAAGGAAACCAAACAGGAAATACTACCAAAATAAAACAGGAACCCAGAACCAAGGAAAAAGCAAACCACCACATCATAACAGTACCACATCATAACAGTACCCCCCCCTCAAGGGCCAGCCACCGGATGGCCCCAAAAATGTCCAGAGTCCCGAGACGGGCGGGAGGAGGGGGCCCGGAGGAGGGACCAGGGGAAAAAACAAAGTCCAGGGGCACAGGGCCGGGGAAAGAGTCCAAAGGGCCTAGCTCTGGAGGGCGGCCGGGAGGCCGAGACGACGAAGGCAGGCCAGGCTCTGGAGGACGGCCGGGAGGCCGAGACGACGAAGGCAGGCCAGGCTCTGGAGGACGGCCGGGAGGCCGAGACGACGAAGGCAGGCCAGGCTCTGGAGGACGGCCGGGAGGCCGAGACGACGAAGGCAGGCCAGGCTCTGGAGGACGGCCGGGAGGCCGAGACGACGAAGGCAGGCCAGGCTCTGGAGGACGGCCGGGAGGCCGAGACGACGGGGGCAGGCCAGGCTCTGGAGGACGGCCGGGAGGCCGAGACGACGGGGGCAGCCTCGGCTCTGGATCCCTCACGTTGGACACCGGAGGCAGAGGAGAAGGAGCGACCTCCTCGCCGGACACTGGAGACGGGGGAGAAGGAGCGACCTCCTCGTCGCACACTGGAGACGGGGGAGAAGGAGCGACCTCCTCGCCGCACACTGGAGACGGGGGAGAAGGAGCGACCTCCTCGCCGCACACTGGAGACGGGGGAGAAGGAGCGACCTCCTCGCCGCACACTGGAGACGGGGGAGAAGGAGCGACCTCCTCGCCGCACACTGGAGACGGGGGAGAAGGAGCGACCTCCTCGCCGCACACTGGAGACGGGGGAGAAGGAGCGACCTCCTCGCCGCACACTGGAGACGGGGGAGAAGGAGCGACCTCCTCGCCGCACACTGGAGACGGCGCTGGGGCCGGTGGAGGAGAATCCCAACCTGGGACCCCCTCGGGAACATGGAGCAAGGGAGGAGCGTCCCGTCCTGGGACCCCCTCGGGAACATGGAGCAAGGGAGGAGCGTCCCGTCCTGGGACCCCCTCGGGAACATGGAGCAAGGGAGGAGCGTCCCATCCTGGGACCCCCTCGGGAACATGGAGCAAGGGAGGAGCGTCCCGTCCTGGGACCCCCTCGGGAACATGGAGCAAGGGAGGAGCGTCCCGTCCTGGGACCCCCTCGGGAACATGGAGCAAGGGAGGAGCGTCCCGTCCTGGGACCCCCTCGGGAACATGGAGCAGGGGAGGAGCGTCCCGTCCTGGGACCCCCTCGGGAACATGGAGCAGGGGAGGAGCGTCCCGTCCTGGGACCCCCTCGGGAACATGGAGCAAGGGAGGAGCGTCCCGACCCGGGACCCCCTCGGGAACATGGAGCAGGGGAGGAGCGTCCCGTCCTGGGACCCCCTCGGGAACATGGAGCAGGGGAGGAGCGTCCCGTCCTGGGACCCCCTCGGGAACATGGAGCAAGGGAGGAGCGTCCCGACCCGGGACCCCCTCGGGAACATGGAGCAGGGGAGGAGCGTCCCGTCCTGGGACCCCCTCGGGAACATGGAGCAGGGGAGGAGCGTCCCGTCCTGGGACCCCCTCGGGAACATGGAGCAGGGGAGGAGCGTCCCGTCCTGGGACCCCCTCGGGAACATGGAACAAGGGAGGAGCGTCCCGTCCTGGGACCCCCTCGGGAACATGGAACAAGGGAGGAGCGTCCCGTCCTGGGACCCCCTCGGGAACATGGAGCAAGGAAGGTGGACGGGCTCTGGGCGCCGACGTGGGAGCCCGCAGCGCCGGACGGGCTCTGGGCGCCGGCATGGGAGCCCGCAGCGCCGGACGGGCTCTGGGCGCCGGCATGGGAGCCCGCAGCGCCGGACGGGCTCTGGGCGCCGGCATGGGAGCCCGCAGCGCCGGACGGGCTCTGGGCGCCGGCGTGGGAGCCCGCAGCGCCGGACGGGCTCTGGGCGCCGGCGTGGGAGCCCGCAGCGCCGGACGGGCTCTGGGCGCCGGCGTGGGAGCCCGCAGCGCCGGACGGGCTCTGGGCGCCGGCGTGGGAGCCCGCAGCGCCGGACGGGCTCTGGGCGCCGGCGTGGGAGCCCGCAGCGCCGGACGGGCTCTGGGCGCCGGCGTGGGAGCCCGCAGCGCCGGACGGGCTCTGGGCGCCGGCGTGGGATCCCGCAGCGCCGGAGACGTGGACCTGGGCGCCGGCGTGGGAGCCTGCAGCGCCGGAGACGTGGACCCGGGCGCCGGCGTGGGAGCCTGCAGCGCCGGAGACGTGGACCCGGGCGCTGGCGTGGGAGCCTGCAGCGCCGGAGACGTGGACCCGGGCGCTGGCGTGGGAGCCTGCAGCGCCGGAGACGTGGACCCGGGCGCTGGCGTGGGAGCCTGCAGCGCCGGACGGGTTCTGGGCGCTGGCGTGGTAGACCGTGGACCAGGCGGGGACACTGGATACGTGGACCGTGGAGCTGGTGGCTTGATAGCCAGTCTGGTTCCCCAGAACCGCGACTGGACCTCAGTGTCGACTGGTTCCGGTTCTTCGTCCAGCCCCAGCAGCATTCCCACCAGTTCGTCACTCGTCATGCTCACTGGGGGTTTTTGCTTACGGCGCCTGGAGTGTCTCTTTCGTCGCGAGGTCCAGAGGCTCGTAGGTCGGGAGGTGTTTGGCTGCCTCCCGACGAAGAAATTCAAAGAGAGTGATCATCTCCGCTGGGTCCTCGTTTGGTTGGTTCATTCTGTTACAGTGGCTGGAGGGAGGTGGACCCAAATGCAGGAGTCGGGGCGCCAGTCTACAGAACTCAGGTTTATTCGCAGGGCAGAGCAACAAAATGACAACTAACAGAATGACAATGAACCAACAAACACAACTGAAACCGAGGGGTATAAATACACAGAAAAACCAAACAAGAAACAGGTGAAGCAAATTAACTAAGTGAACGCAGGTGAACTCAATGACCGGGAAATCAATAAAGCTAAACAAAACAAGGAAACCAAACAGGAAATACTACCAAAATAAAACAGGAACCCAGAACCAAGGAAAAAGCAAACCACCACATCATAACAGTACCACATCATAACAGCATCATTCCCCCCACAGTTGTCATGAAGGTAAATCTGACATATTAAAGCTAAATTGGTTGTACCAGGCTGTAAACATGTTTATTCCTGCTGTAAACATGTTTATTTCTGCTGTCAACATGTTTATTCCTGCTGTAAACATGTTTATTTCTGCTGTCAACATGTTTATTCCTGCTGTAAACATGTTTATTCCTGCTGTAAACATGTCTATTTCTGCTGTCAACATCTTTATTCCTGCTGTAAACATGTTTATTTCTGCTGTCAACATCTTTATTCCTGCTGTAAACATGTTTATTTCTGCTGTAAACATGTTTATTCCTGCTGTAAACATGTTTATTTCTGCTGTAAACATGTTTATTCCTGCTGTAAACATGTTTATTTCTGCTGTCAACATGTTTATTCCTGCTGTAAACATGTTTATTCCTGCTGTAAACATGTTTATTTCTGCTGTAAACATGTTTATTCCTGCTGTAAACATGTTTATTTCTGCTGTAAACATGTTTATTCCTGCTGTAAACATGTTTATTTCTGCTGTAAACATGTTTATTCCTGCTGTAAACATGTTTATTCCTGCTGTAAACATGTTTATTCCTGCTGTAAACATGTTTATTTCTGCTGTAAACATGTTTATTCCTGCTGTAAACATGTTTATTTCTGCTGTAAACATGTTTATTCCTGCTGTAAACATGTTTATTCCAGCTGTAAACATGTTTATTTCTGCTGTAAACATGTTTATTTCTGCTGTAAACATGTTTATTCCTGCTGTAAACATGTTTATTTCTGCTGTAAACATGTTTATTCCTGCTGTAAACATGTTTATTTCAGCTGTGAAGTTGGTCTTTTTAACATTTGAGTCTATAGGGATTTGCTCTGTTTTGGAGCCCCTAGTGGATGAAGGGGGAACTGCAGTTTTTGGCACTTTATTCTACAGTCATTTAGCATGTACTTCTGCGTACACTTCACCGCCAGAGGTTGCTGCTTGGTGTGTACTCAGCCTGCAGTAGTGTCGGCCTGCCAGTCTGACAGGTCGACACTGCCTCAACAAAAATCAGCAGATTTATTTGTGTCACGCTCCATCAGGTGACACCTGTGATGAAGACAGAAGACTACCATCCACACATGTCAGCGAGACATGCTCAGACTGAGTGTCTTACAACAATAACTACAATCTGATGCTTGTCTTCTAACCCTGAATAGATACCAGGAGGTAGACATGTATGCTTTAAACATTTCGAGATATCACATGGTAATAATGGTAAATTTTCTCCCAAAAAATTGTTTAAAGCATCAAACAAAGACGTCATATTAAAGAAAATGGACATTTTTGTTACCGAATTTTCAACGTTTTGAGCCTTTTGAAAATCTGTCAGTAGATCATGAGCACCATGATGTTCATTTTGAATAAACGATACAGATAAATGGGTCATTTTTAACCTGTACTTGGCTTCTGGAGCGTGTTGGTTTATACTGGTGTGGAACTGATCTTTACTTCATTAATTATATCAAGATGCTAACAGAGTTATGTCAGAGACAAGACTGGTTAACAAGCCTTACACTGAGTCTGTTAGACTCAGTAGTGCTGTGTTGTGCACAGCGTGTCTGATTCAGCGTAGAAGACTGAGACGGTCTGCTGAAGTTAAACCTCAGCAAACACCTGAAATGGTCCGACGGCTAACAGTTCCTCCTGCTTTGATCAGAGCAACCTGCATCCTTAATGAGGCAGCAGCGGCGGCGGCGGTGACGGCAGCACGGCCGGCTGTCTCCCATGGATACGAGTGGCTCTAAATCAGTAAAATGAACAAGTCTTGCGCCGCAGGGGGCTTTTAAAACCCTGCCTCTCACCTTCCCAGCCGCCTCTACCGAATCCTGATGAATGAATGCAGAAGTTCAAACGCGGAAATGTCGAGGACTTTAAAGAGGAAGTTGATTCATGCAGTAATTAACGATACAAAAGCGATGACCTTGGTGCATTTTCCATGACGACTGAGCCTGTTGGAGCTTCTCTCATAAATCATCCCAGCAGTTATCTGTGATGCAGCAAATACGAGCACGCAGCTGTGGAGCAGATAAAAACTCCCACCGCATGCTGTTAGCACCGTATCCAGCAATGTGGAACCTGTCATTTAAACACAAAAAGTAATGCAATAAAGGCAAAGTGTCGCTTCATGCTCAGACTAACGGGTTGATGTGATGCAGATTCATCCAGGCAGGAAGCAGAACGGAACCACTGTGTGACGAAGACGCTCCAGCTTTGGACGCATTTGTTTAGTTTCTGCTTCTGTAAAACAATCTAAATCCCTGATCTGTGATGAGCGAGAAGAATAATTATTATTTCTTTTAATGGTTGTCTTTCAGCAGGCCTGGAATTTCAATGTTATAGGGACAAAACCACTTGGCCTTTCGTAATGTCAAAGGACACAAAGGTCAAATATCATCTAATGAAACAGATCAAAAGTTTGTAATTATTTCAGTTAAACACATAAAGAAGCTGTTCATGTTGTCTATTTTAGTGAAATCCTCTGGGGAAAAACTGGACGAGGATCCACGAATCCATTTCAGGTCGGAACATATTTAACTTTAAACCAATTTTAACTTTGTTTTAATATGTTGAAAAAGCATGGAAATGTGACTCTACGTTTTGCATATGTGAAACATAGGAGACATCATAAACAAATCCATCCACAGATATCCACACCACCGCGTTGTTAAGCACATTCGGTAGCATATCCAACCTTCAGGTGGCGGTGGCGTCCCTAATCCTGTCCAATCAGAATAACCTTCCATCTCACAACGTCACTTCCACAAATCACCAAACATGCCTCCAACGTGATCCGGTTAGGTAGGGGAAAATAATTGTCCCTAATCTCGTCCTTGGCCTTCGGTCGTCTACGTGGAGCGGTGCCGATTGCAGTGTAAAAACACACAAAGCACCTGGACAACAGATAACACAGTTCTGAGGACGTCCATGTTGTTGGAAACACAGTTTGCACATGTGATGTTGCAGATGGGGACGTTTTCAAACCTAAAACTCCGGTTATTTATACCCACATACTGAATTTACACATCTTTACCTTGGTTAGAGGGTTTTTAAAAATAGTTTTAATGCATAGATCTGCATTTTTGTGTGGACAACCGGCCAAATAGAAGAAAAAAGGCCTCCGTTTTGGGAGATCCTGCGATGTGCAGACAAGGCCTGAGACTGGAACTGTCATGGTTTGCTCCTGGCGGAGCAGGCTTCCTGGAGGTTCAGGTCTGGAGCGCTGATGGAAAACACCTGCAGCTCATCTGGGACTGGCTACTTAAGGACCTGCAGGAGCTCCATCTCCACCTGATTATCTCACAGTATCTGTGTGCCACCTTGCCTCACTCAACCCCCTAAAGATGCATCACGCTCGACCATCTCTGGGCACAGTGAGCCATATTTCCCAACTCATTTCCTCAGTCAGTAACTTCATTTTGGACTTTGCTTCTTCTCCTCCCACTGAGACACTTCCAGGACAGAACTACCATTTACATAACCATCCAAACTCAGTTCGTTCCTCCACTCTGGGTCCCACCTCATGTTGCAGTTTCCACCGCTGTGACAGGAACAAGTAGCAGGCGACGGAGGAGGCAGAAACTCTTCCTACATTACAGCGTGTTCCTCTGTGATCTACTGCAATATGTTACTTACATCGCGTTCAAGCTGAGACATAAACCAAAGATCAAAATGTCATTTTCTCAGCTTAGTTTGAAGAAATCTGAAAGCAGCTTGTAGAAAAAGTTTTTCTGTCTGAAAAGGCAAAAACGGCACAACTTTAATGTCCTAAAATGAATTCCAGGATTATTGTGTTTGCACCTCATTGTGGTCACTTTGAGTGGACAATAAACAGCAGAAAAGCCATAAAAAAAAAAAACATTTTTCCCAGTTTTTTATTACGTTCCATAGTAAATATGAGGAATATCCTTCCCGAAAATAGAGCTATATTATTGTTATGATGTAAATCTGTTCCATTTCTGGCCACAAAAAACCAATCAGAGAAGAGCTGGGCGCTTTGCTAATGATGGGAGGATTTGGAGGCTTTTAGCAGAATTGCTGCAGGAAGTGCTTCAGTTTGCTTCAGTAGTCTTCACAGCTAAAATCAGGTCAGGGCCAAACCAACCTGCTTGTATTAATGCTGCGCACACAAATGTAAACACAGCTCAGATCCTCACGTATGCTGAAATCCCAAAAAGTGAAGACAGATGGCACTAATTAGAGGGAATGATCCTCTAATTAAATCTCATTCTCTCTTAGGACCCTGTCCTGTTAAAACATTTATTGTGACACAAAATGTGAAGAAACTGATGGACTCTAGCGGCAGATTCAGCCTCGGCATGTTTTAGGGACTCCCATTGATCTTATGGGTGGGTGTCGGAGGCTGGCTACGATTTGTTTACTCATTAGAAGACTCTCTTTGCCTCATTGAACCACTGTAATTCAAACTGTACAGCTCCTCCACAGAGCCCTTTGTTGCCTGACGTTTCCTCGAAAGCAGATTTACTGGCTGGCATAATTAAAATGGCTGGCGTCACAGCGCAGCTCTGTATCCTGCTGCCCCATAAACGCTGGCAGCAGCATGACGGATGGGACGCCCCGACACGAAACCAAGTCAGCACCGTCAATCTCCCCAGCTGCAATGAAGCGGCATCGGGCGACGCGTGCACGCCACGTGGCTGATCTGCATCGATACGGCGGCACGGAGCAGATTTACAGCTGGAAGACATGCAGCCTGTCACTCGAACCATTGTTCGTGATTTTAATCTCACCTCGCAGAAAGCATGTGTGGTTTTTAAATGTTGTATGGAAACAGCCGCGCTGCAGCAGGATCAGATTTTATCAGAGCTAAATCTTAGATATTAGTTTCTCCTGCAAGACGAGTAAAGAGTTGGAGAGCAGATAACCCCGAGACGACCTGCACAGCACCTTCAGACGTCAGCCAGAACAGCCGAGTTGATGCAGCCAGATCAACACGAGATGCCATTTCGGTATCATATTTGCAGTTTTAACTATAATTATTAAGCTATGATTTTTATATTTTTTGACTGATTGAAAACATGATTAAATGTTTGAATGCGCTGAACCCTCAGAACACCAGTGTTGGGATAGCTACTTTCACTCGTTACTTCTGTAAATTGTAATGTGGTGGTGAGACTCATGTGTGTCATGTGACTCAGGTTGGCCCCTCCCTACTAATCAGCAGGTAGCTCTAAAAGAGGCCTGCTGATCTCTTCAGTCTGTTGGCTGATTCTGCGTTTGGTGGTGGTGACTGTGGCTGTCCTCTGTACTCCTCCTGGCTTGATTTTACTCTCAGGGTGGTGAGTAGAAACACAGGAACTTGAAATAAAAACTATTTTAGTGGTTTTACTAACTGTGTTTTCTGTTTATAGATCCACCTGCTGCTGTTTTCTTGGCATAATTTTATTGTAGCTTTTCTTTTGTTAATTAGTTTTGTTTGCTTCTTTTGCTTTAGTTAAGTTTGTAAGTTGACTTGGTTTCCTTTAGTTTGAACTGTTTTCTTTAGGCAGCTGGGAACCATTAGGTGGAGGGGCTAGGCACTCTTGGTTGGGGACCCTCACGTTTGGTTTGTTTTGATGCACTGGGCATATGAGGGCTCCACATCTTCTTCTTTGTTGTTCAGTTTATTTTTGGTAAGGCTTTACCACTCTGCCACATTCATGAAAGGACTCATTACAGCATTTGAACGGTAACGTCAATACTTTATTGTTTCTTAAGTTACCGTGTAAATCAGGGATCGGCAAGTAGATCTAAATGTTTGTCTCGCCTTTCCGGCTGGTATTTTTAAAGTGCAGCATTTCTTTGGTTTAGCAGCCATGCTGTCTCCTCTTCCAGGGGCGTCATTTATAAAGCTGTCGCAGAAAACCTGGCGTACGCCAAGTATAGTCAACTTTTGGGATTTATGAAAACACAACCTCGCAGTAAAATGTCCCTATCTCCACGCCAACTCTGACCCTGGTGTACGCACAAAACGGGGAACTGTGACGCCAAAGGCAGAAAATAAAACCAAAGATTTGAGACATTTGTTAATAATCAAATACAAACTTCCACACAGAGTGATGTACATTTACTGCATTTGCAAAGATTGGGAAAAAGCATACTTGATATTGTTCTTCCACCACGTAAAACATCAACCAGTAAAATCTGTTCTGAAACGAAGCAGTTCTACGTGTTACAAAAGCCAGATCACACCGTTAAGTCGAATAACTGTAATTAAAATGACGTGGTTGCCATGACAATGTGTTTAATGGTTAAAACAATAAGGTAGCTCATATTATGTTTCTGTCCTGTAGCTCTTACGGTGTTTTCTGAAGGCTAAGGAAGATCACAAAATGGATCAACTTAAATAAAATAATCCTGGAAACATCAGTAAGCTTCTCCACTGTCTGGCGTGGAGCAGCGTGATTTCCAGTGGTATTGCTCCTTTTTCTGCATCAAGTAACAGATTTCAAGCTGCAGGAAACGGACTAAACTGTCCATCTACGTATCCGTCTACTGTGTGGAGCATGAACCGACCTTAAAGGATGGATGAAGGCGCGGATAGGATTGGATTCGAGCCCATGGGTGTCCAGCTTCAGTCTTCGAGGGCCACAGTCTGCAGGTTTGTATGCCAGTTCCAACGCACCTGACTCAAATAAATCAGTGACTGTGCAGAACTTCATTGTCTGTTGGGTCCGATTAACATAAGTCAGGTGTGTCGGAACAGGGACACATCAAAAACCTGCAGGACATCAGTTCTCGAGGACCAATTTTAGACACCTCTAGGTCCCAGATTGGTTGGCCATGATAAGGCACACTCTCAAAAATAGAGGTACAAGATAAGGACATTTCTGTACCTATAGGTACATTTTAAAGAAATGTTCTCTCAAAAGTACAATACTGGTCTTTAAGAGACCAGAAGCACACCTTCAGAGTATGAAAAAGGGTTCAAAGTGACATAAAGTGCTAATTTGTACCATTTTGACCATAAGGGTACCTGCAGCATTGAAAAATGTAATGTTAATGGCTGTAATGTTACAAACTAGAGCAGAGTTGAGTGATGACAGTAGTACTACTTAACAGTCATTTACTACAGCAGACAATGAAGGTCAGATGCTGCAAACTAAGTGTATGGCTGGTCAGTATTTTGAGTTTTTGAAAATTATTTCTAGATTAAAGATAAGATAATATTGCTAAATTGCATGGACCAGGCCTAATGCTGGGAAAACATAACTTGATAAGGTGAGGTTGAACTTGATAAGGTACAAAAATAGACCAGAACTGAAGGGTACAGAAATGTCTCTCAAAAGAGTACACCCCCAGCGACAAGCATTTGTACCTTTTTAGGTACAAGCTGGTACCTCTATTTTTGAGTGTGCAGTATCGACTGACAACAAGGACCCTTGGGAATCTAATAGAGGTGGGGGTGGGAAGAGATGGGTTCTTTAAGGGTTAGTGTGGAGGAAGCATGAGTGAGATTTAATGATGGCGAACGGACAGCAGTGAACACAACTCGGGGTGAATTTGACAGGAAAATGGAAGTGATGGAAGTAAAAGTGGTAACAAGTGAACAAAGGGCAGGTATGAGGAAAGATGACTTCTTTATTTAACTTTAATTCCTGGTTGAGCCTGAAGGGCATAAACACCAGAGACCAGTGCTACCAGTTTCATGTACAAGCTGAGTCGCAACACTTTGCTCCAGCTGCTTATTTTCCCATTTCTTTGCCATGCGGTTTGCCTTCATCTGTTTGACAAATCAGCCACCTGCTCGCTGGCTCCGACACAGGTTGACTCCATCTAGAAAAAAATGTATGTGAGCAGAGGCAACAGACTGAGAAAGTAAACAGATTGCAGGAGATGATGGCAGAAATATGGGATTCCTAACTAACAAAGAGCGACCACGTCTGCCGCCATGGTCCACAAACTGACCTTCACAATTCAGCTCTGTCTACCCATCAGCTGGAGAGCCAGCAGTTAATGAACCTTAACATGATTGATTTTTACTTGAACACCTTTTCATTGTCTTCCCCCTGTGAGGTTGGTCAGGATCAGATCCAGTCATGGATGTCAGATAATCCATTTTCAGGGACAGGACAGTGTCTGTCCTCTGCAGAAAAACAAATAAACTTACGCTGATAAGGAATAATGGAAATCATGAGAATCTCTCGTTCCACCTCATGATGAGAATCTCCCGTTCCACCTCATCACCACGAGAATCTCCCGTTCCACCTCATCACCATGAACATCTCTCGTTCCACCTCATGATGAGAATCTCCCGTTCCACCTCATCACCACGAGAATCTCCCGTTCCACCTCATGATGAGAATCTCCCGTTCCACCACATCACCATGAGAATCTCCTGTTCCACCACATTATCATGAGAATCTCCCGTTCCACCTCATCACTATGAGAATCTCCCGTTCCACCACATCATAAGAATCTCCCGTTCCACCTCCTCCTCATGAGAATCTCCCGTTCCACCTCATCACCATGAGAATCTCCTGTTCCACCTCATCATGAGAATCTCCCGTTCCACCTCATCATGATGAGAATCTCCCATTCCACATCATGATGAGAATCTCCCGTTCCACCACATCATCATGAGAATCTCCTGTTCCACCACATTATCATGAGAATCTCCCGTTCCACCTCATCACTATGAGAATCTCCCGTTCCACCACATCATAAGAATCTCCCGTTCCACCTCCTCCTCATGAGAATCTCCCGTTCCACCTCATCACCATGAGAATCTCCTGTTCCACCTCATCATGAGAATCTCCCGTTCCACCTCATCATGATGAGAATCTCCCATTCCACATCATGATGAGAATCTCCCGTTCCACCACATCATCATGAGAATCTCCTGTTCCACCTCATCACCATGAGAATCTCCCGTTCCACCTCTGCCTGATGAGAATCTCCCGTTCCACCTCTGCCTGATGAGAATCTCCCGTTCCACCACATCATCATGAGAATCTCCCGTTCCACCACATCATCATGAGAATCTCCCGTTCCACCACATCCCCATGAGAATCTCTCGTTCCACCTCATCCCCATGAGAATCTCTCGTTCCACCTCATCCCTATGAGAATCTCCTGTTCCACCACATCATCATGAGAATCTCCCGTTCCACCTCATCCCTATGAGAATCTCCCGTTCCACCTCCTCCTGATGAGAATCTCCCATTCCACCTCATCACCATGAGAATCTCCCTTTCCACATCCTGATGAGAATCTCCCGTTCCACCTCATCATGATGAGAATCTCCCGTTCCACCTCATCATGATGAGAATCTCCCGTTCCACATCATGATGAGAATGTCCCGTTCCACCACATCATCATGAGAATCTCCCGTTCCACCTCTGCCTGATGAGAATCTCCCGTTCCACCACATCATCATGAGAATCTCCCGTTCCACATCATGATGAGAATGTCCCGTTCCACCACATTATCATGAGAATCTCCCGTTCCACCACATCATCATGAGAATCTCCTGTTCCACCTCATCACCATGAGAATCTCCCGTTCCACCTCTGCCTGATGAGAATCTCCCGTTCCACCACATCATCATGAGAATCTCCCGTTCCACATCATGATGAGAATCTCCCGTTCCACCACATCATCATGAGAATCTCCCGTTCCACATCATCATGAGAATCTCCCGTTCCACCACATCCCCATGAGAATCTCTCGTTCCACCTCATCCCTATGAGAATCTCCTGTTCCACCACATCATCATGAGAATCTCCCGTTCCACCTCATCCCTATGAGAATCTCCCGTTCCACCTCCTCCTGATGAGAATCTCCCATTCCACCTCATCACCATGAGAATCTCCCTTTCCACATCCTGATGAGAATCTCCCGTTCCACCTCATCATGATGAGAATCTCCCGTTCCACCTCATCATGATGAGAATCTCCCGTTCCACATCATGATGAGAATGTCCCGTTCCACCACATCATCATGAGAATCTCCCGTTCCACCTCTGCCTGATGAGAATCTCCCGTTCCACCACATCATCATGAGAATCTCCCGTTCCACATCATGATGAGAATGTCCCGTTCCACCACATTATCATGAGAATCTCCCGTTCCACCACATCATCATGAGAATCTCCTGTTCCACCTCATCACCATGAGAATCTCCCGTTCCACCTCTGCCTGATGAGAATCTCCCGTTCCACCACATCATCATGAGAATCTCCCGTTCCACATCATGATGAGAATCTCCCGTTCCACCACATCATCATGAGAATCTCCCGTTCCACATCATGATGAGAATGTCCCGTTCCACCACATCCCCATGAGAATCTCTCATTCCACCTCATCCTGATGAGAATCTCCCGTTCCACCTCATCCTGATGAGAATCTCCCGTTCCACATCATGATGAGAATCTCCTGTTCCACATCATGATGAGAATCTCCTGTTCCACCACATCATGATGAGAATCTCCTGTTCCACATCATGATGAGAATCTCCTGTTCCACCACATCATGATGAGAATTTCCTGTTCCACCACATCACCATGAGAATTTCCTGTTCCACCACATTATCATGAGAATCTCCCATTCCACCTCATCCTGATGAGAATCTCCCGTTCCACCTCATCCTGATGAGAATCTCCCGTTCCACCTCATTACCATGAGAATCTCCCGTTCCACCACATCACCATGAGAATCTCCCATTCCACCTTATCATGATGAGAATCTCCCGTTCCACCACATCATCATGAGAATCTCCCGTTCCACCTCCTCCTGATGAGAATCTCCCATTCCACCTCATCACCATGAGAATCTCCCGTTTCTCATCATAATGTTCCACCTCATCACCATGAGAATCTCCCGTTCCACCTCTGCCTGATGAGAATCTCCCGTTCCACATCATGATGAGAATCTCCCGTTCCACCACATCATCATGAGAATCTCCCGTTCCACCTCATCATGATGAGAATCTCCCGTTCCACCTCATCCACATGAGAATCTCCCGTTCCACCTCATCCCCATGAGAATCTCTCGTTCCACCTCATGATGAGAATCTCCTGTTCCACCACATCATCATGAGAATCTCCCGTTCCACCACATCATCATGAGAATCTCCCGTTCCACCACATCACCATGAGAATCTCCCGTTCCACCTTATCATGATGAGAATCTCCCGTTCCACCACATCATCATGAGAATCTCCCGTTCCACCGCCTCCTGATAAGAATCTCCCATTCCACCTCATCACCATGAGAATCTCCCTTTCCACATCCTGATGAGAATCTCTCGTTCCACCTCATCATGATGAGAATCTCCCGTTCCACCTCATCCCTATGAGAATCTCCCGTTCCACCTCATCATGATGAGAATCTCCCGTTCCACCTCATCATGATGAGAATCTCCTGTTCCACCTCATCCCCATGATAATCTCCCGTTCCACCTCATCCCCATGAGAATCTCCCGTTCCACCACATCATCATGAGAATCTCCCGTTCCACCTCCTCCTGATGAGAATCTCCCATTCCACCTCATCACCATGAGAATCTCCCTTTCCACATCCTGATTAGAATCTCCCGTTCCACCTCATCATGATGAGAATCTCCCGTTCCACCTCATCCCCATGAGAATCTCCCGTTCCACCTCATCATAATAAGAATCTCCCGTTCCACCTCCTCCTGATGAGAATCTCCCGTTCCACCTCATCACCATGAGAATCTCCTGTTCCACCTCATCATGTGAATCTCCCGTTCCACCACATCACCATGAGGATCTCCCGTTCCACCTCATGATGAGAATCTCCCGTTCCACCACATCATCATGAGAATCTCCCGTTCCACCACATCATCATGAGAATCTCCCGTTCCACCACATCATCATGAGAATCTCCCATTCCACCTCATCCTGATGAGAATCTCCCGTTCCACCTCATTATGATGAGAATCTCCCGTTCCACCTCATCACCATGAGAATCTCCCGTTCCACCTCATCACCATGAGAATCTCCCGTTCCACCTCATCACCATGAGAATCTCCCGTTACACATCATCACCATGAGAATCTCCCGTTCCACCTCATCCTGATGAGAATCTCCTGTTCCACATCATGAGAATCTCCCGTTCCACCACATCACCATGAGGATCTCCCGTTCCACCTCATCCTGATGAGAATCTCCCGTTCCACCTCATGATTAGAATCTCCCGTTCCACCACATCATCATGAGAATCTCCCGTTCCACCTCCTCCTGATGAGAATCTCCCGTTCCACCTCATCACCATGAGAATCTCCTGTTCCACCTCATCATGAGAATCTCCCGTTCCACCTCATCATGATGAGAATCTCCCGTTCCACATCATGATGAGAATGTCCCGTTCCACCACATCATCATGAGAATCTCCTGTTCCACCTCATCACCATGAGAATCTCCCGTTCCACCTCTGCCTGATGAGAATCTCCCGTTCCACTACATCATCATGAGAATCTCCCGTTCCACATCATGATGAGAATCTCCCGTTCCACCACATCATCATGAGAATCTCCCGTTCCACCACATCCCCATGAGAATCTCTCGTTCCACCTCATGATGAGAATCTCCTGTTCCACCACATCATCATGAGAATCTCCCGTTCCACCTCATCCTGATGAGAATCTCCCGTTCCACATCATGATGAGAATCTCCCGTTCCACCACATCGTCATGAGAATCTCCTGTTCCACGTCATCACCATGAGAATCTCCCGTTCCACCTCATCCTGATGAGAATCTCCCGTTCCACCACATCCTGATGAGAATCTCCCGTTCCACCTCATGATGAGAATCTCCCGTTCCACCACATCATCATGAGAATCTCCCGTTCCACCTCGTCACCATGAGAATCTCCCGTTCCACCTCATCCTGATGAGAATCTCCCGTTCCACGTCATGATGAGAATCTCCCGTTCCACCACATCATGATGAGAATCTCCCGTTCCACCTGATCACCATGAGAATCTCCCGTTCCACCTCATGATGAGAATCTCCCGTTCCACCACATCATCATAAGAATCTCCCGTTCCACCTCATCCTGATGAGAATCTCCCGTTCCACCTCATCCTGATGAGAATCTCCTGTTCCACATCATGAGAATCTCCCGTTCCACCACATCACCATGAGGATCTCCCGTTCCACCTCATCCTGATGAGAATCTCCCGTTCCACCTCATCACCATGAGAATCTCCCGTTCCACCTCATGATGAGAATCTCCCGTTCCACCACATCATCATGAGAATCTCCCGTTCCACCACATCATGATGAGAATCTCCCATTCCACCTCATCCTGATGAGAATCTCCCGTTCCACCTCATTATGATGAGAATCTCCCGTTCCACATCATGATGAGAATGTCCCGTTCCACCACATCATCATGAGAATGTCCCGTTCCACCACATCATCATGAGAATCTCCCGTTCCACCTCATCATGATGAGAATCTCCCGTTCCACCTCATCATGATGAGAATGTCCCGTTCCACCACATCATGATGAGAATCTCCTGTTCCACCTCATCACCATGAGAATCTCCCGTTCCACCTCTGCCTGATGAGAATCTCCCGTTCCACATCATCATGAGAATCTCCCGTTCCACCTCATCATGATGAGAATCTCCCGTTCCACCTCATCCCCATGAGAATCTCCCGTTCCACCTCATCCCCATGAGAATCTCTCGTTCCACCTCATGATGAGAATGTCCTGTTCCACCACATCATGAGAATCTCCCGTTCCACCACATCACCATGAGGATCTCCCGTTCCACCTCATCCTGATGAGAATCTCCCGTTCCACCTCATGATGAGAATCTCCCGTTCCACCACATCATCATGAGAATCTCCTGTTCCACCTCATCCCCATGAGAATCTCCCGTTCCACCTCATCCCCATGAGAATCTCCCGTTCCACCACATCATCATGAGAATCTCCCGTTCCACCTCCTCCTGATGAGAATCTCCCATTCCACCTCATCACCATGAGAATCTCCCTTTCCACATCCTGATGAGAATCTCCCGTTCCACCTCATCATGATGAGAATCTCCCGTTCCACCTCATCCCCATGAGAATCTCCCGTTCCACCTCATCATCATAAGAATCTCCCGTTCCACCTCCTCCTGATGAGAATCTCCCGTTCCACCTCATCACCATGAGAATCTCCTGTTCCACCTCATCATGAGAATCTCCTGTTCCACCACATCACCATGAGGATCTCCCGTTCCACCTCATCCTGATGAGAATCTCCCGTTCCACCTCCGACCATGAGAATCTCCCGTTCCACCTCATGATGAGAATCTCCCGTTCCACCACATCATCATGAGAATCTCCCGTTCCACCACATCATCATGAGAATCTCCCATTCCACCTCATCCTGATGAGAATCTCCCGTTCCACCTCATTATGATGAGAATCTCCCGTTCCACCTCATTATGATGAGAATCTCCCGTTACACCTCATCACCATGAGAATCTCCCGTTACACCTCATCACCATGAGAATCTCCCGTTACACATCATCACCATGAGAATCTCCCGTTACACATCATCACCATGAGAATCTCCCGTTACACATCATCACCATGAGAATCTCCTGTTCCACATCATGAGAATCTCCCGTTCCACCACATCACCATGAGGATCTCCCGTTCCACCTCATCCTGATGAGAATCTCCCGTTCCACCTCATGATGAGAATCTCCCGTTCCACCACATCATCATGAGAATCTCCCGTTCCACCTCCTCCTGATGAGAATCTCCCGTTCCACCTCATCACCATGAGAATCTCCTGTTCCACCTCATCATGAGAATCTCCCGTTCCACCTCATCATGATGAGAATCTCCCGTTCCACATCATGATGAGAATGTCCCGTTCCACCTCATCACCATGAGAATCTCCTGTTCCACCTCATCACCATGAGAATCTCCCGTTCCACCTCTGCCTGATGAGAATCTCCCGTTCCACTACATCATCATGAGAATCTCCCGTTCCACATCATAATGAGAATCTCCCGTTCCACCACATCATCATGAGAATCTCCCGTTCCACTACATCATCATGAGAATCTCCCGTTCCACATCATGATGAGAATCTCCCGTTCCACCACATCATCATGAGAATCTCTCGTTCCACCTCATGATGAGAATCTCCTGTTCCACCACATCATCATGAGAATCTCCCGTTCCACCTCATCCTGATGAGAATCTCCCGTTCCACATCATGATGAGAATCTCCCGTTCCACCACATCGTCATGAGAATCTCCGGTTCCACGTCATCACCATGAGAATCTCCCGTTCCACCTCATCCTGATGAGAATCTCCCGTTCCACCTCATCCTGATGAGAATCTCCCGTTCCACCTCATCCTGATGAGAATCTCCCGTTACACCTCATCACCATGAGAATCTCCCGTTCCACCTCGTCACCATGAGAATCTCCCATTCCACGTCATCCTGATGAGAATCTCCCGTTCCACGTCATGATGAGAATCTCCCGTTCCACCACATCATGATGAGAATCTCCCGTTCCACCTGATCACCATGAGAATCTCCCGTTCCACCTCATGATGAGAATCTCCCGTTCCACCACATCATCATAAGAATCTCCCGTTCCACCTCATCCTGATGAGAATCTCCCGTTCCACCTCATCACCATGAGAATCTCCTTTTCCACATCATGAGAATCTCCCGTTCCACCACATCACCATGAGGATCTCCCGTTCCACCTCATCCTGATGAGAATCTCCCGTTCCACCTCATCACCATGAGAATCTCCCGTTCCACCTCATCACCATGAGAATCTCCCGTTCCACCTCATCACCATGAGAATCTCCCGTTCCACCACATCATCATGAGAATCTCCCGTTCCACCACATCATCATGAGAATCTCCCGTTCCACCTCATCCCCATGAGAATCTCCCGTTACACATCATCACCATGAGAATCTCCCGTTACACATCATCACCATGAGAATCTCCCGTTACACATCATCACCATGAGAATCTCCCGTTACACATCATCACCATGAGAATCTCCTGTTCCACATCATGAGAATCTCCCGTTCCACCACACCACCATGAGGATCTCCCGTTCCACCTCATGATGAGAATCTCCCGTTCCACCACATCATCATGAGAATCTCCCGTTCCACCTCATCACCATGAGAATCTCCCGTTCCACCTCATCCTGATGAGAATCTCCCGTTCCACCTCATCCTGATGAGAATCTCCCGTTCCACATCATGATGAGAATCTCCCGTTCCACCACATCGTCATGAGAATCTCCTGTTCCACGTCATCACCATGAGAATCTCCCGTTCCACCACATCACCATGAGAATTTCCCGTTCCACCTCATCACCATCAGAATCTCCCGTTCCACCTCATGATGAGAATCTCCCGTTCCACCACATCATCATGAGAATCTCCCGTTCCACCACATCATATGAGAATCTCCCATTCCACCTCATCCTGATGAGAATCTCCCGTTCCACCTCATTATGATGAGAATCTCCCGTTCCACATCATGATGAGAATGTCCCGTTCCACCACATCATCATGAGAATGTCCCGTTCCACCACATCATCATGAGAATCTCCCGTTCCACCTCATCATGATGAGAATCTCCCGTTCCACCTCATCATCATGAGAATGTCCCGTTCCACCACATCATGATGAGAATCTCCTGTTCCACCTCATCACCATGAGAATCTCCCGTTCCACCTCTGCCTGATGAGAATCTCCCGTTCCACATCATCATGAGAATCTCCCGTTCCACCTCATCATGATGAGAATCTCCCGTTCCACCTCATCCCCATGAGAATCTCCCGTTCCACCTCATCCCCATGAGAATCTCTCGTTCCACCTCATGATGAGAATCTCCTGTTCCACCACATCATGAGAATCTCCCGTTCCACCACATCACCATGAGGATCTCCCGTTCCACCTCATCCTGATGAGAATCTCCCGTTCCACCTCATGATGAGAATCTCCCGTTCCACCACATCATCATGAGAATCTCCTGTTCCACCTCATCCCCATGAGAATCTCCCGTTCCACCTCATCCCCATGAGAATCTCCCGTTCCACCACATCATCATGAGAATCTCCCGTTCCACCTCCTCCTGATGAGAATCTCCCATTCCACCTCATCACCATGAGAATCTCCCTTTCCACATCCTGATGAGAATCTCCCGTTCCACCTCATCATGATGAGAATCTCCCGTTCCACCTCATCCCCATGAGAATCTCCCGTTCCACCTCATCATCATAAGAATCTCCCGTTCCACCTCCTCCTGATGAGAATCTCCCGTTCCACCTCATCACCATGAGAATCTCCTGTTCCACCTCATCATGAGAATCTCCTGTTCCACCACATCACCATGAGGATCTCCCGTTCCACCTCATCCTGATGAGAATCTCCCGTTCCACCTCCGACCATGAGAATCTCCCGTTCCACCTCATGATGAGAATCTCCCGTTCCACCACATCATCATGAGAATCTCCCGTTCCACCACATCATCATGAGAATCTCCCGTTCCACCTCATCCTGATGAGAATCTCCCGTTCCACCTCATTATGATGAGAATCTCCCGTTCCACCTCATTATGATGAGAATCTCCCGTTCCACCTCATCACCATGAGAATCTCCCGTTCCACCTCATCACCATGAGAATCTCCCGTTCCACCTCGTCACCATGAGAATCTCCCGTTACACCTCATCACCATGAGAATCTCCCGTTACACATCATCACCATGAGAATCTCCCGTTACACATCATCACCATGAGAATCTCCTGTTCCACATCATGAGAATCTCCCGTTCCACCACATCACCATGAGGATCTCCCGTTCCACCTCATCCTGATGAGAATCTCCCGTTCCACCTCATGATGAGAATCTCCCGTTCCACCACATCATCATGAGAATCTCCCGTTCCACCTCCTCCTGATGAGAATCTCCCGTTCCACCTCATCACCATGAGAATCTCCCGTTCCACCTCATCACCATGAGAATCTCCTGTTCCACCTCATCATGAGAATCTCCCGTTCCACCTCATCATGATGAGAATCTCCCGTTCCACATCATGATGAGAATGTCCCGTTCCACCACATCATCATGAGAATCTCCTGTTCCACCTCATCACCATGAGAATCTCCCGTTCCACCTCTGCCTGATGAGAATCTCCCGTTCCACTACATCATCATGAGAATCTCCCGTTCCACATCATGATGAGAATCTCCCGTTCCACCACATCATCATGAGAATCTCCCATTCCACTACATCATCATGAGAATCTCCCGTTCCACATCATGATGAGAATCTCCCGTTCCACCACATCATCATGAGAATCTCTCGTTCCACCTCATGATGAGAATCTCCTGTTCCACCACATCATCATGAGAATCTCCCGTTCCACCTCATCCTGATGAGAATCTCCCGTTCCACATCATGATGAGAATCTCCCGTTCCACCACATCGTCATGAGAATCTCCGGTTCCACGTCATCACCATGAGAATCTCCCGTTCCACCTCATCCTGATGAGAATCTCCCGTTCCACCTCATCCTGATGAGAATCTCCCGTTCCACCTCATCCTGATGAGAATCTCCCGTTACACCTCATCACCATGAGAATCTCCCGTTCCACCTCGTCACCATGAGAATCTCCCATTCCACGTCATCCTGATGAGAATCTCCCGTTCCACGTCATGATGAGAATCTCCCGTTCCACCACATCATGATGAGAATCTCCCGTTCCACCTGATCACCATGAGAATCTCCCGTTCCACCTCATGATGAGAATCTCCCGTTCCACCACATCATCATAAGAATCTCCCGTTCCACCTCATCCTGATGAGAATCTCCCGTTCCACCTCATCCTGATGAGAATCTCCCGTTCCACCTCATCACCATGAGAATCTCCCGTTCCACCTCATCACCATGAAAATCTCCCGTTCCACCACATCATCATGAGAATCTCCCGTTCCACCACATCATCATGAGAATCTCCCGTTCCACCTCATCACCATGAGAATCTCCCGTTACACATCATCACCATGAGAATCTCCCGTTACACATCATCACCATGAGAATCTCCCGTTACACATCATCACCATGAGAATCTCCCGTTCCACCTCATCCTGATGAGAATCTCCTGTTCCACATCATGAGAATCTCCCGTTCCACCACACCACCATGAGGATCTCCCGTTCCACCTCATGATGAGAATCTCCCGTTCCACCACATCATCATGAGAATCTCCCGTTCCACCACATCATCATGAGAATCTCCCGTTCCACCACATCATCATGAGAATCTCCCGTTCCACCTCATCCTGATGAGAATCTCCCGTTCCACCTCATCCTGATGAGAATCTCCCGTTCCACCTCATCCTGATGAGAATCTCCCGTTCCACATCATGATGAGAATCTCCCGTTCCACCACATCGTCATGAGAATCTCCTGTTCCACGTCATCACCATGAGAATCTCCCGTTCCACCACATCACCATGAGAATTTCCCGTTCCACGTCATCACCGTGAGAACCTCCCGTTCCACCACATCATAATGAGAATCTCCCGTTCCACATCATGATGAGAATCTCCCGTTCCACCACATCATCATGAGAATCTCCTTTTCCATCTCATCACCATGAGAATCTCCCGTTCCACCACATTATCATGAGAATCTCCCGTTCCACCTCATCACCATGAGAATCTTCCGTTCCACCTCATCCTGATGAGAATCTCGTGTTCCACCACATCACCATGAGAATCTCCCGTTCCACCTCATCCTGATGAGAATCTCCCGTTCCACCTCATCCTGATGAGAATCTCCCGTTACACCTCATCACCATGAGAATCTCCCGTTACACCTCATCACCATGAGAATCTCCCGTTCCACCACATCATCATAAGAATCTCCCGTTCCACCTCCTCCTGATGAGAATCTCCCGTTACACATCATCACCATGAGAATCTCCCGTTACACATCATCACCATGAGAATCTCCCGTTCCACCTCAACACCATGAGAATTTCCCGTTCCACATCATGATGAGAATCTCCCGTTCCACCACATCATCATGAGAATCTCCGGTTCCACCTCATTACCATGAAAACTTCCCATTCCACGTCATCACAATGAGAATCTCCCGTTCCACATCATGATGAGAATCTCCCGTTCCACCTCATCACCATGAGAATCTCCCGTTCCACCTCATCACCATGAGAATCTCCCGTTCCACCACATTATCATGAGAATCTCCCGTTCCACCTCATCACCATGAGAATCTCCCGTTCCACCTCATCCTGATGAGAATCTCCCTTTCAACCACATCCTAAAGCTGCTCTGCTGGATGTAGATCTGGTGACTGTGGAGGCCGTTGGAGGACCGTGAACTCATCGTCATGGTGGAGATGATGTGAGCTTTGTGACATGGTGCATCATCTTGCTGGAAGTTTCCATCAGAAGATGCTTCACTGTGCTCAGAAAGGGATGGACATGGTCAGCAGCAGGACTCAGGTAGGCTGTGCTGGTTAAACCATGTCATGTTGGTACTAATGGGACCAAACTGGGACCAGAAAACCACCCCCCACCATTCCAGCAGCAGCAGCCTGAAGCGTTGATCCTGACGGCAGGATGGATCCATGTTGTCATGATGTTTCCAGCAGATTCTGATCCTACCATGTGAATGTGGAGCTGAACTGGAGACTCATCAGACCAGCAACGTTTCTCCATCTTCTATTGTCCAGTTCTGGTGAGTCTGTGTGAATTGTAGCCTCAGTTTCCTGTTCTTACTGACAGGAGGGAACCCGCTGTGGTCTTCTGCTGCTGGAGACCATCTGCTTCCAGGCTGGACGGGTTGTGTGTTCAGAGATGTTCTGGTTGGAACCAGTTGTCTTTCTATCATCTCCAACCAGTCTGTCCAGTCTCCTCTGACAACTGGATATGTCTTCATTTGCAGGGAATTCTCTGTAAACATTAGCGATGGTTGTGTGTATAAATCCCAGTAGATCGATAGTTTCTGAACTTCAGATAAGCTGTGAGAAACAGTGCAATGTTTAAAACACAATGACATCACTTCATAACCATCAGCAAAGCTGGCTCATGACATCACCGACGGTACTGAAGCTATGATCGGTTCTGTTTTCGGCTTTTTCTCCAGACATGGTGTCACGCTTGGTTTTTAACAATGGAGCTCTACAGGTTCAGTTCCAGCCAGGATACGGGCTGAGTGACGGGGTTAAGAGACACTTCCAAACACAGCATGTGACAGAGTCTTACTTTATATTTTAATCCTTCTCCAAACATTCCTTTATTCAGCTTCAATCTGAGCTCAGATCTGATCAGCTTGATCTGGTTTCTCATGGTCTGCAGTTTGATTTGTCTTCTTCTGTTCAATGGCCTTGTTTCAGTCACTGGATGTGTTCTGTCGTCTCCTAATGCCCCCAGATTGCCATTTCACAACCTGTTCCTTGTTATTCATTTACTCACCTGCATCCTCTCACCTCATTATCTCCACTAGTATTTATCCTCCTCGCTGCTGTGCACGCTCTGCTTCTGGTCATGTTTAAGCTTATTTTATCATGCTGTTAGGTTTTGGATCCAGACCCTGCCGCAGCATTACTTCATGTTAGCTTATGTGATAGTTGGAGCAGTTTTTACTTATCAATAAAAGTTTGAGTAAAGCTAATTAAGTATGTCTGAAGCCTATGGTGGCCCTGAAGTGCGAACCAAAACAAAAAACACAAACTACAAAACAAAAAAAAGCAACAACAAATTAAGAAACAGCAAATATTTAAAAATTTTGTGTTTTTTAGAATGTTTTTGTAGTGCTAATTTAATTGTTTTTTAATTTGTCATTGTGTTTTTTTTTTTTAAATTTTGTTGTCATTTTTAATTTGTTGCTGTTTTTTAATTTTGTGTTGCGTTTTTTGTTTTGTAATTGTGGTTTGCACTTCAGGGCCACCGTATAAGCCCTCTCTTTTTCACTTTTAAAAAACCAGTTTAAAATTAAAAAAAAAAAAAACAACATAAGTTTTATCATTATTAACCCGAAAATTTATAATAAAATGCAAAAAGTTTATCCTCCGCCGTGCGCTCTGAGGTCAGCTTATGGTCCCGAAAACGAGGCTTAAAACTCGGGGGGACGAGGCCTTTCTGTGATCTTAAGACTCACTTTATTCTCTGGCTTTTAACACCACGTGAGTTGTGTGGTCCTCTGTGTCCTTTTATTTTATTTCATTTTATTTATTGGTTTTTACCTATTTATTAGGATTGATTTTCAGCTTATTACTTTGTATTTATTGATATTTCTGTATTCTAACATTGTTTTTGGTTTATTCTGTGCAGCATATTGGAAACTGTTTACGATTATAAAATGTGTTATGAAAAAATAAAGTGAATTGGATTGGAAAAAGAAACTATTTTTCCCCCCAGTGTGAATGCTGAATAGTTCTACGACATGACAAACTCCATCACAGATCTCATAGTTCCAAACGGAGCCCGTTGCTCTCAGACCGCAGGTTCTACTTGTGGTTCCAGCGTCTCAGAGGACGATGGGAGGTAGAGCCTTCGGCTGTCGGGTTCCTCTCTAATGGAACCAGCAGTAGCTTCCCTGATACCATCTAATCAGAATAAAACTTCCATCTCACAACGTCATATACACAAAACATGCCTCCAATGTGATCCGGTTAGGTAGGGGAAACTAATTGTCCTTAATCTCGTCCTTTGCCTTCAGTTGCCTGCGTGGAGCGTTGCTGACTGCAGTGTAAAACCGGGACAACAGATAACACATTTCTTAGGACGTCCATGCTGTTGGAAACATGTGACAGTGTTTTTGTTACAGACGGTGACGTTTCAAAACTTAAAACTCCAATTATATTTGTCCACATGCAGTATTCACACATCTTCACTTTGGTCGGATGTTTTTTATAACATAATTTTAGATAAATCTGTGTTTTTGTGTGGACGATGGGCCAAATTGGAGAAAAATGCTTCTGTTTTGTGAGATTCCTGCTGCGTGCAGACAAGGCCTGAGGTCGGTCCAGGAGGAAGGCTACCCTCCCTGATCAGGTTTCTTCTGGAGCTTTTTCCTTCCCACCGTCGCCCCATGCAGCTCAGGGTGGAGGATTGGATTAGGGCTCGACCGATATGGATTTTTTGATACCGATACAATTTAGCGCAGGCCAACAGCCGATATAATGGCCGATAAATCCATCCACCAGAAAAAAATTAAAAATTATTAATCAAAGCTAAAACACGACATTCTAAGCTCATTCTTAAACTCATGTCTACCTGTTAGACACCATGAACTATCTGAATTATTCATTGATCTAAATGAATGTAAATCCGGTTTTCTTATTCCACAGCGCCGACAAACCGTCACTGTTTTATCAGCTGATCTCTTTCCTTCTTCATCGTATCTGACAGGGAAACCAAAGTCTTCCCACACATGAAACGGGCCGTTCAAGTTCCTCCGCTCGCCATGACCACGCTACATATGTGTGGAACGATTCTGCACACAGCTTTCTTTTTTTCTTCATATCAATCCGCGGATCACATGTGTGCCGAACCGTAGATACTGATCGGAATGGATCGCGGATCAATGATGATCCGTTGCACCACTAATAATAATAAGTATTCAGAAGTTGTGTAAATGGCACGCAGACACCAACTTTCACACATGTTCATGAGGCTAAACACTAAGCACTGCTTTCCTCGCTGCAAAACATCAAGTTTTCCTCACTCTTATGACTTTCCTCATGACTACGGGGGTTTTGGGGGCGCCTCTATAACATGTAAAGTCGTCATTTTTAAAGACACTGTTGGAAAAAATAGCCGTCAGATTATGGCTATTTTTTTAGAGATGATGACGATAGTCGCTATTTAACTTAAGCATAGCCTGTCCTGTCTGTCTATCCGTCACAAAACACCAATATCTTTCTTATTGTATATAATATTAATCATGCTTGGGCCTGAAAATGTTAGCATTGTGTGATGTACTGCACTACTATTGCAGTAACAGTAGAACCCAGCGTGTGGATGGATGTATTAACAGAGCAGGTTGCTACATGTTTTTACGATGGCAAAGAGCCATTTGATGAAGACTACACTTATTTTAAGTGAGAGAAAGAAACACGATAACTTTATGTGACTAAAAACACACCAGTTATGATGCTTTTATGCACTTAGACAGCTATGCTTCACATTTTATTTGTGCATGCTTAACTTTTAACAAGATAAGAATTATTGTAACTTTAAACACAGCGCGGCCACGTGGCATGCAATGACAAGTCTGTAGAGAATGTAAGAGGGAAAACACAACTGTGTTTGTTTATTTAACATTTCAACTTACCAGTGACAAAATATAAAATGCTTGTGAGCAGACTTGACTTTACTTGGCTCAGCTGCTACCTGTTTCACCGCCCGGTTTGCTCTGTCTCGGCTTCTACGGTAGGCAGCCATGAGCAAGGATGACCCCGCCCCCGCTACTTACCCAGCAGATGGCGCCCATGTGTCATGGATAAGTAGCCCAATTACTTTTTTAACTTGGGAGTCCCAGAAACAAATATGACAAAAGTAAATCATTGAAAAATCGGCAATTTTTTACCGATAGCTGATATCACCTTGGACCCCCATATCGGCCGATAATATTAGCCGGCCGATATATCGGTCGGGCCCTAGATTAGATCCAAGATTCAGTGCAACCTGTTGCTTTTCCTTAAACAGGCTATTGATTATAAATTGGCTCGTATTAATATATCTGTAAAGAACCTTGACATGACTTCAAGTGATGCTGTACAAATAAAGCTGTATTTAGTTGTATTTCCCTCCCAACACAGTTAGACGACACCTTTATGGGTTTTACGTAAAGTCTGAACTTTTATTTCACCAAAGGACTTGATGTGATAAAATAAGGATCATACCTGGCTGGAAAAAGGTTAACATGTTACATTTAACAAATGAACATCCTACAAACAGACGAGAAGGACGTTTAGACTGACAATACGCACAATTTAATTTCCACCCTGACATCTGGTTTCTGTGTAGCGGCTGGACTTTTGGGTTTAAAATGACTTTGTGATTTGGTAGGAGAGGGTTTTTTTCTCAGTCACCTTGTTGCTGTTAAAGCTTCCCAGCTGAATCTAATCATAGATGAGCTGTACCTGTTCCTCTTCCGTCTCTGCTCTGCTTTGGTTTAATTGGCGCTGTGCTGACACCCTGAACAACTGGACTCATGACCCATCAATCACAGCGGCAGGACAGGCGTTGAGGAGCGGTGGCGAAACCAGGTCGATGCAGGAAAAAAGCTTTTAGATGTTGGAACTTTGAAAGCCTGATAATGGCTTTGGGTGTGAAGTAAATAGCGGAGAAAGTGCAAGGAGAGTGTCGGGTTACAAAAACTGGCTCCTGGCAGAGAACAAGAGCGTTGTGTTTTTTCCTTTTTGTTGCTTTAAACTGTAAAGCTGTTGGAGGTCACAGCCTCCGCTCTCATGTGGTTAAAGCCGACATGTGCAGAAGTTCTGCAAAAACCCCACTTTTTCTCAGTAAGTACAATAAATTCACTTACAAATCTGTTTTTTGTTCTGTACACCAGAGGATATTTATTTAAAAGTTTAAGCACTTTGGGTCACTATGGATGATTTTATGAGGATGTCATTGTGATTTTTGTTTTAATGCCTTCATTCTGCCATCTGCAATGGTTTTGTTTTAAATAAAGCACTGAATAGTCGTGTACAGGAAACCTGTTGCACAAATACACTTGCATTAGGCTTGTCTTTTAAATCTCCAAAAACCTGTTGCAATATCTGTGTCTGAAGGAAAGTGCATATTATGAAGGCTACGAAGTAAAATACCTTCAGTGAAATGAAACAGTCTACCTATTTTACAAGAATTACCCACAATGCTTCAGCACCCATTCCCATTCTTCCACCAAACACACAAAAATATAAACATTGAATGAAAAAGGTTTCTTTTTCTCTCTACAAGGTGTCTTCTGTTTTCTCTTCTTTTCGGTTCTCTTTCTGTCTCTCTTCTGTCGTCTCCGGTCCGGTCCAGCAGTACAAACGTTGTAATAGCAATACAAACAATTATGCAAAACAAATAGAAAAATAAAATAAAAATCCAGAATATCAAGGGGAGCATTATATCTATGATGCTTCCCTTGGCAAAATAAATTTGCCCAGCAGAATACAGCATTCAAAAAATCCATTTTGCCTGCTTAGATGCTGGACGGGACAAAAAAAAAAAAAAAAAAAAAAGGTACCAGATCTGGTTATCCCGTGACCTGATGGTCAGCGGTTCGAGTCCTGCTCCACCATTCTGAGAGTCGTCCCAATCCCGGATAAATGCAGAGCGTTGTGTCAGGAGGGGCATCCGGCGTAAAACAAGTACCAAAGTACAACCGAGTAGGGCTTCCATGCCATGATTCACTGTGGCGACGCCTTACGGTGGAAAAGCCAAAAGGAAAACAAAATGTGGGCCAACATGGAGGAGACAATCGAGTCCAGCTAACGTTAGCTTTAGTCAGAAATGATGCTGGTGCGACGCGTGTAATTAAAAGCAGTTGTGTCATTAAGTCTGGAACAAGCTGATGCTCCTGCCGTCCTGCTTGTGTGCACACGCTGACAAATGAAAATGAACTTTTGGTGATTAAAATCTGGTGATGAAACAGACATATGAAGGCCTCTTACTGCGTCCTGGATGCTAGCGGTTATACAGCTAGCTTCATCTTCCATTAAGGCGAATGTAGCTGCATTTTGAAGTGCACAAGTTTAACATTTATTCGTTTAAATTTGAATTGTGATGGCCCGCCATCTTGGTTTTGGTTTTGTGTTTGTTGGTGATCAGTGGAGAATGTGGGAGTGGCTAAACTCATTCACCTGTTTTGGCCAGAAAAACACTCTCTTCCTCTTTCTGGCCAGCAATCACTCCATATCTAGGTTACTATGATTCTCTAAGATTTTGGTTTGCATCATTTTAAACCATTTGCACACACTGTCACACAACCATTCATGGCATTTCACTTCCCACATTTAATATGTCTACAGCCCACTTTAGCTTATTTTAGTTGATTTCTTTAATTTAATAATAAAACAAACTTAACATTTGGACCTGTGTTTAACTGCTGTAAGTAGATTAAAGCTTAATATGCACGTTTGTATTATTATTGTGTTTGAAACTGAATTCCAATTAAGAGAAATTTAAGTGAAATTTTCTTTAAAGTGGAACTATTTTGTGCATTTCAGGCTAATTTATTTTTATTTCTGAGCCCAGAAGGGCTGGGATTGATGGAGTTATTGTCACAAATGGCTTTATTTACTTCAGACCGACCCTCTCCGTAGGCTGTCAGATCAGCCTGTGGGCAAAACGAGTGGATTGAGACTCTTCCGCATTAAGCCCCGCCTCCCGCCACTGCACTACATCGGGAGCGCGCACCGCACCTGCTTTCACCGTCATTGTAACATCTCATAAACAGAAGGATTAGGCTCATATGAACTCAATAAAAAAAACAAAATACAATGTCAACACATAGCATACAGCCCTACATGTTGGAACCTGAATCAGAGCCTGAAAACGAAGTGGAAAACAGCAACCCACAGCAACGAATGCAGCAGGATGTCTCTCTTTGGTAAACTCACCAGCCATCGTTGGAAATAACTTTATCCCACGTTTTCCACCCGCCTGATGTATTTGTACATGTCCTTGTTAACCAGTAGAAGGTAACCAATCACCCAACCTTATCCCCCGGGACGTCACAAGGATTTCCAAGTAGAAAAAACTCTCTAAAACGACGCGTTTTTTGTCACCATGGTAACCGAAGGGAGAGCGTGCTGGAACTCAAACTCAAACTCAAACATGCGTTTAGGTGATAAAAAGGTGATGAGGATTCAACACTGTAACACTGTAGAAAGCTCAGAAAACTTGAAATACCAGAATAGCACCCCTTTAAATTCCTCGAAAACCTCAATGTCCTCTTTAGTTTTACTTCTTTATTTTACAGTTAAATTTCTATTCACAGAATAACGAGGAACGGCTTCATAGAAGCAGTAATGAGTCCGACATGACGAAGAGTAAACACTGGAGATGCTTCTTCATGAGAGAGGAAGAAAAGACTGATTTAAACTGATGCCAGCTCAGGTTTAATCATCCAGCCAAGTTGTGTCTAAACTCTGCGAGCAAAGAACAGGTTTAGCAAAAAGAGACATGAAGCAGGCCACAGAAACACTTTAAAAAGGTCATGTCCTCGCTGAAATCAGCTGATGATTTTGGCTCATTACGGGCTGATGGTGGTAAAATAAGAGAGTTCGACGCTTGAAGTATCAAACCCAGGTTCAAACAGGGAAACACAGCAGGACAGAGCCATGATCTACGAATAAAAGACCTCATAAAAGAGATGAAGCATCAAAAAGTCTAATGGGCTAACAGAGTTCAAGACAAGGTGTGAGAGAGAACAGAACCAAGCAGGAAGTGAAACACAGGTCTGGGGTCTCTACAACACTGCAGGTTTTTTAGTTAATGAAACATTTATATCTTAGTTTTTCTCCTATTTTTGTTGTCTGTCTAGATCAGCAGTTCTCAAACGGGGGGTGGGGACCCTAATGGGAGTCCCTGAGATCATTTCTGGGCTTTGCCAGAAAATTGTAAAGTAAAATATTTATTTATTACTTTTTTATTGACTTGGCACATTTTTAAGGCTGGACAGGCAGTTGGAGAACCATTTCACTTGAAGAGTGTGCAGGACTCAGACCCAACATGTCTAGAGTTGGTGGTCCTGCTCCAGAGGCTTGTAGTGAGGCATAAAACTGGATTTCAGCTTCTGTTAAGCAACACTATCTCAGGGCACTTTGTGCATTTCTATTACATCTAGAATTGCACGACATCTAAATATGGCAATAAAAAAACAAAACAAACAAAAAAAAAACTAATGCAACCACCAACATTTCTACACTCATGAGGGGTTTTTTCTGACGTTTCTATATAGAAATATATTGGAAAAGTTTAATGGAAACACTTTTTATGCATTTACGTGTCCCCGGATGTGACGTGGAGGGTCATGTGACCAGTTAATTTCCAGTAAAGATGCCGCGGTGTGGAGCAAACAGCGAATTTCAGAGTTTTAGAAAACAAAACGAGAAAGAAAAGCTTTGAAAAGCCGTAGCGAATTCTCCACAGCAAGTAGGCATAAACCACAATTGTCAACCAAACAAGATTTTATGAAAACTGAGGCTTATGTGCTAAACTTACAAATATCGCTTTTTGTTTTTGTGAAAAGGATGTAATGGAAACGCAGCTAGCGTTACACCCACACCTGGCTCTGCTATGGACACGCCCACTCCTGCCAGGCTTTCCACGGCAGCTCTTCAGATCTATTCACACCTGCAATCAATCTACTTCAGATACTTAAACCCTGCTCTCGGACCTTGTAGCTTCATGCTGGATCCTCCTTCCTTCCCCTTCCCGGCTCCAATACTCCTGACTGAGATCTGAATCAGAAAGCAACAACCTGCTGTGGCATTTACTGGGAGATTCCCACATTTGCCCTCTATTGTGAATTAAACCCTGTTAAACCTGTCCTGTCTTGTGAAGGTCTTTCGTTGCACACAGCACTCAGAAATACATGAAAACTAAACAAAAAGTCATGATGAGGAAGCGGTATATGAAGGAGGAAAGTTGTTCATCTGTGTGCCTGAGGTTACACTGCTTTACCAGTATTGGATAATGAATCAGATTACTGGTGCTGCTGGTGCTTTCACTGGTTCACCAGGATTGATCTCATAACAAAAAGTGACCTGTTCTTTCATTTGAGCTACAGTGTGACCAAATATTTTGCACACGCTTTCCCCTCAGGATTCAGTAATCAGTATTCCCCTTTTCATTTGACTGCCGCCTAATTTAAATGGCAGCATGATGTTCTGGTCGCCAGTTCAAACTGAGCTGCTCCATAATTCACCTGACAAAAGCAAATAAAGAGCAAGCTCCCCCCAGGTCTCTTTATCTTTCTTACTTTAATTGGGCCACTCCATCAAAGGATGATGTCTTGCCAATGAAAGACTGTGTCATTTTAATTTTATCTCATTAGCTTTTATATTACTTAACAGACCTCTGAAGGGACCAGTCATTTTTAGGATGGTAATGAAAGGATAGCAACGGACAAAATGCAGAGGCTGGCAGATCAGCTGTATGTTTGTGTGTCGAGGCCGAGTTTCATTGCTGAAAATTGGAAATTTCCTTTTTCTTTTGAGGTCGTCATTAGTTCAGTTCCACTGTAGTCATTCAAGAAAGGCATACGTACCTGAAAAAGACAACTGTGTGAAAAAAGGTCAGTGTCCATAAATATTAAGTTCATTTTCTTTTCCACTTAGTCCAGTTCGGAGTCACAGAGAAACTGGGTTTATCCAGCACTTAGCAGACGAAAGGCGGGTAACAGATGGACAGATGGACAGGTCAACAGCCCGTAGAGTGATAAACGATCAGTTTTTGTCACGGGTTTGGTGAGTAGCAGTGTTATGCCTTTCATGAACGATTCTTTGAGAAGAACTGTTTACTGTCTGAAAGAGCTGGATCTTTAGTAGGAGTAGAACTTGTTTGGTGCACCTTGTGGACGATTACATATGAGGAAAGATGAGGATCATACCACAATGTGTAGAAAGAATGTTCTGCTAGAGGACAGGGAATGTTGCGGACCGAACAGGTACAGAGAAAACTGGAAGCCAGAAATTTTCACAAGCCTGTCAAGAAAAACAGTGAAATTAACTGATTTCTCCAGCTAAAGTTTTCATGATCAAGAATAAATGAAAGAACTGCTTACCAACAAACAAAACAGACTAAAACAAAAGCTTTGATGTTTGATAAAGAGCCATTTGAGGCCAAATGAGTCGACTCTTCTATTGGAGCCAAGTCAAAAGAGCCAAACTCACCATCACTGGTGCGTTTGCCAAACGCCTTCCTGAACCAAAAAGTCTTCTCTAGTGGCGAATTTATTTTCTAAATCATTACAGAAATCAAAGGGTGGACTGCCTCTAATGATATAGACTTTACTTTTTTCACAGAGCATATCAGTAAAGATTGATATGCGATTTGGGAAAGTTGAAAGCCAGCAGCCTTTGCCTTTAAGGCGATAATTGCGGACTCTCATCTGCAGCCAGAGAAGAAGCAGTAGGTGCATTAATAAGCCATCAACGAGAAAACTGATGCCTGTCATTAATCATGTCTGTCATAGCTGATAAATATGGACATAGGTGACAAATGGCCGAGTAGACAAGTTCAGGACAGACAATCAAGAGGAAGATGCACCCATCATCTTGCCAGCTGGAAGGCTCCTTCAGGAGGGTGGCCCTCCTCCACAGAGCCTTGTTACCCCCTTCAAGGTATTCTCCTCAGGGGAAGATTTTTCTTGCCAAATTTCCTCACCATTCATTGGAAAGCCGGATGAATCATCTTAACAGCTAAACCAATGGAGCCTCCACACAGTAACGGTAATTCAGTAGAGAAGCCCTGGGCTCTACCAGCGTTTGGCTTGCTTTGTTGGAAAGAATTCAGAATGAAAAGACATAAATAGCCTTACAGTGTGAGGAGGTCTGTTTGGCACAGTCTTACTTTTTCAAACGTTTGCAACTTTGGTTGGTCCAAGTTAGGAGGCTGTTTGCATCCACTGAATAATGAAGGAGATTTCTTGCACATAATTAAACCTGATCACTTCAATGATTTTTTTTACCCTGGCGGCTACTCCAACATGAAGTATTACTACATAGTGTACATTTAATCCATTTTAAAACATGTTTTTGTTGTGGTTCCTGCTCTGACCTGTGCTGCAGTGGGTGTGCCTGTTTCCGGGCAACCAAGTCCACACCAGGTTCTCATCGGGAAATCAGCAGCAGCAAGATAAAAGGCCAGCTCAGTTCACCAGTCATCGCCTGAATGTTGTTTCATCAAGTGGTAACAGCTCTCGGCCATTGCAGCATTTCTGCATAAGGATTTAAACAGCTTGCCTAACAATTGTATGTTCTGTCACCAGAGCGTGTTTCTTGCCTGCCTGCCCGTCAACCTGCCTGCCTGGCCACCTACCATTCTGCCCAGGAAAACAATAAACCCTTCCGAGTATCCACATCCAATCTGCACTTGGGTCCTTGTTTGTCCTACACCACAACAGTTTTCTGTGAAAAGTATCACTTACATAAGCAAAAAAGCAGAAAAAATGATTGTGTAATGTGCAGAATGAAGGCAGAGCTGAATAATTTGGTTTATTGAAGGTGTTAGTAGGTTCCTATTAAAGTCAGAGCGTCAACAATTGATTTGTTATTGAATATATTCAAATTAAGCACAGAATCATCCTAAAAATCAATCTTGGAACCAGAATGTCGACTCTTTCATTATATATGTTCTGTAAATCTCATTGTGAATGCATTTTCTGTCATAACTATAAGCAGCAGTGACATATTCTGCATTTTAAGGTTCTGCTTGCCAACAGGGATCTCCACTAAGAGGCTTAACTACAGCCCAAGTATCATTCTCTGGAGTTCTATTAAGCAAACGGATCAGCAGCTTATAGAGAGCAGACTTTACCAAATCTACTGGAAAATGGTGAAGAGAGAATGAGTACAGAGCTGTCTGATAGTATATATGGGATTAAATTCCATGTGGCCAAGGAAATGTTGACCCTACAAGTAAACTATTAACAGACTTATCTGGGTCGAGGGCCTTTGAGAAGCTTGGACCAGAATCAGTTGTTATACGTTAAAATATTTGAGGGAAAAAAAAAAAAGAAAAAACATTAGAAGAAGAAATTGCATTGAATTATCCTCGGTGTATAAAGATTTCTGTCTGTGATGACCCCCCAAAAAAACTGAGAAGAAGTCTGAATATTTAGCTGTGACAGAACATCCAAAGTACTCGATGTTCCTGAAACCTTTTTATGGGGAATTGTCAGCAAATCCATCAGGAGGACTGTGAGTGTTGGGTTTTTTTTCAGTCAGCTGATCCGCGCTTCATACATGCTGGAATTACTTTATCATTAGACATTTATCCTGCATTCAGTCTGTTTATTTGGCCGATTGAGATCTCCAAAGAGACTTAATATTCACATTTCTAAACATTCAATTTTACTGTTCCATGTTATCAAACCAACTCCTTTTGGCATGCTAATTATCACGTTAGCATGCTAACAGAGTTGATGATTTCTAATAGAAAATTATATTAATATAATGTCAATATGCATTAACATGTTAATAGATTACTCTAAAATTGTCCCTGGGAGTGAGTGTGAGTGTGATGGTTATTTGTCTGTCTGTGTGGGCTTGTGATGGACTGGTATACTGTGCAGGGTGTACCCTGCCTCTCGACCAGTTATTGCTGGGATACGTTAGGTAAGGTAACTTTATTTATACCCGTCGATAGAATTGGTTTGCAGCTTGGAGTTGGCTTACCAACATGAAAACACACAACACAAAAAATATACAATTGCATTAAAAACATTGCTGACACATCAAACATCATCCCTTCATCATCATCATACCTCATAACATGACTCACAAAAAAACATGATCACATCTTATTAAGCATTAAAAGTTTTGGGACTATAAGCCTTTGCCCAGATGGAAGAAGCTGTAACTCTTTGCTTAAAGGGCGCGACTCGTCCCCTGACATGGCCTCAGTGGAGCACTGGAGCTGCCTGTTGTAGAGGGATTCTAAGTGGAGCTGTCCATCTCCTACCAGCCCACTGCACCATTTAACAGTTTAGAAAAGCAAGTTTTTGTTTTTAAAGACAAACTATTGAACCATGATACTAACACAAAAGACAAAACAGATTCTATAAAAACTCAATAAAATAGTCATTAGCTACATTTACTTGGGAGTCTTAATTCTCCTTTAGTTCCGAATTATAAAACTGGTGAAAAATGACCACATAAACACCTAATTAAGTGTAATTTCGAAGTAAATGGCTGGTTGATTCTCATTTAAAATCCAAACTGAGTAATTTCTGTCGTGTAAACCTTAATTCCGCTCCAAGTGAATTCCAAACGTTACCCTGTCCCATTTCGATGGAACATATTCCCACGTTGTTTTGCCTGCCGTCTTTGGTAGTCCGTCTTCCTTCTCCTTCTCAGTTGCTGGAATAAAGTGAAGTACTATGCTCGTGTCGAGCAATTATAATCAAAATAGCAGCGAAACCTATGGTTATTATATAGTTTTCCATGTCACGACCAAAAAGGAGAGAAGCAGGAAGCAAACTTTGTTAATTTCCAGTAGAGGTCATCACGACATGTCCAATCAGAACCGTTCCCAACCCGTCGCTCTAAAGCAGAATTAAGTAAGGATGTGTTCCTTTTTAACCTCCATTTGGAATTATTTCCTTGTAAACTCGTAGGAGAAAAATGTTCATTTGTAATTATTTAGATCGGAATTAAAAACATCATGTAACCGTACCCATTATGGCATTGTCAACATGCAAAAAGGAAAGCTTTCACAAACGGTGCAAGCGCTAATGGCCCCTTTTCACCGCCGCAGCACAGTTCTCTTCTAAGTTCAATTTCTAGTCGATCTGACGATGAGAATGCCGTTTTATCCCAGAAGATTAGACAGACGCAGTTTCCTAGAGATGAATTTAACAACCGATGCCTATGAAACAACAGCTGGTGACCCTGTTGGGACAATGGCATAATTCATCGTCATGAATATTTAACCAACACTGCTACCACGCCACATGTTTGAATACACACGTTTCTACTTTGGATGCTTGTAGCATTCACAAATTATTCAAATAAATGCACTATTTTTTCTTGCCCTCCATGAAACCTCCTGGGCCCTGTGACATTTACACTGCACAAACTTAATTTAATTGGCATGTTACCATGCCAACTCTGCCTAAATCTACACGTTTAATTGTCATGTTAGCATGCTAACAGGGTAGCTGCTAATCTACTGAGATGCTCGTTTAAAGGTTGATTTTTAAAAAAAGGAACAAGAAAAAAAGGGTAAATAAAACTTTCTATATCCTTTTTATGTTGTTTTTCTCATAATTAACCTGCTGGCTCGTCTGTACAGACAGTTAGCCCTTCTGATCCAGACAACGCGCTCTAATTTTAGCAGAAACATTAAATTTAGGGGGTGAGGTGACCAGAAAGTAATGATTTTACCACTGTTCATCAATTTAGCTTTGCCGTGGAAGGTGCTGCTTTCCTACAGCTTATTCTGAACAGAAAGCTGATATGACAGCAGGTCAAAGCGGTACCCTTGGCATTTCATATCTGCGGGCAAATGCACTCCCTCATTCAAACATACATATAATTTATACGCTAGCTTTTGAATTTCACTGTAAATCTTCTT
Organism: Telmatherina bonti; assembly: GCF_933228915.1. Classification (NCBI taxonomy): domain Eukaryota; kingdom Metazoa; phylum Chordata; class Actinopteri; order Atheriniformes; family Telmatherinidae; genus Telmatherina; species Telmatherina bonti. The sequence goes on along the minus strand of NC_136625.1, from coordinate 7,275,817 downwards.
CCTTGAAATTGCAAACAGGTTTTTCATCCTTCCTGTTACATATGTTTATAAATTCTACAGAAGAGTTCAACCAAAACCCTTTTTTCTGGTTTAAATGACCTTATTAAGAACAATAAATTTACAGAAAAGTCTGATAGTTGCTTCAATATGAAAACACTGACTGCAGATAAAAGCAGTCTTTGCTGCTGAGATCTCTTCTCTTAGTGCTTTGCAGAATATTTTACTGTCTATGAAACAGTAAAGTTTCACGATTTCAAATCATCTTTTTACAGATGAAAGAACAGAATTTAATAGCTTAACATTTATATAAAGTAGCTCTGCAGAAGAACCAGAAAGATGCTTTTGACTGCTTCCAAAGAAAAATAAATTTTCAGCAACTTTTTCAGGGAAATATATAATTTTTTACTTTTATAGATCTATTTTTAATTAACTTTTGCTGATGATGTGTTCTGGGCACGTCCTACTAGGAGAAGACCCAGGACATGCTGGAGTGATGTCATCTCTCGGTTGGCATGGGAACGCCTCAGGAAGAAAAAGGCAAATGCAACTGTGGAGAGGGAAGTCTGAGATAAGCAGAAACATGGATGGGCGGAAGGATGGGTGGATGGATGGATGGACAGAGGGGTAAATGGCTGGATGGATAGATGGATGGATGGACAGAGAGGTAAATGGCTGGATGGATAGATGGAGGGGTACATGGATGGATGGATGGATGGAGGGGTAAATGGATGGATGGATGGATGGACAGAGAGGTAAATGACAGGATGGATGGATGGAGGGGTACATAGATGGATGGATGGATGGATGGATGGAGGGGTAAATGGATGGATGGATGGATGGACAGAGAGGTAAATGACAGGATGGATAGATGGAGGGGTACATGGATGGATGGATGGAGGGGTAAATGGATGGATGGATGGATGGACAGAGAGGTAAATGACTGGATGGATAGATGGATAGACGGAGGGGTACATGGATGGATGGATGGATGGAGGGGTAAATGGATGGATGGATGGATGGACAGAGAGGTAAATGACAGGATGGATGGATGGAGGGGTACATGGATGGATGGATGGATGGATGGAGGGGTAAATGGATGGATGGATGGATGGACAGAGAGGTAAATGACTGGATGGATGGATGGACAGAGAGGTAAATGACTGGATGGATAGATGGAGGGGTACATGGATGGATGGATAGATGGATGGATGGAGGGGTAAATGGATGGATGGATGGATGGACAGAGAGGTAAATGACTGGATGGATAGACGGAGGGGTACATGGATGGATGGATGGATGGAGGGGTAAATGGATGGATGGATGGATGGACAGAGAGGTAAATGACTGGATGATAGATGGAGGGGTACATGGATGGATGGATGGATGGATGGATGGAGGGGTAAAAGGATGGATGGATGGATGGACAGAGAGGTAAATGACAGGATGGATAGATGGAGGGGTACATGGATGGATGGATGGATGGATGGATGGATGGAGGGGTAAAAGGATGGATGGATGGATGGACAGAGAGGTAAATGACTGGATGGATAGATGGAGGGGTACATGGATGGATGGATGGATGGACAGAGAGGTAAATGACTGGATGGATAGATGGAGGGGTACATGGATGGATGGAGGGGTAAAAGGATGGATGGATGGATGGATGGACAGAGAGGTAAATGGCTGGATGGATGGATTTGTTTGTAAGCCTACATACATATTTAAGGTTGTTCCATCTACAGACGAGTAGGGATGAACAACAATTAGTTTGTGGTACTTATGGATCAATATTAAGATTGATTTTGATGCCACTTTCCCCTTAAAGGAAAATAAAGATTGTACAGTGTGTAATCATTTCTTTACAGCAAAGCATGATGGAATGTATGGAAATCATCAATCCTTGAAAGAAAAGCTTTTAAAACACGAAGACAAGAGTTTGGTTTATTACAAATTCTTTCAATTACATGACAAAAGTTTTGTTTTAATAAAATACCAATGCAGCGCAACCAGCTCAGCGTGATGAGCTAACCTTGACCTTGGTACATGCATAAGATCAG